>NC_091225.1:9411973-9560084 GCF_040958095.1 Procambarus clarkii | reverse complement strand
GAGAGAGGAGAGAGAGAGAGAGAGAGAGAGAGAGAGAGAGAGAGAGAGAGAGAGAGAGAGAGAGAGAGAGAGGGAGGGAGAGGGGAGAGAGAGAGAGAGAGAGAGAGAGAGAGAGAGAGAGAGAGAGAGAGAGAGAGAGAGAGGGAGAGAGAGAGAGAGAGAGAGAGAGAGAGAGAGAGAGAGAGAGAGAGAGAGAGAGAGAGAGAGAGAGAGAGAGAGAGAGAGAGAGACAGAACAATATAGAGCCTGGTGAATGTGTTAAGAGTTAGGTGTGGTGTTGGTCATAAGAGTATCAGCCACAGGTGGGTTGACACAGCCCCGACAACACCACATTCACCACCAGTAAGTTTACTCTCGTCCTGAACATTGTCCACGACTAGAGTGAACTCTCGGTGAACACACCGAGAAGCACGCTACCTGGTGACTACCTTGTGGAGGTTACGGGGCTCTACGTCCCCGCGGCCCAGTCCTCGATCAGGCCTCCTGGTTGCTGGACTGGTCTACCAGGCTGTTGGACGCGGCTGCTCGCAGCCTGACGTATGAATCACAGCCTGGTTGATCAGGTATCCTTTGGAGGTGTTTATCAAGTTCTCTCATGAACACTGTGAGGGGTTGGCCAGTAATGTCCCTTATGTGTAGTGGAAGCGTGTTGAACAGTCTCGGGCCTCTGATGTTGATAGTTCTCTCTTGAACACTGTGAGGGGTTGGCCAGTTATGTCCCTTATGTGTAGTGGAAGCGTGTTGAACAGTCTCGGGCCTCTGATGTTGATAGTTCTCTCTTGAACACTGTGAGGGGTCGGCCAGTTATGCCCCTTATGTGTAGTGGAAGCGTGTTGAACAGTCTCGGGCCTCTGATGTTGATAGTTCTCTCTTGAACACTGTGAGGGGTCGGCCAGTTATGTCCCTTATGTGTAGTGGAAGCGTGTTGAACAGTCTCGGGCCTCTGATGTTGATAGTTCTCTCATGAACACTGTGAGGGGTCGGCCAGTTATGTCCCTTATGTGTAGTGGAAGCGTGTTGAACAGTCTCGGGCCTCTGATGTTGAAAGTTCTCTCATGAACACTGTGAGGGGTCGGCCAGTTATGTCCCTTATGTGTAGTGGAAGCGTGTTGAACAGTCTCGGGCCTCTGATGTTGATAGTTCTCTCTTGAACACTGTGAGGGGTCGGCCAGTTATGTCCCTTATGTGTAGTGGAAGCGTGTTGAACAGTCTCGGGCCTCTGATGTTGATAGTTCTCTCTTGAACACTGTGAGGGGTCGGCCAGTTATGCCCCTTATGTGTAGTGGAAGCGTGTTGAACAGTCTCGGGCCTCTGATGTTGATAGTTCTCTCTTGAACACTGTGAGGGGTCGGCCAGTTATGTCCCTGATGTGTAGTGGAAGCGTGTTGAACAGTCTCGGGCCTCTGATGTTGATAGTTCTCTCTTGAACACTGTGAGGGGTCGGCCAGTTATGCCCCTTATGTGTAGTGGAAGCGTGTTGAACAGTCTCGGGCCTCTGATGTTGATAGTTCTCTCATGAACACTGTGAGGGGTCGGCCAGTTATGTCCCTTATGTGTAGTGGAAGCGTGTTGAACAGTCTCGGGCCTCTGATGTTGATAGTTCTCTCATGAACACTGTGAGGGGTCGGCCAGTTATGTCCCTTATGTGTAGTGGAAGCGTGTTGAACAGTCTCGGGCCTCTGATGTTGATAGTTCTCTCTCAGAGTACCTGTTGCACCTCTGCTCTTCAACGGGGGTATTCTGCACATCAGGAGCAAGTGTATATCAGGTCTCAGGTGTATATAAACTACTAGGTGTACCCCGCTTCTCGGTGTATACACACCGAGAAGCAGGGTATACCTCCCAGTATTTCCACCTGTGAGATAATAAATATATAGTTGCATGAAACAAACGACGCTCGGTTTACCAGCAAAAATTTACAACATTTGAATCTGCCAATACCGTTTAATACCGTCTAGTTAATAAAGAAATTTTAATACAATACCAATAACAAAATTATTTCACGAAAACAAAGTTATTGTTCTCTCGTTGCATATTGAAGTTGATTCAATATGCAAGAAGTTTAACCCCGTCTTGGCTAAACTCTTAGAAAGATCAGCTGATTTGCTCCGCCCACCTTCGTTCCGATTGGCGGGCTGGATGTAAACAAAAAGTGACGTCACTGGCTGCCCCCATGACTCACCTGACCCAGGCGTCTTCCAAGAATGTGTATACTAGCCATGTGCCATAATGTTATGATCCTCAGTGTAAATATTAGTGTTATTATTGCTAGAGATCTCACGCTCAGGAGTTGGTTGTATTATTATTATTATTATTATTATTATTATTATTATTATTATTATTATTAAAGTAATGGTAAGGTCTTCTCACAGATACAATAATATAGAATAAAAAGCCACACTTGTGTATTTGTGAAATTTATGTAAGGAATTAACACCAAGTCTTTCGCACTCTCCTGAGTGCCTTGTCAAGGTCTGAGTGTGTGATTAGGACGAGGCTTACATCTCAACGTCTAAATTTACATCAACGTTTGGATTAGACGTTGAAATGCAAGTCTCGTCCTAATCACTCACTCTCCATATCCTAATCACTCTCCTAATCTCTATCTCTTCTCACACTCTTAATCTTTATCTTCCCATCCATCTTCCTTCCACTTCTCAAAGCACTCTTATTGTTCATCACACATGTATGAAAATGTGTGTCCGGGGTTGGAGTTGATTATAAGTATAGTCAGTACAGTTGCTAGAAGAGTCTAAAGACCTTTCAGTTCAGAAGGTATCAGGAGTGTCCATTATTTACTATAGTAAAAAACATTATAAAGTTGTGTCAACATATCTTGGAGCGGTTCAGCTCGAACATGTGATGCTGAGAGTACTGTAGAGGGAATTAAATCATTATTATCGAATAGAAAGTTGGACTTGAAGAACCTTGTTGGAATAAGAACAAGTAATGCCACTGTTATGATTGGAATTAATGATGGTGATTAAGCAACATTAAAAGTGGAAGTTCCATCATTCATTTTAATGTGTAATGTATGCTTCTCCAGGGAACTGACAGCAACTCACATATCTTCTGAGTGTCTACCTAGAAATTCCGTTTCTCATTGCAGAAACCTGGTTCTCTCACGCCTCTGTTAAACAAGTTGATTATATCAAGTTATTCGAGTCTCTCAATGATGGCACAAGTGAATTAAAATACCAGCTAGTACCAAAATAAAAATACCAAATATAATACAACAAGGTGGCTGACTATTGAAGAAGTTGTGGGTCGAATAACTGAACAATGGTCAGAGCTGAAGGCTCATTTTAAGAAAACTATATAAAGTGAGATATGCTACACACCTGAAATTATTTTTGACATTAATGCTAATAAAAAAAATCTTGCATTTTTGCTTTTTATGTAACCCATACTTACTGAAGTACAAAGAGTCAATAAATTATTTGAGCCCAAAAACATTGATGAAGTAAAGTTGCTTGATGATCTCCGCCTGCTTGTTAGATCAGTTATAAGGAGGTTGTGCTTCCTACTTGCAATGTTGACCTGCTCACTTGCCATATTAATGAATATCTGAACCCAAAGCCATACCTGGGCTACCGCTATGAAACAAAAGTTGAAGAATTAAGAACCTATAAAGTTATTACGACAAATGAAGATTATATTTTGAGATCTTGAGAGATCTTGAGATGATTTCGGGGCTATTTTTAGTGTCCCCGCGGCCCGGTCCTCGACCAGACCTCCACCCCCCAGGAAGCAGCTCGTGACAGCTTACTAACACCCAGGTACCTATTTTACTGCTAGGTAACAGGGGCATAGGGTGAAAGAAACTCTGCACATTGTTTCTCGCCGGCGCCTGGGATCGAACCCAGGACCACAGGATCACAAGTCCAGCGTGTTGTCCGCTCGGCCGACCGGCTCCCTGGTGGTCCCTACCGACCGAGACGCCAGTGTCAAAGTTCTCTCTCTCTCGTGTGTGTGTCAAGAGGTGAAGCTGAGGCTGCCTCGTAGTATATAAGTTTTGCCCAAACATTTCTCTCTTGTCAGCAAATAATATGTTGCAGCCAACACATGTGCTCAGGTGTTGCAGCCAACACATGTGCTCAGGTGTTGCAGCCAACACATGTGCTCAGGTGTTGCAGCCAACACATGTGCTCAGGTGTTGCAGCCAACACATGTGCTCAGGTGTTGCAGCCAACACACGTGCTCAGGTGTTGCAGCCAACACATGTGCTCAGGTGTTGCAGCCAACACATGTGCTCAGGTGTTGCAGCCAACACATGTGCTCAGGTGTTGCAGCCAACACATGTGCTCAGGTGTTGCAGCCAACACATGTGCTCAGGTGTTGCAGCCAACACATGTGCTCAGGTGTTGCAGCCAACACATGTGCTCAGGTGCTTCACAAGAAACAATAGCTGACGCTCAATACCAATTTCAACAAATAAATTTATTTGACTGAAATTAAAGAGATAATGCAATAAAACTCCTTCTGGGAAGATCTTCAACATAAAGATGCCGTTGGTTTAAATCCATGTGAAGAAATCAGCAAAGGTGTCATCTGTGCATTAATATTACCACATTTATATTCTGAAGTGGAAAGAGTATTCAGCTTGATGAACTCCATAAACTCCAAACTGAGAAATACAATTAAATTAGAACTGCTAAATACCATTATGATGGTCCAATTCTGTTAATCCAGATTATATCAACCCGTTCTCGCACTTGTCTTCTGTCAATATTGGCTTATTTATTAATAAGTGCATATGTGACATACTAATTGATTGTGAATATTTTAGTTTACCTTGAAAAGCTTCATAGAAAACACCGACCTCACCTAACCTTCTTAGTATGTTTAGATAAGCATCTTATTGCTTCATATTTACAATTATTACTTAACCTATCAACAGTATAGGTTAAGTAATAATTGTAATTAAGAAGCAATAAGATTCTTATCTTAACATACTAAGAAGGTTAAGTGAGGTAGGTGTTTTCTATGAAGTTTTTCAATGTAAACTAAAATATTCACAATCAATTAGTATGTCACATATGCACTTATTAAATAAGCCAATATTGACTATAAACAAGTGCGAGAACGGGTTGGATTATACAAATGCTGTCACTCTTAAGAGCTTACATGTAAGGTGTTGCATGACAACACGACTATTGTTGCACACGAGAAGATCTTAAAGTTTCGTCTCAACCACGTCATCTAATGCTGAAGATGAAGTTGAGGACGATGAGTTTTTGTTTTGTTATTTGTAGAAATATCAAAGTAGCATTATTAAGTAACGGCTAGGGAACCGCTGTCTTGTCCCTCTACATCATCCTCCTCATTCCCTCTCTCTCTCTCTCTCCCTTCCTTCTGTTCCATCTTTCCCTTTCTCTTCTTTCGAAGTCTGGCTCCTTTACCAGACGTATCAGGTGACACAGGATACATTTATGTGACCGGGTAAACCACACTCCCCCTCTCTCTTCCACTTTCCTTACCATTCCAGCCCCTCTCTCTCTTCTACCTTTCCTTACCATTCCAGTTACCTCCTCCAAGTCCCCAACCCTCAGCCTTTCCTCTGTCCTTCCCCCAGAGTTTACCTGTCAGGACCGTGATAAATTTGCCCCACAAGGCACAGTTTCTAGTGCCAGTCCTCGTGGGAAGACTACGAAGACTTTGGCAGTGACCACAGTGCCGGACCCACCAGGCTGTGATGGGTATGTGGGCCTGCGGGCCGCTCCAAGCAACAGCCTGGTGGACCAAACTCTCACAAGTCAAGCCTGGCCTCGGGCCGGACTTGGGGAGTAGCAATACTCCCTGAACCCCATCCAGCAGGTGTCCTCACCTAACTAGTAGCAAAGAGGCCTAATTTTTCTTGACTGGTCCAGGGGCGTGGCCACAGGGGATTGTTGGCAGAGTCTTATAGCAGGCTTGGAATATCCTTAAATAATTTGTTTTTTTAGTGTGGATTTGACCAAGTGGGGGAATAGGTGGTGGTCGGCCCACTTGGGGTTAGCAGCCTCACTGGTCATGGGGTGTTGCAGAGTAAGGAACTGTTGCATGAGTTTTGTTAATTAGTATTTCAAACCACTTGCTTTAAGGAAAGCATGTTCGGAATGTGATACAATTTTGATTCTTATTAACTAATTTGGCAATAGAAGAGAATTGTTTCTTTTCATTGCATCTCTGAGCCGACTTGTCTTAAACATTTCAAGTATCGAGAGTGACTACAACAACATTCAGTAATTATCAGAAGGATTAATGATTATAATTCGCAATTAACTGCAGTGTAGGGAAGCCTATATAACAAGTCCCTCCTACAGTGTAGGGAAGCCTACATAACAAGTCCCTCCTACAATGTAGGGAAGCCTATATAACAAGTCCCTCCTACAGTGTAGGGAAGCCTACATAACAAGTCCCTCCTACAGTGTAGGGAAGCCTACATAACAAGTCCCTCCTACAGTGTAGGGAAGCCTATATAACAAGTCCCTCCTACAGTGTAGGGAAGCCTACATAACAAGTCCCTCCTACAGTGTAGGGAAGCCTATATAACAAGTCCCTCCTACAGTGTAGGGAAGCCTACATAACAAGTCCCTCCTACAGTGTAGGGAAGCCTACATAACAAGTCCCTCCTACAGTGTAGGGAAGCCTACATAACAAGTCCCTCTCCTACAGTTTACAAAGGGTGATGTAAGAGCTGCCACCCTCTAGCACCCATTAACTTTGAATATATGAATGTTATAGCCCTTTCTATTTTCTTGCTTATACCATATTAGTATTTAGGTCTGGAGCCAAACACTGGAACCGGTTACCTGGAACATACCTGGAGAGGGTCTCGAGAGTTCTTCTACTCCCCAAGTCCGGCCCGAGGCCAGGCTTGACTTGTGAGAGTTTGGTCCACCAGGCTGTTGCTTGGAGCGGCCCGCAGGCCCACATATCCACTACAGCCTGGTTGGTCCGGCACTTCTTGAAGAAAATTATCTAGTTTCCTCTTGAAGATGTCCACGGTTGTTCCGGCAATATTTCTTATAGTCGCTGGGAGGACGTTGAACAACCGTGGACCTCTGATGTTTATACAGTGTTCTCTGATTGTGCCTATGGCACCTCTGCTCTTCACTGGTTCTATTCTGCATTTTCTTCCATATCGTTCACTCCAGTACGTTGTTATTTTAATGTGTAGATTTGGGACCTGGCCCTCCAGTATTTTCCATGTGTATATTATTTGATATCATTTGATATGCTGATATTATTTGATTAGCAGCCTTTTTTGTTCTAAAGGTGGAAGTGAGTACTTAGCAGTACTCAAGACGGGGCAACACAAGTGACTTGAAGAGTACAACCATTGTGATGGGATCCCTGGATTTGAAAGTTCTCGTAATCCATCCGATCATTTTTCTGGCTGACGTCCTCCCAGCGAGCATTAGAAATATTGTCGGAACAACCGTCGATATGTTCAAAAGAAAACTAGACAGTTTTCTCCAAGGAGTGCCGGACCAACCGGGCTGTGGTGGGTATGTGGGCCTGCGGGCCGCTCCAAGCAACAGCCTGGTGGACCAAACTCTCACAAGTCAAGCCTGGCCTCGGGCCGGGCTTGGGGAGTAGAAGAACTCCCAGAACCCCATCAAGCAGGCATCATGTACCACAGGCTGGCTCATCATGTACCACAGGCTGGCTCATCATGTACCACAGGCTGGCTCATCATGTACCACAGGCTGGCTCATCATGTACCACAGGCTGGCTCATCATGTACCACAGGCTGGCTCATCATGTACCACAGGCTGGCTCATCATGACCCTCTTGCTTTTGAATACTCAAAATATATATAAATACCTGCAAGAATATCACCACTGCATTGTGACTATGGCAGCTGACTCATCCCTGACGAACCAGAACATCCATTTACCTGGGGGGAAAAAATATATATATTAGTGGAATTATAGCAAATGTCGGTATAGACATACACGGCTGAAATTCACGAGTCTTATGTCTAAGCCAAGAGCTTCACACACACACACACACACACACACACACACACACACACACACGACAGGAGGCACTGGGATAGGGGATAGACAGGAGGCACTGAACTACAGGCCAGTGTCCCTAACCTGCATACCATGCAAGCTGATGGAGAAGATTGTGCGAAGAAAGCTAGTGGAGCATCTGGAGCGAAAGAACTTTGTAACACAGTATCAACATGGGTTCAGGGATGGCAAGTCCTGCCTCACAGGGTTACTTGAATTCTAAGACTAGGCAACAAAAATAAGGCAAGAAAGAGAAGGGTGGGCAGACTGCATATTTTTGAATTGTCAGAAAGCCTTTGATACAGTGCCACACAAGAGGCTAGTGAAAAAACTGGAGATGCAGGCTGGAGTGAAAGGGAAGGTACTCCGTTGGATACAGGAGTACCTAAGTAACAGGAGACAACGAGTCAGTGTGAGGGGTGAGGTCTCAGATTGGCGAGACGTTACGAGTGGAGTACCGCAGGGGTCAGTACTTGGACCTATACTGTTTCTGATATATGTAAATGATCTTCCAAAGGGTATAGAATCGTTTCTCTCAATGTTTGCCGATGATGCAAAAATTATGAGGAGGATTGAAACTGAGGACGATAGTAGGAGGCTACAAGATGACCTAGACAGACTGAGTGAATGGTCCAACAAATGGCTGTTGAAGTTCAACCCGAGTAAATGGAAAGTAATGAAACTAGGTGGTGGAAATAGGAGGCCAAACACAGGATACAGAATAGGAGATGAAGTACTTAATGAAACAGACAGAGAGAAAGATCTAGGAGTTGATATCACACCAAACCTGTCTCCTGAAGCCCACATAAAAAGAATAACGTCTGCGGCATATGCGAGGCTGGCTAACATCAGAACAGCGTTCAGGAACCTGTGTAAGGAATCATTCAGAATCTTGTACACAACATATGTAAGACCAATCCTGGAGTATGCGGCCCCAGCATGGAGCCCGTACCTTGTCAAGCACAAGACGAAGCTGGAAAAAGTCCAAAGGTATGCCACTAGACTAGTCCCAGAACTAAGAGGCATGAGTTACGAGGAAAGGCTGCGGGAAATGCACCTTACGACACTGGAAGACAGAAAAGTAAGGGGAGACATGATCACAACCTACAAAATCCTCAGAGGAATCGACCGGGTAAACAAGAATAAACTATTCAACACTGGTGGGACGCGAACAAGGGGACACAGGTGGAAACTGAGTACCCACATGAGCCACAGAGACGTTAGAAGGAACTTTTTCAGTGTCAGAGTAGTTAACGGATGGAATGCATTAGGCAGTGATGTGGTGGAGGCTGACTCCATACACAGTTTCCATACACAGATATGATAGAGCCCAGTAGGCTCAGGAATCTGTACACCAGTTGATTGACAGTTGAGAGGCGGGATCAAAGAGCCAAAGCTCAACCCCGCAAGCACAAATAGGTGAGTACAAATAGGTGAGTACACGAAGCAGCCCGTAGGAGCTGTCTAACTCCAACGTATCTATTTACTGCTAAGTAACATTTGCATCAGGGTTAAGGAAACTCTGCCCATTTGTCTCCGCCGGGTGCGGGGGATCGAACCCCGGTCCCTAGTCCACGAGTCTAGAGCGCTGTCCACCCAGCCACCCAGCCCCTACACTCAGCCACACCTTCAGGTGTGTGTGTGTGTACTCACCTATTAAGTGTGCTGTGTGCTGTTAAATGTGCTGTGTGCTGTAAAGTGCGTGTGTGCGTGACTGGCAGTCTCCCCCGACAGGAGCACAGGTGACCAGGGGCAGTAAGCATGCTGCAGTAACCCAGCCAGTAACACCAGTCACCTCCGCCACAACCCTCATGACGGCCACACCATTGTGCCCAACACTTAGTGATAATAATTGCATTATTATTGTGGTAGATTGTACAGCAGGTGGTACAGCAGGTGGTACAGCAGGTGGTACAGCAGGTGGTACAGCAGGTGGTACAGCAGGTGGTACAGACAGATGGTACAGCAGGTGGTACAGCAGGTGGTACAGCAGGTGGTACAGCAGGTGGTACAGAAGGTGGTACAGCAGGTGGTACAGCAGGTGGTACAGAAGGTGGTACAGCAGGTGGTACAGCAGGTGGTACAGCAGGTGGTACAGAAGGTGGTACAGCAGGTGGTACAGCAGGTGGTACAGAAGGTGGTACAGCAGGTGGTACAGCAGGTGGTACAGACAGATGGTACAGCAGGTGGTACAGAAGGTGGTACAGCAGGTGGTACAGCAGGTGGTACAAACAGATGGTACAGATGGTGCAAACAGATGGTACAGCAGGTGGTACAAACAGATGGTACAGCAGGTGGTACAAACAGATGGTACAGCAGGTGGTACAGACAGACGGTACAGCAGGTGGTACAAACAGGTGGTACAAACAGATGGTACAGCAGGTGGTACAGACAGATGGTACAGCAGGTGGTACAAACAGATGATACAACAGGTGGTACAAACAGATGGTACAGCAGGTGGTACAAACAGATGGTACAACAGGTGGTACAAACAGATGGTACAGCAGGTGGAACAAACAGATGGTACAGCAGGTGGTACAAACAGATGGTACAGCAGGTGGTACAAACAGATGGTACAGCAGGTGGTACAAACAGATGGTACAGCAGGTGGTACAAGCAGATGGTACAGCAGGTGGTACAAACAGATGGTACAGCAGGTGGTACAAACAGATGGTACAGCAGGTGGTACAAACAGATGGTACAGCAGGAGGTACAAACAGATGGTACAGCAGGTGGTACAAACAGATGGTACAGCAGGTGGTACAAACAGATGGTACAGCAGGTGGTACAAACAGATGGTACAGCAGGTGGTACAAACAGATGGTACAGCAGGTGGTACAAACAGATGGTACAGCAGGTGGTACAAACAGATGGTACAGCAGGTGGTACAAATAGATGGTACAGCAGGTGGTACAAACAGATGGTACAGCAGGTGGTACAAACAGATGATACAGCAGGTGGTACAAACAGATGGTACAGCAGGTGGTACAAACAGATGGTACAGCAGGTGGTACAAACAGATGGTACAGCAGGTGGTACAAACAGATGGTACAGCAGGTGGTACAAACAGATGGTACAGCAGGTGGTACAAACAGATGGTACAGCAGGTGGTACAAACAGATGGTACAGCAGGTGGTACAAACAGATGGTACAGCAGGTGGTACAAACAGATGGTACAGCAGGTGGTACAAACAGATGGTACAGCAGGTGGTACAAACAGATGGTACAGCAGGTGGTACAAATAGATGGTACAGCAGGTTGTACAAACAGATGGTACAGCAGGTGGTACAAACAGATGGTACAGCAGGTGGTACAAACAGATGGTACAGCAGGTGGTACAAACAGATGGTACAGGTGGTACAAACAGATGGTACAGCAGGTGGTACAAACAGATGGTACAACAGGTGGTACAACAGGTGGTACAAATAGATGGTACAGCAGGTGGTGCAAACAGATGGTACAGCAGGTGGTACAAACAGATGGTACAGCAGGTGGTACAAACAGATGGTACAGCAGGTGGTACAGCAGGTGGTACAAACAGATGGCGCCAACAGGTGGTGGAGTCAGAGGTTAGGGTGGGGGGGGGGGGGGGTGGCCAAGACAGGTGGTGCGTGTCAAGGTGGTGCATATACACTTTCTCCCACCCCCTCCCCCCTCCCCCCTCTCTCCTGCCCCCCCCCTTCCCCTCCATCACCTCATCTCCTCCTACCCCCTCCTACCCCTTCTTTCTCCTCTCCTTCACCCGTCTAGATATATGTAGTGTAGATATGATAGAGCCCAATAGGCTCAGGAACCTGTACACCAGTTGACTGACAGTTGAGAGGCGGGACCAAAGAGCCAGAGCTCAACCCCCACAAGCACAACTAGGTGCTTGGTGGGGGGTTGAGGTTGAACCATTCCCCGTCTCCCACACTATCACCCAACCTCTGTTTGTTCTCTGTTCGTTATCTCCTGTGTTTTATTGGCTCTACTGAGTCTTACTAGTCATTGGGTGTTTTGCTGCCTGTTTGGGTGTTTAATTGCTTGTTTGGGTGTTTAATTGCTTGTTTGGGTGTTTAATTGCTTGTTTGGGTGTTTTATTGCTTGTTTGGGTGTTTAATTGCTTGTTTGGGTGTTTAATTGCTTGTTTGGGTGTTTTATTGCTTGTTTGGGTGTTTTATTGCTTGTTTGGGTGTTTAATTGCTTGTTTGGGTGTTTAATTGCTTGTTTGGGTGTTTAATTGCTTGTTTGGTTGTTTAATTGCTTGTTTGGGTGTTTTGCTGCGTGTTTGGGTGTTTTGCTGCTTGTTTGGGTGTTTTGCTGCGTGTTTGGGCTGGTGTGGGGTGGAAGCAGGTGTGGGGTGGAGGCAGGTGTGGGGTGGAGGCAGGTGTGGGGTGGAGGCAGGTGTGGGACGGAGGCAGGTGTGGGGTTAGGGCAGGTGTGGGGTGGAGGCAGGCGTGGGCCGGAGGCAGGTGTGGGGTGGAGGCAGGCGTGGGGTGGAGGCAGGTGTGGGGTGGAGGCAGGTGTGGGGTGGAGGTAGGTGTGGGGTTAGGGCAGGTGTGGGGTGGAGGCAGGCGTGGGCCGGAGGCAGGCGTGGGGTGGAGGCAGGTGTGGGGTGGAGGCAGGTGTGGGGTGGAGGCAGGTGTGGGGTGGAGGCAGGTGTGGGCCGGAGGCAGGTGTGGGGTGGAGGCAGGTGTGGGGTGGAGGCAGGTGTGGGGTGGAGGCAGGTGTGGGGTGGAGGCAGGTGTGGGGTGGAGGCAGGTGTGGGCCGGAGGCAGGTGTGGGGTGGAGGCAGGTGTGGGGTGGAGGCAGGTGTGGGGTGGAGGCAGGTGTGGGGTGGAGGCAGGTGTGGGCCGGAGGCAGGTGTGGGGTGGAGGCAGGTGTGGGGTGGAGGCAGGTGTGGGGTGGAGGCAGGTGTGGGGTGGAGGCAGGTGTGGGGTGGAGGCAGGTGTGGGGTGGAGGCAGGTGTGGGGTGGAGGCAGGTGTGGGGTGGAGGCAGGTGTGGGGTGGAGGTAGGTGTGGGGTTAGGGCAGGTGTGGGGTGGAGGCAGGTGTGGGGTGGAGGCAGGTGTGGGGTGGAGGCAGGTGTGGGGTGGAGGCAGGTGTGGGGTGGAGGTAGGTGTGGGGTTAGGGCAGGTGTGGGGTTAGGGCAGGTGTGGGGTGGAGGCAGGTGTGGGGTGGAGGCAGGTGTGGGGTGGAGGCAGGCGTGGGGTGGAGGCAGGTGTGGGGTGGAGGCAGGTGTGGGGTGGAGGTAGGTGTGGGGTTAGGGCAGGTGTGGGGTGGAGGCAGGCGTGGGCCGGAGGCAGGCGTGGGGTGGAGGCAGGTGTGGGGTGGAGGCAGGTGTGGGGTGGAGGCAGGTGTGGGGTGGAGGCAGGTGTGGGGTGGAGGCAGGTGTGGAATCCGTCATCACCAGCTGTGTCCGGAGTTAAGGTTTATACTCTCTAACCGTTGTGTATACACATGTACTCACCTAGTTGTACTCACCTAGTTGTACTCACCTAGTTGTACTCACCTAGTTGTGCTTGGGGGGGTTGAGCTCTGGCTCTTTGGTCCCGCCTCTCACCTGTCAATCAACTGGTGTACAGATTCCTGAGCCTATTGGGCTCTATCATATCTACACTTAAAACTGTGTATGGAGTCAGCCTCCACCACATCACTGCTTAATGCATTCCATCCGTTAACTACTCTGACACCGAAAAAGTTCTTTCTAACGTCTCTGTGGCTCATTTGGGTACTCAGTTTCCACCGGTGTCCCCTTGTTCGTGTACCACCCGTGTTAAATAATCCATCCTTGTTTACCCTGTCAACTCCCCTGAGAATTTTGAATGTGGTGATCATGTTTCTCCGAGCTCTTCTGTCTTCCAGCGACGTGAGGGGCAGTTCCCTCAGCCTTTCCTCGTAACTCATGCCTCTTGGTTCTAATACTAGCCTAGTGGGACATACCTCTGAACTTTTTCCAGCTTCGTCTTGTACTTGACAAGGTACGGGCTCCATGCTGGTCTTTCCAACCCTTAGGTCTTTCTCTCGGTCCGTTTCGTGAAAGACTTCATCTCCCATGTGTGTGTGTGTGTGTGTGTGTGTGTGTGTGTGTGTGTGTGTGTGTGTGTGTGTGTGTGTGTGTGTGTGTGTGTGTGTAATTATCTAAGTGTAGTTATAGCATGAGAACTACGCTCGTGGTGTCCCGTCTTCCCAGCACTCTTTGTCATATAACGTTTTGAAACTACTGACGGTCTTGGCCTCCACCACCTCACCTAACTTGTTCCAACCGTCTACCACTCTGTTTGCGAAAGTGAATTTTCTTATATTTTTTCGGCATCTGTGTTTAGCTAGTTTAAATCTATGACCTCTTGTTCTTAAAGTTCCAGGTCTCAGGAAATCTTCCCTGTCGATTTTATCAATTCCTGTTACTATTTTGTATGTAGTGATCATATCACCTCTTTTTCTTGTCTTCTAGTTTTGGCATATTTAATGCCTCAAACCTCTCCTCGTAGCTCTTGCCCTTCAGTTCTGGGAGCCACTTAGTAGCATGTCTTTGCACCTTTTCCAGTTTGTTGATGTGCTTCTTAAGATATGGGCACCACACAACCGCTGCATATTCTAGCTTTGGCCTAACAAAAGTCGTGAACAATTTCTTTAGTATATCGCCATCCATGTATTTAAAAGCAATTCTGAAGTTAGAAAGTGTAGCATAGGCTCCTCGCACAATATTCTTTATGTGGTCCTCAGGTGATAGTTTCCTATCTAGAACCACCCCTAGATCTCTTTCTTTATCAGAATTCTTTAAAGATTTCTCACATAATATATAGGTTGTGTGGGGTCTATGTTCTCCAATTCCATATTCCATAACATGGCATTTATTAACATTAAGTTCCATTTGCCAAGTGGTGCTCCATATACTTATTTTGTCCAGGTTATCTTGAAGGGCATGACAATCATCTAAGTTTCTTATCCTTCCTATTATCTTAGCGTCATCAGCAAACATGTTCATATAATTCTGTATACCAACTGGTAGATCATTTATGTACACAATAAACATCACTGGTGCAAGAACTGAACCCTGTGGTACTCCACTTGTGACATTTCTCCAGTCCGATACATTGCCTCTGATTACTGCCCTCATTTTTCTACCAGTCATAAAAAATTTCATCAATGTTAGAAGCTTACCTGTCACCCCTCCAAAATTTTCCAGTTTCCAGAACAACCTCTTATGTGGAACTCTGTCGAAAGCCTTTTTTAGGTCCAGATAGATGCAGTCAACCCAACCATCTCTTTCCTGTAATATCTCTGTTGCTCGATCATAGAAACTGAGTATATTCGATACACAGGATCTTCCAGATCGAAAACCATACTGTCTGTCTGATATTATATCATTTCTCTCCAGGTGTTCTACCCATTTAGTTTTAATTATTTTTTCAAATATTTTGACTATTACACTTGTCAATGATACCGGTCTATAATTAAGGGGGTCTTCCCTGCTTCCACTTTTGTAGATTGGAACTACGTTAGCCTTTTTCCACACGTCAGCTACAACTCCTGTAAACAGGGATGCCTGAAAAATCAGTTGAAGTGAAATGCTGAGCTCAGGTGCACATTCTCTCAGAACCCATGGTGAAACTCCATCAACTGCTTTGTTCTTATTTAGCTCCTTGAGCATTTTTTCCACTTCGTCTCTAGACACCTCTATGTGCTCTATGTTGTTCTCTGGAATTCTTATTGTATCTGGTTCCCCGAAGATTTCATTTTGTACAAACACACTTTGGAACTTTTCGTTTAGTGTTTCACACATTTCCTTTTCATTTTCCGTGAATCTATTTGTGTGTGTGTGTGTGTGTGTGTGTGTGTGTGTGTGTGTGTGTGTGTGTGTGTGTGTGTGTGTGTGTGTGTGTGTGTGTAATTACCTAAGTGAAGGTATATTTACTATTTGTGTCCGCCAAATCGAGCTATTAGCTCTTGGACCCCGCCTTTCTAACCAATCTAGTTTTCCTCTATTATGTCTACTACATATATTTCTATTTAAGACACACACACACACAGCCAGGAAGCAGCCCGTAGCAGCCCTCTAACTCCCAGGTACCTATTTACTGCTAGGTGAACAGGAGTATCAGGGGTGAAAGAAACACTGCCCATTTGTTTCCGCCTCCACCGGAAATCGAACCTGGGCCCTTTGGACTACGACCCCTTATCGGTGTCCACTCAGTCGCGACCCCTCACAGTGTTCATGAGAGAACTTGATAAGCACCTCCAAAGGATACCTGATCAACCAGGCTGTGACTCATACGTCAGGCTGCGAGCAGCCGCGTCCAACAGCCTGGTTGATCAGTCCAGCAACCAGGAGGCCTGGGCGAGGACCGGGCCGCGGAAACGTTCAGCCCCGAAACGATCTCAAGATAAATGGGAGTGTGGGTGGTGGTGGTTGAGGACGGGGTGGAAGAGGAGTGGGGAGGGACGAGAGACTGAAAGGGAATAATGGAGAGGGTGGAAAGGTTAAACGAACTGGGAAAGGATGGATTAGCAGCAGGTTGGGAGAGGTGACAGCTGCTGCTCCCCCTCACAGGTCCCCCCCCCACCCTCCGGTCTCTGGCCGTGAGGTCAGAGGTTAATTCACTGGCCCTGTGACCCACCTTCTGCCCACCTGACCTCTTCCCCTTGGCCCACCCTTGTCTCATTGGCACCCAACTTGACCCTCCACGTCCGCCTTCCCTCACTCCCTACCACCACCACACACAACGACCACCACACACAACGACCCCCCCACACAACGACCCCTCCACACAACGACCACCACACACAACGACCCCTCCACACACAACGACCACCACACACAACGACCACCACACACAACGACCACCACACACAACGACCCCCCCACACAACGACCACCACACACAACGACCCCTCCACACAACGACCACCACACACAACGACCACCACACACAACGACCACCACACACAACGACCCCTCCACACAACGACCACCACACACAACGACCCCTCCACACAACGACCACCACACACAACGACCCCTCCACACAACGACCACCACACACAACTACCACCACACACAACGACCACCACACACAACGACCACCACACACAACGACCACCACACACAACGACCCCTCCACACAACGACCACCACACACAACGACCCCTCCACACAACGACCACCACACACAACGACCACTACACACAACGACCACTACACACAACGACCACCACACACAACGACCACCACACACAACGACCCACCACACACAACGACCACCACACACAACGACCACCACACACAACGACCACCACACACAACGACCACCACACACAACGACCACCACACACAACGACCACCACACACAACGACCACCACACACAACGACCACCACACACAACGACCACCACACACAACGACCACCACACACAACGACCACCACACACAACGACCACCACACACAGAAGTGTTTAGAGTTGTGTGATGGGATGTAACAAAGGCTATAGGCCCAGATGGAATCTCCCCTTGGATACTAAAGGAAGGAGCAGAAGCACTGTGCCTACCACTCTCCATAGTGAATAACAAATCACTGGCAACAGGGGAACTGCCAGAAATTTGGAAAGCCGCTCTCGTAGTCCCGATATACAAGAAAGGGAATAAACAGGAGGCACTGAACTACAGGCCAGTGTCGCTAACCTGCATACCATGCAAGCTGATGGAGAAGATTGTGCGAAGAAAGCTAGTGGAACATCTGGAGAGAAAGAACTTTGTAACACAGCATCAACATGGGTTCAGAGATGGCAAGTCCTGCCTCACAGGGCTACTTCAATTCTAAGACCAGGCAACAAAAATAAGGCAATAAAAGGAAGGGTGGGCAGACTGCATATTTCTGGATTGCCAGAAAGCCTTTTATAAAGTACCACTCAAAAGGCTAGTGAAAAAAGTGGTGATGCAGGCTGGAGTGAAAGGGAAGGTACTCCGTTGGATAAGGGAGTACCTAAGCAACAGGAGACAACGAGTCAGTGTGAGAGGTGATTGGCGAGGCGTCACTAGTGGAGTCCCGCAGGGGTCAGTCCTTGGACCTATACTGTTTCTGATAAATGTAAATGATCTCCCAGAGGGTATAGACTCGTTTCACTCAATGTTTGCTGACGATGTAAAAATATGAGGATTGAAACAGAGGATGATAGTAGGAGACTACAGGACGACCTAGACAGACTGAATGAATGGTCCAACAAATGGCTGCTAGAGTTTAACCAGAGTAAATGCAAAGTAATGAAACTAGGCGGTGGAAACAGGAGGCCAGACACAAGATACAGAATAGGAGATGAAGTACTTAATGAAACAGACAGAGAGAAAGATCTAGGAGTTGATATCACACCAAACCTGTCTCCTGAAGCCCACATAAAGAGAATAACGTCTGCGGCATATGCGAGGCTGGCTAACATCAGAACAGCGTTCAGGAACCTGTGTAAGGAATAATTCAGAATCTTGTACACCACATATGTAAGACCAATCCTGGAGTATGCGGCCCCAGCATGGAGCCCGTATCTTGTCAAGCACAAGACGAAGCTGGAAGGAGTTCAGAGGTATGCCACTAGGCTAGTCCCAGAACAATGAGGCATTAGTTACGAGGAAAGGCTGCGAGAAATGCACCTTACGACACTGAAACATAAAAGAGTAAGGGGAGACATGACTACTACCTTCAAAATCCTCAGGGGAATTGACAGGGTAGACAAGGATAAACTATTCAACACTGGTGGTACACGAACAAGGGGACACAGGTGGAAAATGTGAAAAGTGTGTTCACACCGGGATCCTGGTGAGAACACACTCCCAGGAGTGTGTTCTCTCCAGGAGTGTGTTCTCTCCAGGAGTGTGTTCTCACCAAGATTGTGTTCTCTCCAGGAGTGTGTTCTCACCAGGATTGTGTTCTCACCAGGATTGTGTTCTCACCAGGATTGTGTTCTCACCAGGAGTGTTCCCACCAGGAGTGTTCCCACCAGGAGTGTTCCCACCAGGAGTGTTCCCACCAGGAGTGTTCCCACCAGGAGTGTTCCCACCAGCAGTGTTCCCACCAGGAGTGTTCCCACCAGTAGTGTTCCCACCAGGAGTGTTCCCACCAGGAGTGTTCCCACCAGCAGTGTTCCCACCAGGAGTGTTCCCACCAGGAGTGTTCCCACCAGCAGTGTTCCCACCAGGAGTGTTCCCACCAGCAGTGTTCCCACCAGGAGTGTTCCCACCAGGAGTGTTCCCACCAGGAGTGTTCCCACCAGCAGTGTTCCCACCAGCAGTGTTCTCACCAGCAGTGTTCCCACCAGGAGTGTTCCCACCAGCAGTGTTCCCACCAGCAGTGTTCCCACCAGGAGTGTTCCCACCAGCAGTGTTCCCACCAGGAGTGTTCCCACCAGGAGTGTTCCCACCAGGAGTGTTCCCACCAGGAGTGTTCCCACCAGGAGTGTTCCCACCAGGAGTGTTCCCACCAGGAGTGTTCCCACCAGTAGTGTTCCCACCAGGAGTGTTCCCACCAGGAGTGTTCCCACCAGGAGTGTTCCCACCAGGAGTGTTCCCACCAGGAGTGTTCCTACCAGGAGTGTTCTCACCAGCAATGTTCCCACCAGGAGTGTTCCCACCAGCAGTGTTCCACCAGGAGTGTTCCCACCAGGAGTGTTCCCACCAGGAGTGTTCCCACCAGGAGTGTTCCCACCAGGAGTGTTCCCACCAGGAGTGTTCCCACCAGGAGTGTTCCCACCAGGAGTGGGAGTCTTTCATCTTGGGTAATCTCTTCTAACAATGGGAGCTGCTCAGGCTCGGTTGTGAACACTCCATGGAATTTTGCATTCAGTACCTCGCAGATTTCCTTGTCGCTTTCTGTATATGCCCCTTCTGTTTTCCTCAGTCTTGTCACTTGGTCATTTACCGACATCTTCCTTCTTATATGGCTATGTAGTAATTTTGGTTGCTTTTTCGCTTTGACTGCAATATCATTCTCATAATTTCTTTCCGACACTCGTCTTATGTTAATGTAATCATTCCTAGCTCTGTTACATCTAATCCTGTTGTCCTCTGTCCTTTGTCTTCTGTACTTCCTCCACTCCCTCCTGCTTCTCACCTTTGCTTCCTGACACTGTCTATTAAACCATGGGTTATTATATTCCCTCCTGCTTTTTTCCTTTATTGTTGGAATAAATCTATCTTCAGCCTCCTTGCATTTCAATATGACTTGGTTCATCATACCTTGCACTGTTTTTCCTCTAAGTTCTTCCTCCCACTGCACTTCTCCCAGGTAGTCCCTTATCCTTCTGTTGTCCCCTTTTCTGTAATCAAGTCTCCTTTCCCGGACCTCTTGTCCTTTGGTCACAATTTTAAGCTCCATCATGTAGTCAAAGACTAGGACACAATGGTCACTAGCACCTCGTGGTATTTCATGTTCCAACTGCTCGATGTCTTCTACATTCTGAGTGATAATGAGATCTAATAGGCTGGGCGTATCCCCTCCTCTTTCCCTAGTATCTTCTTTCACATGCTGTGTTAGGAAATTCCTGTCAATAACGTCTACCAGCTTCGCTCCCCAGGTCTCCTCCCCGCCATGGGGATTCCTCGTTTCCCAATTTATCTCTCCGTGATTTAGGTCCCCCATGACCAGCAGCTTCGCTCTCATTCTATGCGCTAAAGTTGCTGCCCTCTGCAGTTCATCCATACATGTCTTGTTGCTGTCCTCGTACTCCTGCCTGGGCCTTCTACTGTTTGGTGGGGGATTGTAGAGTATCAAGATTACAATCTTCTTCCCATCCACTGTCAGAGTTCCATGTATGAAGCTTGTGCTTTCATTGGTACCCGGATTTTCCAGCTCATCAAACTTCCATTTCCGCTTTATTAGTAGTGCCACTCCTCCTCCCTGTCTCTGTGTCCTTTCTTTTCTTATCACCTGGTACCCCTCTGGAAAGATTGCATCCGAGATCATGCCATTTATTTTAGTTTCCACTATTGCCACTATGTCTGGGTCTGCCTCACTAACTCTTTCTTTTATCTCTTCTGCTTTATTGGCTACCCCATCAGCATTGGTGTACCAAACCATGAGACTCTTCTTGGAAACTCGGGTGTCAGAGTTCCCCCTTTCACCAGGGGTCTGGGGGGTGTCTGGGGGGCAAGTGGGGGCTGTGGGGGTGAGTGGGGGGGTGCTAGGGGGGTGCCTGGGAGTGCCTGGTAGGCGAATGGGGTCTGGGCATCTAGGGGGGTAGGAAGGGCATAATGGGTCTGAAAGTTAGGGGTCTGAATAGCATAGGGGGGTTGAGAAATAGAGTGAGACTGAGAGTCAGATAGAGGTTGAGAGGTTGGGGGGGAGAGGGATACTGAGGGCGGAGAGCTGAGATGAGAATGGAGCATGGGTGCTGGGAGTGGAAGAGAGGGTATATTAGTTAGGGGGGAATCGGGGGTAGGTGGGGGTTTTGGGGTAGAAGAGGGGAAGAGGGAGATGGGGGAAGGTGTTAGGGGGTCACAAGGTGAGGGGGTTAAATGTGGGCTGGAGGTGCATAGGAGGGGTGAGGGTTGGGTGGGGTTTGGGGGTGAGTGGAAGAGGGGTGCAGTGGAAGCTGGGATGGAGTAGATGGAATTGAAGTCAATGGGGTAGAAGGGGCAGGGGAGTAGGAAGGGGTATTTGGGGAGGGGGGATGGGAAGGTGGGTTTGGGGAGGGCATGGCTTGACCCACTGGGGTCGCTGACAAGTGTGATGTAGCAGGGGCAGGGGAATCGTTGGGGAGGTGCAAATGTGGAAGGGACAGGGGGGTTTTGGGAGGCTGAGGCAGGGGGGATGTATAGGAGGGCTGAGTTGGGGAGGATGCGACCTGGGAGGTGACCTGGGAGGTGGCCTGGGAGGTGACCTGGGATGTGACCTGGGAGGTGAGGCTACCTGAGAGGCTAGTTCGGTGTCGTTGTTGCCATCTATTCTTGTGGGCTATTTGCTCATCTTTCGTCATAAACCTCTCTATAAACACATTGTAATGGGTTTCACTTCCTCTGAGTAAATGCTTGGTCCTCATTATGTACTCCACTGCCTCCTCATTGGAGAATTGCACCAGAACAGGTCTATTCTTGGTACAATTGTAAGGTCCAACCCGGCGATTGATATCCACCTCGTGTTCTGCCATTCCTGCTCCAATACACCTCAATATCTCGTGCAATTCATATTTTTCTGTTTCTATTCTCTCTTGTCTTGTTGGTGCCCCAGATTCGAATAATCCATGTATTACAATAGACCGTCTCCTCAGTAATTCATTGTCATGCTGGTAGCCTGTCCCCTGGGGATTCCCCATCCCAACCGCAGTCACTAACCCATCCCCCACTAGTCCTCTGTCCTTAGCCATGCTGCTAATCCTTCCTAATTCGTTTGTGATACGAGCACATTCCCTCTCCCAGTCCTCTCTTCCCTTCCTAATCTCTTCCTGAACATAGAGCATAAGTTCTTGTTTCTGCCTCTCTACCGCATCCTGTATTTGCTGAAATACCTCACTTTTAATCCCCTGGATTAGATCCTCCAACCAATCACTTCTTCTCTCTACAAATTTCCCTATTAATTTGTCTATAAATCTGTCCTCCTCCTCATCCCTGCTGGTGATTGACCTTGAACCCCTTCTAGTCATTGCAGTAACAATCTAGCCAAAAAGGCGCTCCTCAATACCTTGCACAATCTGCTAACACAATAGGTGAGTGAATCTCCAATCGTCGTCCCACGTGGTGGTAGAAGGGTTGCTGCCGGAGGTGAGGTCACGCGGTCAGAGGTCGGTGAGGTCTGCTTCCACACTGCACACTGCCACTGCACACTATTTTGAATTACGCTAATTAAACTGTTTTTCTTCACTACCTTATGGCTCTGGTCAAAACCCAAGGTTTTTTCATTCACTTGTACACTCTTTTTCACTTCGAGGTTGCCTGATTACCCCTCCCACTCCACTAGTGAACCAGGAGCTCCCAACCCCACGTCCACCCAACACGATGGTCACAAGACAAGTGACCAAGTGACCAAGTGACAAGTGTGTGTGAGTGTGTGTGTGTGTGTGTGTGTGTGTGAGTGTAGAGGGGAAAGGTCAGCATCTCGACGCACACAGCCGTAGGAATGACTTGTAGACAAAGAAACATTGCTGGGAAAACTGTAATTAAAGTCATTGTGAGGTGTCGGAAGCTCTTTGGTAGACTGACTTAGCTTACGAGTTAACTCTCCATAGTGTCGTAACTCACGAGTTAACTCTCCAGAGTGTCGTAACTCACGAGTTAACTCTCCAGAGTGTCGTAACTCACGAGTTAACTCTCCAGAGTGTCGTAACTCACGAGTTAACTCTCCATAGTGTCATTGCTTCAACCTGATGCAATGAGACTCCGCAATTTAAATTGTAGATTTAAATTCTTGGCTGCTACACTCTGAAGACTAAAGTGCTTGACTGCAGGTTTAGGGAAACTTACGTCTTGTGTAGACAACTCTCATAGAGTGAATATCTAAGACAAATTCAGTAGCAAACTGTAATACATTACACGAATATTCATGGCCAGAGAGAGAGAGAGAAGAGAGTTTGCGATAATATAATTTGCTAACTTGTAATAATTACCGAGAGATAATTGCAGAAATATAAGCATTACAACAATACAAACTGCAGGAGACCTACGGCATCATGGCGGGCAGCTGGAATAATTATCCAACCAGACTCATACTATACACATGTGAAACTATCGCTTGGAACCCTCTGGCAACCCCAACGTCTGCTATGCGGCCTACTAATATGTTTCGTCAATCAACATGTATATTAGACCCAATACCTGTATGTCGTCTCTATCTCACAATTTCATCTCTAAAGCCGGCGTTGTATACACGATACAATAGTATACAACCTAATGTATATCTGGATACATCAACCTGATGTATTTGTGTGAATACACCAACCACCACCCCTGGCACCATCACCATGGTCCACCACCACCACCACCCCTGGCACCATCACCATGGTCCACCACCACCACCACCACCCTTGGCACCATAACCATGGTCCACCACCACCACCACCCCTGGCACCATCACCATGGTCCACCACCACCACCACCACCCTTGGCACCATAACCATGGTCCACCACCACCACCACCCATGGCACCATCACCATGGTCCACCACCACCACCCCTGGCACCATCACCATAGTCCACCACCACCACCACCCCTGGCACCATCACCATGGTCCACCACCACCACCACCACCCCAGGCACCATCACCATGGTCCACCACCACCACCACCCCTGGCACCATCACCATGGTCCACCACCACCACCACCCCTGGCACCATAACCATGGTCCACCACCACCACCCCTGGTACCATAACCATGGTCCACCACCACCACCACCCCTGGCACCATCACCATGGTCCACCACCACCACCCCTGGCACCATCACCATGGTCCACCACCACCACCACCCCTGGCACCATCACCATGGTCCACCACCACCACCCCTGGCACCATCACCATGGTCCACCACCACCACCCCTGGCACCATCACCATGGTCCACCACCACCACCACCCCTGGCACCATCACCATGGTCCACCACCACCACCACCACCCCTGGCACCATAACCATGGTCCACCACCACCACCACCCCTGGCACCATCACCATGGTCCACCACCACCACCACCCCAGGCACCATCACCATGGTCCACCACCACCACCACCCCTGGCACCATCACCATGGTCCACCACCACCACCACCCCTGGCACCATCACCATGGTCCACCACCACCACCACCCCTGGCACCATCACCATGGTCCACCACCACCACCACCCCTGGCACCATCACCATGGTCCACCACCACCACCACCCCTGGCACCATCACCATGGTCCACCACCACCACCACCCCTGGCACCATCACCATGGTCCACCACCACCACCACTCCTGGCACCATCACCATGGTCTACCACCACCACCCCTGGCACCATCACCATGGTCCACCACCACCACCACCCCTGGCACCATCACCATGGTCCACCACCACCACCACCACCCCTGGCACCATCACCATGGTCCACCACCACCACCACCACCCCTGGCACCATCACCATGGTCCACCACCACCACCCCTGGCACCATCACCATGGTCCACCACCACCACGACCCCTGACACCATCACCATGGTCCACCACCACCCCAGGCACCATCCCCATGGTCCACCACCACCACTACCCCTGGCACCATCACCATGGTCCACCACCACCACCATCCCTGGCACCATCACCATTGTCCACCACAAACCCTGGCACCATCACCATGGTCCACCACCACCACCCCTGGCACCATCACCATGGTCCACCACCACCACCCCTGGCACCATCACCATGGTCCACCACCACCACTGTGGGAACCGACCTGTGAGATTTATATTTATTTAATTTATATGAATATATATAGAATTTATATTTACGTTAATTTATATACTTTGATAGCAATTTGTATAATAATGAGTGGACTGTATTTCTGCAATAAACTCATAATCTCACAAATCGATCCTCTACACATTAGGGGGGTTTATATATATATATATATATATATATATATATATATATATATATATATATATATATATATATATATATATTAGTATATTTTGGTAGCAGTCTTTCCTGTAGACATATATTATTAAATATGACCGAAAAAGTAAGATTAATAATTCTAACACGAATTTTCTCAATCTTTCGTACATTACGCTTCACTGTTGGAGGTAAATCAAAAATCACTTCTCCAAAATTCATTTTTATTTCTAGTCTGACGCGACACGGGCGCGTTTCGTAAAACTTATTACATTTTCAAAGACTTCACAAATACACAACTGATTAGAACTTACGTCTCTCTGATATTATATCTACATTTGAGTGAGGTGGGAAGGGTGATGTGGCATTAACACAAGACAGAACAGGAGGGGATATTAATAGGGTTTTAAAAGTATCAACACAAGACAGAACAGAAACAATGGGTATTGAATAGAAGTGTTTGTAGAAAGCCTATTGGTCCATATTTCTTGATGCTTCTATATTGGAGCGGAGTCTTGAGGTGGGTAGAATATAGTTGTGCAATAATTGGCTGTTGATTGCTGGTGTTGACTTCTTGATGTGTAGTGCCTCGCAAACGTCAAGCCGCCTGCTATCGCTGTATCTATCGATGATTTCTGTGTTGTTTACTAGGATTTCTCTGGCGATGGTTTGGTTATGGGAAGAGATTATATGTTCCTTAATGGAGCCCTGTTGCTTATGCATCGTTAAACGCCTAGAAAGAGATGTTGTTGTCTTGCCTATATACTGGGTTTTTTGGAGCTTACAGTCCCCAAGTGGGCATTTGAAGGCATAGACGACGTTAGTCTCTTTTAAAGCGTTCTGTTTTGTGTCTGGAGAGTTTCTCATGAGTAGGCTGGCCGTTTTTCTGGTTTTATAGTAAATCGTCAGTTGTATCCTCTGATTTTTGTCTGTAGGGATAACGTTTCTATTAACAATATCTGGAAAGGGAAATATCTGGAGGAAAGGGTCCTGAAAGATATTGTTAATAGAAACGTTATCCCTACAGACAAAAATCAGAGGATACAACTGACGATTTACTATAAAACCAGAAAAACGGCCAGCCTACTCATGAGAAACTCTCCAGACACAAAACAGAACGCTTTAAAAGAGACTAACGTCGTCTATGCCTTCAAATGCCCACTTGGGGACTGTAAGCTCCAAAAAACCCAGTATATAGGCAAGACAACAACATCTCTTTCTAGGCGTTTAACGATGCATAAGCAACAGGGCTCCATTAAGGAACATATAATCTCTTCCCATAACCAAACCATCGCCAGAGAAATCCTAGTAAACAACACAGAAATCATCGATAGATACAGCGATAGCAGGCGGCTTGACGTTTGCGAGGCACTACACATCAAGAAGTCAACACCAGCAATCAACAGCCAATTATTGCACAACTATATTCTACCCACCTCAAGACTCCGCTCCAATATAGAAGCATCAAGAAATATGGACCAATAGGCTTTCTACAAACACTTCTATTCAATACCCATTGTTTCTGTTCTGTCTTGTGTTGATACTTTTAATACCCTATTAATATCCCCTCCTGTTCTGTCTTGTGTTAATGCCACATCACCCTTCCCACCTCACTCAAATGTAGATATAATATCAGAGAGACGTAAGTTCTAATCAGTTGTGTATTTGTGAAGTCTTTGAAAATGTAATAAGTTTTACGAAACGCGCCCGTGTCGCGTCAGACTAGAAATAAAAATGAATTTTGGAGAAGTGATTTTTGATTTACCTCCAACAGTGAAGCGTAATGTACGAAAGATTGAGAAAATTCGTGTTAGAATTATTAATCTTACTTTTTCGGTCATATTTAATAATATATATATATATATATATATATATATATATATATATATATATATATATATATATATATATATATATATATATATGCAGCTAATCAAACTACAGTATTAGACTACATACATTGAAGAGGTTCCTTATCTTATAGTACAGCAGGTTAGTCCACCAGGTATAACTAGGGTGTAGACACCAAATTATCCTCTTTGAGGTAGCTTCCATCACCCAGGTAACTGATGTACAAAGTCTTCCTCGTCTTGACCTGTCAAAAGGGCGCTAGCTGTAAAGCCAGATACCTATATATGACAAGCTATATCAGAGAAAACACTGTACATGGAACCTTAAAGACCTGGCTTAATTACCTTTAGTATGGGGGGATTTCGTGATCTAACCGGCTCACCCTACCCAATGACATTAATGGCCACTAATGATAGATATACGGGTTTTGGAAAGACACTTAACTTGAATTTGTTGACAGCGTGTGATAATGGTACACCTTTGGTTTCCATAACACTTCGTCCAAGTAAAATTAACAGGAGCCGAATTTGCTCCCGTGTGAGCCTCTGGTCTAGTATAAACAACAGCAATGTCTAACACTCCATACTATTGACGCTACTGGCCGACATTGTCCAGATATGATAGGAGCCGAATTTGCTCCACACGTCTCGGAGGTGACACAACAATGGCTCCCTCCTTCCCCACTGACGCCTGGCTTACATTGTCCAGATTTCAGAAAGTGATAGAAGGGTCACATTTACTCTACTTTAATATTGATAATTAAGTTAATTTATATGAGATGTTTTATGATGGTAAAGTCCAAAGACTAATGTATTTAAGAATAATTCCCAGCAGAATAGCTGGTGAATTATAATAGTATGTGGTGATGATATCCCGTTTTCTATAGACGGTAATTCCACTACAAGTTACGTTTTCTATGGGTAACTTGTTTATACAACACAGCTATTATCTGTATGATATATTAAATGGTGTCGGATTTTCCAACATAATTCCCCAGGGGGCTGCTCACGGGTCGAAGTCCTATTTAGAACAGACGAACACCGATACTCCTCCTTCGAATTATTAAATTAACTTGATGTTAGTAGTTAGTAATCACACATTTGTGCGTCTGTTCGTACAGGACGGATGTCCCGTACTAGAGTTGCAGGGGTTAGAAGTCTAATGCGATTTCATTTCCCTGTTAACTCTTGAAAGGCTAATATTCAAGCCTTATTACATATTATTTAACCCAGAAGACTGGATGTGATCAAGTACTACAGTCAAGTATGATTCAGGGACTGCAGTGAGATCAGTGACATTAGATATAACTTGAAGTTTCTTCAGGTAACTGGTCACTGATATATAAACACTGAGGCCCATGGAATACATCTTGATTAAATAATAAATGTATCAAATCAGTCATCAGATTTATTGGGGTTTAATTTAGTTAATTGATTCAGAAGATTGAATAGCTCATCATTAAAGTAAAGTATGGTTCTGAGACTGCAGTGGGTTCAGTGACATTGGTCGCAGTGACTTGTAGCTGTTTTAGGCTACTGTTCACTGATTTGCCACTGAAGCCTCATGAACTCATCTTCAGCTTTATATGATGATACTAACATCAACCTCTGTTGGTATAGTCAGCTGTAATCTCCTTAGTATAATGCTACTGGAGAAATATAATCAGCTGACAAATTTAGATTTCTATTGGTATTGTTTATCTGCAGGCATAGGTCTCCTCAGGCTTGATACTGGGCCTGAGAGTAATTTACCTCCTGCAGAGTTTAACATGGTTATACCCTGATATTTAGTAGGGCTACCGATGAATCCATGACAATAGTCTGTCCCTACAAGGAGACCGAAGTCAGTGAGGTGATCAGACTTAATATTATCTGCCAATTTTATTCCTCCATTTCTCAGGAATTTGGCTGTTGCTCTCAGACCTTGAACTTGTAGGTCTACTGGTATTTTGTCCACCACAATGGCTTGTACTCGACAGACGTACCTGCCTAATCGTACTGATGGTTGTACCACCTGGTAGACTTGAGGTCCTGCATCTGTTACGTTGAATGACGTCTGGGCTACAGGCCTTAATTGTAATTCATCTGCCAACTTTTTAGTGATATATGTTCTCTGGGATCCTTGGTCAAACAACCCTCGGGTATGGACCTTGGCCCTCTTATTCAGGATGGTAATTTGGGCAGTAGGCAAAGTCGTATTACCTTTAGACTTTGCCGATTGGACACTCTTTGTTTGTTGCACCTTGCAGTACTGTACTGTGCTGGGAATGCTATCTTCCACCTTGGGTCTTGAATACGTTAATTTCGTATATTTACACAGTGCTGCATGGTGCCTACCTCTTCTACACCTGTTACAGGTGTTGAATTGGGTATCACAATAGTCTATGTTGTGTGACTTGAGACACCTTGAACATCTCCCTAATTCCTGGAGTCGCTCCATACGAGTGTCTCTGGTTGGATAATTAGCACAACGGTATGTTGAATGTTTCTTTTTGCAGAACATACATGTCCCCCAGCCTACGGCACGTTTGGAAGTTACCGGTTTGGGTGAACTAGTAACAGTAGGCTTGGAGGATGCTGCTGCATTATCAGATTTTCTGCAACTTGATGTTAGAGTAATTGACTGATGTTTATTTGGGGTAGTTGTTTTACCCTTTAATTGACTCTTATTTTCTATTTCTGAAGGCTTGCATGAGGCTTTAACTTCCTCATTTGCTCGTCGTTTGTTTATGATGGAATGTAAACCTTCATTGATGTCCTGTACTGTCAGGATGGTGTTATGTTGATGTGCGTATAATTCATCTAGTATATCGCTGGACAATTTTCGTTGAAGGACTACTTTGGTCATCCATTCACTAGTAGTTATATCAACCTTAAGACTGAATGTTCTTAGTAGTGACTCAAACTCCATGCTGAAGGATTGTAATGAGTCAGCAGTCTGATCAGGTTGAGGTAAATCCAGCAATTGTAGTACTAGATGTATGACAGTTTTCTCATTGCCAGCATTATTCCTAGGAGGCTGGACTGGGAAATTAGTGCTGTCGCTATTTTCATTTACATTTTCTACTACTGGTTCAGCTTCACCTCTAGTTTGGAGGCATGTTAACTTAGTGGCCTCAGGTATTGGGTTTTCAGAAACCACAGAGACTGTGGATAAATTGTCTGAGAACTGCTTAATTTCTGGTGGTATAATATTAGGTGAAGCTGTAGTGGGTGAAGCTTTACTGGGTGAAGCTTTATCCTTGTTGATTAAAGGATCTAATCTGGCTTGACATTTATTCTCAAAAAGATCCAGATCATCCATAACATTATCTACTTTATTTGATGTACTTGCTAATTGTTCTGATTCAATTATCCTGTGTAAATGTTCCAACCTGCCTTGAGTTTCTTCTTCATATTGTGCTAGGTCAGACAGGAATGGTTCCACATCTTCAACTACTACGTCGTCGTGGACTTGATTTTGGTAAGATTTCCTATTTGCTTTCAATATATGCAATTGGGTTTGAATCTGTAATAGTGGTATTTTCAACCGATGATAATTAATTACAGGCTCATATAACAACTGTTCATATTGGTTGAGATCTCTTGTCAGTTGACGTTTGCTTGCTACTAAAGCACGCTTTGCTTTCTGTGGATTAGTCATGGTGACTTGTTAATTGGGCACCACTGGCTCATAAATTATGAGCAAGTACTGATGGTAGCCTAGGATAAATTCTGCACTCACTAGGCGATAATCCTACCTCTACTAGAGGTTAGCACTTAAAATTAATACACATTATATATATACAATCATACACACTAATGATTTGAGTGATAAACCAGTGTCACTGGAAGTACCTTTAGGTTAGCTCTTCTATATCACCCTAGGATGGTAGAGACACTAATTAATCACTCAAAGGTGTAATGATCATAAGTAAATTATTATATATACAACTCAACTCGAGTTGATAAAAATTACACCCAAAATAGGGTCTGGACCATTCATTAATGGTGTTAGGTTGATCAATATAGTACAACTGACTATGGTAATAATGGGACTAGGATGAGCAATAATAGTTCAACTAGTCAATGGTAATTTACTACCCTGTTATGGGTTGGCAATTAGTAAATATTATACTGTGATCACTAGTGCAATATATATTAAATAATTCTCTATTTTGGAGAAATAATATACACAATTATTGATAATAGCCTCTTAATTAGCCTCTATGAAACTTCCAATATTATCAAGAAGTATTAAATATTATTAGTGACCTCGCGAAATAAAGTCCACAAAATTCGTAGATAATCTCTCGCGAAATTTAACACCACGAAATCCGTGAACAAAATCGCGAAGACACAGCCACTAATTTGGCTGGCTTCAATATTAGCGCTGTCATTTCACAGAATAACACGCCACCAAATCTGTGGGTGTGCATGAAACCGCTGACGAAGCTGATCTCAACTGAGAGGGGCTCGTGAACTCGCACGAGTCAACGCCGCCGTCATTGACTGCTGGCTTTGTTTAAATAACACTGCACTAGTTTATTTAATGAATCCACTGGTTAACTGGTTCATCCGGTACTAAGATGACCAAATGTGGGTTCAAAGGACCGAATATTCCGGTTCCGAAGGTCCAAATAATGTGAGTACCGACCTGTGAGATTTATATTTATTTAATTTATATGAATTTTTATTTACGTTAATTTATATACTTTGATAGCAATTTGTATAATGATAAGTGGACTGTATTTCTGCAATAATCTCATAATCTCACAAATCGATCCTCTACACATTAGGGGGGTTTATATTATATATATATACATATATATATATATATATATATATATATATATATATATATATATATATATATATATATATATATATATATATATATATATGCAGCTAATCAAACTACAGTATTAGACTACATACATTGAAAAGGTTCCTTATCTTACAGTACAGCAGGTTAGTCCACCAGGTATAACTAGGGTGTAGACACCAAATTATCCTCTTTGAGGTAGCTTCCATCACCCAGGTAACTGATGTACAAAGTCTTCCTCGTCTTGACCTGTCAAAAGGGCGCTAGCTGTAAAGCCAGATACCTATATATGACAAGCTATATCAGAGAAAACACTGTACATGGAACCTTAAAGACCTGGCTTAATTACCTTTAGTATGAGGGGATTTCGTGATCTAACGGGCTCACCCTACCCAATGACATTAATGGCCACTAATGATAGATATACGGGTTTCGGAAAGACACTTAACTTGAATTTGTTGACAGCGTGTGATAATGGTACACCTTTGGTTTCCATAACACTTCGTCCAAGTAAAATTAACAGGAGCCGAATTTGCTCCCGTGTGAGCCTCTGGTCTAGTATAAACAACAGCAATGTCTAACACTCCATACTATTGACGCTACTGGCCGACATTGTCCAGATATGATAGGAGCCGAATTTGCTCCACACGTCTCGGAGGTGACACAACAATGGCTCCCTCCTTCCCCACTGACGCCTGGCTTACATTGTCCAGATTTCAGAAAGTGATAGAAGGGTCACATTTACTCTACTTTAATATTGATAATTAAGTTAATTTATATGAGATGTTTTATGATGGTAAAGTCCAAAGACTAATGTATTTAAGAATAATTCCCAGCAGAATAGCTGGTGAATTATAATAGTATGTGGTGATGATATCCCGTTTTCTATAGACGGTAATTCCACTACAAGTTACGTTTTCTATGGGTAACTTGTTTATACAACACAGCTATTATCTGTATGATATATTAAATGGTGTCGGATTTTCCGACAACCACCACTCCTGGCACCATCACCATGGCCCACCACCACCACCCCTGGCACCATCACCATGGTCCACCACCACCATGGCCCACCACCACCACCCCTGGCACTATCACCATGGTCCACCACCACCACCCCTGGCACCATCACCATAGTCCACCACCACCCCTGGCACCATCACTATGGTCCACCACCACCACCCCTGGCACCATCACCATGGTCCACCACCAACACCCCTGGCACCATCACCATGGTCCACCACCACCACCCCTGGCACCATCACCATGGTCCACCACCACCACCCCTGGCACCATCACCATGGCCCACCACCACCACCCGTGGCACCATCACCATGGTCCACCACCACCAACACCCCTGGCAACATCACCATGGTCCACCACCACCACCCCTGGCACCATCACCATGGTCCACCACCACCACCCCTGGCACCATCACCATGGTCCACCACCACCACCCCTGGCACCATCACCATGGTCCACCACCACCACCACCCCTGGCACCATCACCATGGCCCACCACCACCACCCGTGGCACCATCACCATGGTCCACCACCACCAACACTGGCACCATCACCATGGTCCACCACCACCACCCGTGGCACCATCACCATGGTCCACCACCACCACCCCTGGCACCATCACCATGGTCCACCACCACCACCACCCCTGGCACCATCACTATGGTCCACCACCACCCCAGGCACCATCCCCATGGTCCACCACCACCACTACCCCTGGCACCATCACCATGGTCTACCACCACCACCACCCCAGGCACCATCACCATGGTCCACCACCACCCCAGGCACCATCACCATGGTCCACCACCACCCCTGGCACCATCAACATGGTCCACCACCACCACCCCTGGCACAATCACCATGGTCCACCACCACCACCCCTGGCTCCATCACCATGGTCCACCACCACCACCCCTGGCACCATCACCATGGTCCACCACCACCCCTGGCACCATCACCATGGTCCACCACCACCACCACCCCTGGCACCATCACCATGGCCCACCACCACCATCCCTGGCACCATCACCATGGTCCACCACCACCACCCCTGGCACCATCACCATAGTCCACCACCACCACTACCCCAGGCACCATCACCATGGTCCACCACCACCCCAGGCACCATCACCATGGCCCACCACCACCACCCCTGGCACCATCACCATGGTCCACCACCACCACCACCTCTGGCACCATCACCATGGTCCACCACCACCACAACCCCTGGCACCATCACCATGGTCCACCACCACCACCACCCCTGGCACCATCACCATGGTCCACCACCACCACCACCCCTGGCACCATCACCATGGTCCACCACCACCACCACCCCTGGCACCATCACCATGGTCCACCACCACCACCACCTCTGGCACCATCACCATGGTCCACCACCACCACCACCCCTGGCACCATCACCATGGCCCACCACCACCACCACCCCTGGCACCATCACCATGGTCCACCACCACCACCACCCCTGGCACCATCACCATGGACCACCACCACCACAACCCCTGGCACCATCACCATGGACCACCACACCTGGCACCATCACCATGGTCCACCACCACCACCACCCCTGGCACCATCACCATGGACCACCACCACCACCACCCCTGGCGCCATCACCATGGACCACCACCACCACCCCTGGCACCATTACCATGGTCCACCACCACCACCCCCCCATGGCACCATCACCATGGACCACCACCACCACCACCCCTGGCACCATCACCATGGACCACCACCACCACCTCAGGCACCATCACCATGGACCACCACCACCACCACCACCCCTGGCACCATCACCATGGACCACCACCACCACCACCCCTGGCACCATCACCATGGTCCACCACCACCACCACCCCTGGCACCATCACCATGGACCACCACCACCACCACCCCTGGCGCCATCACCATGGACCACCACCACCACCCCTGGCACCATCACCATGGTCCACCACCACCACCACCCCTGGCACCATCACCATGGACCACCACCACCACCACCCCTGGCACCATCACCATGGACCACCACCACCACCTCTGGCACCATCACCATGGACCACCACCACCACCACCACCCCTGGCACCATCACCATGGACCACCACCACCACCACCCCTGGCACCATCACCATGGACCATCACCATCACCCCTGGCACCATCACCATGGACCACCACCACCACCACCACCCCTGGCACCATCACCATGGACCACCACCACCACCACCCCTGGCACCATCACCATGGACCACCACCACCACCCCTGGCACCATCACCATGGACCACCACCACCACCCCTGGCACCATCACCATGGACCACCACCACCACCACCACCCCTGGCACCATCACCATGGTCCACCACCACCACCCCTGGCACCATCACCATGGACCACCACCACCACCACCCCTGGCACCATCACCATGGTCCACCACCACCACCACCCCTGGCACCATCACCATGGTCCACCACCACCACCACCCCTTGCACCATCACCATGGTCCACCACCACCACCACCCCTCGGACCATCACCATGGTCCACCACCACCACCACCCCTGGCACCATCACCATGGTCCTCCACCACCACCACCCCTGGCACCATCACCATGGTCCTCCACCACCACCACCACCACCCCTGGCACCATCACCATGGTCCACCACCACCACCACCCCTGGCACCATCACCATGGTCCACCACCACCACCACCCCTGGCACCATCACCATGGTCCTCCACCACCACCACCCCTGGCACCATCACCATGGTCCACCACCACCACCACCCCTGGCACCATCACCACCACCACCCCTGGCACCATCACCATGGACCACCACCACCACCACCCCTGGCACCATCACCATGGTCCACCACCACCACCACCCCTGGCACCATCACCATGGTCCACCACCACCACCACCCCTGGCACCATCACCATGGCCCACCACCACCACCACCCCTGGCACCATCACCATGGTCCTCCACCACCACCAGCCCTGGCACCATCACCATGGTCCACCACCACCACCACCCCTGGCACCATCACCATGGTCCACCACCACCACCACCCTTGGCACCATCACCATGGTCCACCACCACCACCACCCCTGGCACCATCACCATGGACCACCACCACCACCCCTGGCACCATCACCATGGTCCACCACCACCACCACCCCTGGCACCATCACCATGGTCCACCACCACCACCCCTGGCACCATCACCATGGACCACCCCTGGCACCATCACCATGGACCACCACCACCACCCCTGGCACCATCACCATGGTCCACCACCACCACCACCCCTGGCACCATCACCATGGACCACCACCACCACCCCTGGCACCATCACCATGGACCACCACCACCACCCCTGGCACCATCACCATGGTCCACCACCACCACCACCCCTGGCACCATCACCATGGTCCACCACCACCACCACCCCTGGCACCATCACCATGGTCCTCCACCACCACCACCCCTGGCACCATCACCATGGTCCACCACCACCACCCCTGGCACCATCACCATGGACCACCACCACCACCACCCCTGGCACCATCACCATGGTCCACCACCACCACCACCCCTGGCACCATCACCATGGTCCACCACCACCACCCCTGGCACCATCACCATGGACCACCACCACCACCACCACCCCTGGCACCATCACCATGGTCCACCACCACCACCACCCCAGGCACCATCACCATGGACCACCACCACCACCACCCCTGGCACCATCACCATGGTCCACCACCACCACCACCCCTGGCACCATCACCATGGTCCTCCACCACCACCACCCCAGGCACCATCACCATGGACCACCACCACCACCACCCCTGGCACCATCACCATGGTCCACCACCACCACCACCCCTGGCACCATCACCATGGACCACCACCACCACCACCCCTGGCACCATGGCCACCTCTAAGAGGCCTCCCCGCCCCAACACATGGACACCTTAGGACCAAACAGGTAGCAGCTGCCCCAAATATAATGTGGTTGGTACCTCGAGTCCTGCCTACAGTACCGTAAGCGGGCAGGTACACGGTACCAACCCCTCAGGGTGTACCAGCACAGGTGGTACATGTGCCAGGTGGCGAGGGGGGTGTGGTGGGGGGGGGTCACTTATGGTACCTGGAGACTTTCGCGCGTTGTTTGGTTCGACAGACTTACCGGCGCCCGTGAAGGTCGTGTGTGTGTGTGTGTGTGTGTGTGTGTGTGTGTGTGTGTGTGTGTGTGTGTGTGTGTGTGTGTGTGTGTGTGTGTGTGTGTGTGTGTTTCTGTGTGTGTATGTGTGTGTGTGTGTGTGTGTGTGTGTGTGTGTGGTGTGTGTGTGTGTACTCACCTAGTTGTACTCACCTAGTTGTGTTTGCGAGGGTTGAGCTCTGGCTCTTTGGTCCCGCCTCTCAACTGTCAATCAACAGGTGTACAGGTTCCTGAGCCTATTGGGCTCTATCATATCTACACTTGAAACTGTGTATGGAGTCAGCCTCCACCACATCACTTCCTAATGCATTCCATTTGTCAACCACTCTGACACTAAAAAAGTTCTTTCTAATATCTCTGTGGCTCATTTGGGCACTCAGTTTCCACCTGTGTCCCCTTGTACGTGTTCCCCTTGTGTTAAATAGCCTGTCTTTATCTACCCTATCAATTCCCTTCAGAATCTTGAATGTGGTGATCATGTCCCCCCTAACTCTTCTGTCTTCCAGCGAAGTGAGGTTTAATTCCCGTAGTCTCTCCTCGTAGCTCATACCTCTCAGCTCGGGTACTAGTCTGGTGGCAAACCTTTGAACCTTTTCCAGTTTAGTCTTATCCTTGACTAGATATGGACCCCATGCTGGGGCTGTATACTCCAGGATTGGCCTGACATATGTGGTATACAAAGTTCTGAATGATTCTTTACACAAGTTTCTGAATGCCGTTCGTATGTTGGCCAGCCTGGCATATGCCGCTGATGTTATCCGCTTGATATGTGCTGCAGGAGACAGGTCTGGCGTGATATCAACCCCCAAGTCTTTTTCCTTCTCTGACTCCTGAAGAATTTCCTCTCCCAGATGATACCTTGTATCTGGCCTCCTGCTCCCTACACCTATCTTCATTACATTACCTTTGGTTGGGTTAAACTCTAACAACCATTTGTTCGACCATTCCTTCAGCTTGTCTAGGTCTTCTTGAAGCCTCAAACAGTCCTCTTCTGTTTTAATCCTTCTCATAATTTTAGCATCGTCTGCAAACATTGAGAGAAATGAATCGATACCCTCTGGGAGATCATTTACATATATCAGAAAGAAGATAGGACCGAGTACAGAGCCCTTTGGGACTCCACTGGTGACTTCACGCCAATCGGAGGTCTCACCCCTCACCGTAATTCTCTGCTTCCTATTGCTTAGATACTCCCTTATCCTCTGGAGCACCTTACCAGCTACACCTGCCTGTCTCTCCAACTTATGTACCAGCCTCTTATGCGGTACTGTGTCAAAGGCTTTCCGACAATCCAAGAAAATGCAGTCCGCCCAGCCCTCTCTTTCTTGCTGAATCTTTGTCACCTGATCGTAGAATTCTATCAAGCCTGTAAGGCAAGATTTACGCTCCCTGAACCCATGTTGGCGATTTGTCACGAAGTCCCTTCTCTCCAGATGTGTATGTGTGTGTGTGTGTACACGAGTGTGCACCACCATGTAAGTGTGACCCACCGACCCGTTGCGTGTGTGTACTCACCTAGTTGTGCTTGCGGGGGTTGAGCTCTGGCTCTTTGGTCCCGCCTCTCAACCGTCAATCAACTGGTGTACAAGTTCCTGAGCCTACTGGGCTCTATCATATCTACACTTGAAACTGTGTATGGAGTCAGCCTCCACCACATCACTAATGCATTCCATCCGTTAACTACTCTGACACTGAAAAAGTTCTTTCTAACGTCCCTGTGGCTCATGTGGGTACTCAGTTTCCACCTGTGTCCTCTTGTTCATGTACCACCCGTGTTAAACAGTTAATCTTCATCTACCCTGTCAATTCCTCTGAGAATTTTGTATGTAGTGATCATGTCTCCCCTTACTCTTCTGTCTTCTTGTGTCGTGAGGTGCATTTCTTGCAGCCTTTCTTCGTACCTCATGCCTCTTAGTCCTGGGACTAGCCTAGTGGCATATTTCTGAACTTTTTCAAGCTTCGCCTTGTGCTTGACAAGGTACGGGCTCCATGCTGGGGCCGCTTACTTGAGGATTGGTTTTACATATGCTGTGTACAAGGTTCTGAATGATTCCTTACACAGGTTCCTGAAGGCAGTTCTGATGTTAGCCAGCCTCGCATATGCCGCAGACGTTATTCTTTTGATATGAAGGGTGATCACACCAACCCTTCAGGAGACAGGGTTGGTGTGATATCAACTCTTAGATCTTTCTCTCTGTCCGTTTCATGAAGGATTTCATCTCCCATTCTGTATCCTGTGTCTGGCCTTCTGTTTCCATTGCCTATTTTCATTACCTTACATTTACTCGGGTTGAACTTTAGTGGCCATTTGTTGGACCATTCACACAGTCTGTCTAGGTCATCTTGTAGTCTCATACTGTCTTCCTCCGTGTTAATAATCCTCATAATTTTTGCATCATCAGCAAACAATAAGAGGAATGATTCTATACCATCTGGAAGATCATTTACATATATAAGAAACAGTATGGGTCCAAGGACTGAACCCTGCGGGACTCGACTGGTGACATCTCGCCAATCTGATACCCCACCCCGCACAGTGACTCGCTGCCTTCTGTTACTTAGGTACTCCCTTATCCAATGGAGTACCTTCCCTTTCACTCCAGCCTGCATCTCCAACTTTCGCACTAGTCTCTGGTGTGGCACTGTGTCAAAGGCCTTCTGCCAATCCAAAAATATGCAGTCTGCCCACCCCTCTCTTTCTTGCCTGATCGTAGAATTCAATTAATCCTTTGAGGCATGACTTGCCATCCCTGAAACCATGTTGGTGTTGTGACACAAAGTTCCTTCACTACAGATGTTCCACTAGCTTTTTTCGCACAATTTTCTCCATTTGCTTGCATGGTATGCAGGTTAGGGACACTGGCCTTTAGTTCAGTGCCTCATGTCTATCCCCCTTCTTGTATATCGGGACTACGTTTGCCGCCTTCCAAATTTCTGGCAGTTCACCTGTTACCAATGATTTGTTATACACTATGGAGAGTGGCAGGCACAGCGCTTCTGCTTCTTCCTTTAATATCCATGGTGATATTCCATCCGGGCCTATAGCCTTTGTCACATCCAAATCTAGCAAAAGTTTCCTTTCATCTCCACTGGTAATCTCAAATTCTTCTAGTGGTGCCTGTTTAATTATTCCTTCTCTCTGGAACTTCTTCTTGCTCTAATGTGAAGACTTCCTGGAATTTCATATTGAGTTCCTCGCACACTTCTTTGTCATTTGTAATGAATCTGCCCCAATCCTCAGTTTCATTACCTGTTCCTTCACTGCTGTCGTCGTCTTTCTCCTGATGCAGCTGTGCAGCAATTTGGGTTGGGTCTTAGCATTGCTTGCTATGTCGTTTTCATATTGCCCTTCTGGCGCTCCCCTCACCCTGACGTATTCATTCCTGGCTCTCTGGTAACCTTCTCTGCTCTGAAGTGTCCTGTTATTTCTATAGTTTCTCCATGCTCTTTTTGTTGCTTAGCTGGCTTACATCTCTGATTAAACCATGGGTTTCTCATCTTCATTTAAGTTTTTATCTTTTGGGCCTCCTTGTACTTCTACGTGATGTATTCCATCATATCTTGGGCCGTCTTTCCCATTAGCTCTGATTCCCATGTTACATCCGTTAGGAATTTTCTTATTTCCTCGTAATTTCCCTTACGGAATGCTAGCCTTTTGCTTTCAGTTCCCTTTCTCGAGTACTTTAGTCCTTCCTCGATCAGATACTCAAACGTCAGTACACTGTGATCGCTCATTCCTACTGGGGCCTCGAAGTCAATTTCCCTTATGTCGAAGTCATTCAGAGTGAAGGCTAGGTCGAGTCTCGCTGGTTCATTTCTTCCCCTCATCCTAGTGGGTTCCTGACATGTTGGCTTTGAAAGATTCTTGTCGCTACCTCCACTAGTTTGGCTCTTCATGTATCCTCTCCTCCGTGCAGTTCTTTGTTCTCCCAGTCTATCCTTCCGTGATTGAAGTCCCCTATGATGAGTAAATGGGATCGATTTCTACAGGTAGCAGAGGCTGCCCTCTCAATTATGTTATTAACGGCTATGTTGTGTCTATCATGTTTCCTTTCTTGCTGCTGCTGCTGTCCCTCTGTCTCTCCTTCCTGGTCATATCCCTCTGCAGGAATGCCTTTTTGAAGTTCAGCACATTGAATAGGCTGCTTTTCTTTGCTAAAATTTCCTCTTTTGTGTTCTCACTTTTGAAAACCACTTTTATCATTCAATCTTTGTCCTTGTTGTACCTTGTGTGTGTGTGTGTGTGTGTGTGTGTGTGTGTGTGTGTGTGTGTGTGTGTGTGTGTGTGTGTGTGTGTGTGTGTGTACGTGTGTGTGTATGTGTGTACTCACCTATTTGTACTCACCCATTTGTGCTTGCAGGATCGAGCATTGACTCTTGGATCCCGCCTTTCTAGCCATCGGTTGTTTACAGCAATAACTCCTGTCCCGTCTCCCTATCATACCTAATTTTAAAAATATGAACAGAGTTTGCTTCCACAACCTGTTCCCCAAGTGCTTTCCATTTTTCCACTACTCTCACGCTAAAATAAAACTTCCTTACATCTCTGTGACTCATCTGAGTTTCCAGTGTCCACCAATGTCCCCTCGTTCTGTTATTATTATGTGTGAACATTTCATCTATTTCCACTTTGTCAATTCCCCTGAGTATTTTATATGTCCATATCATATCTCCTCTCTCCCTTCTTTTCTCTAGTGTCGTAAGGTTCAGTTCCTTTAGACGCTCTTCATATCCCATCCCTCGTAACTCTGGGACAAGCCTCGTCGCAAACCTCTGGACCTTCTCCAGTTTCTTTATGTGTTTCTTCAGGTTGGGGCTCCATGACGGCGCGGCATACTCTAAGACTGGCCTCACGTAGGCAGTGTAAAGCGTCCTAAAAGCCTCCTTACTTAGGTTTCTGAATGACGTTCTAATTTTCGCCAGTGTAGAGTACGCCGCTGTCGTTATCCTATTTATATGTGCCTCAGGAGTTAGATAGGTGTTACGTCCACTCCCAGGTCTCTTTCTCGAATCGTTACAGGTAGGCAGTTCCCCTTCATTGTGTACTATCAGTTTGGTCGCCTATCACCTGATCCCATTTCCATAATTTTACATTTACTCGTATTAAACTCCAGTAGCCATTTCTCTGACCATCTCTGCAACCTGTTTAAGTCCTCTTGGAGGATCCTACAATCCTCATCTGTCACAACTCTTCTCATTAATTTTGCGTCATCCGCAAACATTGACATGTAGGATTCCACTCCTGTAAACATATCATTTACGTAAATTAGAAAGAGGATTGGTCCGAGCACCGATCCTTGAGGTACTCCGCTCGTTACTGTTCGCCAGTCCGACTTCTCGAACCTTACCATTACCCTCTGGCTCCTTCCTTACCCATGCTAGGGCCTTTCCGCTTACTCCTGTCTGCCTCTCAAGTTTGTATAGCAGTCTCATGTGCGGTACTGTATCAAAGGCCTTTTGGCAGTCAAGAAATATGCAGTCTGCCCAGCCTTCTCTGTCCTGCCTTATCCCTGTCACTTTATCATAGAGTTCTAAAAGATTTGTTAGGCATGATTTCCCTGTCCAGAACCCATGTTGGTGCTTGTTTACAAACCCAATGCTCTCCAGGTGCTCAACAAGTCTTAGCCTAATTATTCTTTCAAGTATTTTGCAGGGGATGCTTGTCAGTGATACGGGTCAGTAGTTAAGTGCCTCCTCCCTATCGCCTTTCTTGAAAATCGGTACGACATTTGTCTCCTTCCAGCAACTGGTCAATTCTCCCGACATAAGTGACTCATTAAAGATCATTGCCAGAGGCACGCTGAGAGCCTGCGCTGCCTCTTTTAATATCCACAGTGATACTTTGTCTGGTCCAACCGCTTTAGTTGCATCCAGTGTTGTCAACTGTCTCATTACCTCCTCTGCTGTCACCTCTATATCTGATAGTCTTTCATCTAGGGTAATCTCTTCTAACAATGGGAGCTGCTCAGGCTCGGTTGTGAACACTCCATGGAAACTGGCACTCATGTCTCCCCTAGCAGATTTCCTTGTCGCTTTCTGTATATGCCCCTTCTGTTTTCCTCAGTCTTGTCACTTGGTCATTTACCGACATCTTCCTTCTTATATGGCTATGTAGTAATTTAGGTTGCTTTTTCGCTTTGATCGCAATATCATTCTCATAATTTCTTTCCGACACTCGTCTTATGTTAATGTAATCATTCCTAGCTCTGTTACATCTAATCCTGTTGTTCTCTGTCCTTTGTCTTCTGTACTTCCTCCACTCCCTCCTGCTTCTCACTTTTACTTCCTGACACTGTCTATTAAACCATGGGTTATTATATTCCCTCCTGCTTTTTTCCTTTACCGTTGGAATAAATCTCTCTTCAGCCTCCTTGCATTTGCATATGACGACTTGGTTCATCATACCTTGAACTGCTTTTCCTCTAATTTCTTCCTCCCACTGCACTCCTCCCAGGTAGTCCCTTATCCGTCTGTAGTCCCCTTTTCTGTAATCAAGTCTCCTTTCCCGGAGACTTTTCCTCTTGTCCTTTGGTCACAATTTTAAACCCCATCATTTAGTCAAAGACTAGGACACAATGGTCACTGGCTCCTCGTGGTATTTTTTTATCCAAATGCTCGATGTCTTCTACATTCTGGGTCAAAATGAGGTCCAATCAATAGGCTGGGCGTATCCCCTCCTCTTTCCCTAGTGTCTTCCTTCACATGCTGTGTTAGGAAATTCCTGTCAATAACGTCTACCAGCTTCGCTCCCCAGGTCCCCCCATGTGTGTGTGTGTGTACGTGTGTGTGTGTGTGTGTACGTGTGTGTGTATGTGTGTGCATGTACGTGTGGGTGTACGTGTATTCACCTATTTGTGCTTGTGGGGGTTGAGCTCTGGCTCTTTGGTCCCGCCTCTCAACTGTTAATCAACCAGTGTAGATTCCTGAGCAAACTGGGCTCTATCATATCTACACTTGAAACTGTGTATGGAGTCAGCCTCCACCACATCACTGCCTAATGCATTTCATTTGTCAACCACTGACACTTAAAAAAGTTCTAATATCTCTGTGGCTCATTTGGGCACTCAATTTCCACCTGTGTCCCCTAATGCGTGTGCCCCTTGGGTTAAATAGCATGTCCTTATCTACCCAATCAATTCCTTTGAGAATCTTGTAGGTGGTGATCATGTCTCCCCTAACTCTTCTGTCTTCCAGCGAAGTGAGGTTTAACTCCCGTAGTCTCTCCTCGTACCTCATACCTCTCAGCTCGGGTACTAGTCTGGTGGCAAACCTTTGAACCTTCTCCAGTTTAGTCGTATGTTTGACTAGATATGGACTCCATGCTGGAGCTACATACTCCAAGATTGGTCTGACATGTGTGGTATACAAAGTTCTGAATGATTCCTTTCACAAGTTTCTAAATGCCGTTCTTATGTTGGCCAACCTGGCGTATGCCGCTGATGTTATCCTCTTGATATGGGCTTCAAGGGACAGGTCTGGCGTGATATCAACCCCCAAGTCTTGATATCACATATGTACTCACCTAATTGTGCTTGCGGGGGTTGAGCTTTGGCTCTTTGGGCCCGCCTCTCAACTGTCAATCAACTGGTGTACAGATTCCTGAGCCTACTGGGCTCTATCATATCTACATTTAAAACTGTGTATGGAGTCAGCCTTCACCACATCTCTGCCTAATGCATTCCACCTGTTAACTACTCTGACACTGAAAAAGTTCCTTCTAACGTCCCTGAGGCTCATTTGGGTACTCAGTTTCCACCTGTGTCCCCTTGTTCGCGTCCCACCAGTGTTGAATAGTTTATCTTTGTCTACCCAGTCAATTCCCCTGAGGATTCTTCCAGTGTCGTAAGGTGCATTTCCCACAGTCTTTCCTCGTAACTCATTCCTCTTAGTTCTGGGACCAGTGTAGTGGCATACCTCTGAACTTTGTCCAGCTTCGTCTTGTGCTTGACAAGGTGCGGGCTCTATGTTGGGGCCGCATACTCCAGGATTGGTCTTACGTATGTGGTGTACAAGATTCTAAACGATTCCTTACACAGATTCCTGAACGCCATTCTGATGTTAGCCAGCCTCGCATATGCCGCAGACGTAATTCTTTTTATGTGGGCTTCAGGAGACAGGTTTGGTGTGATATCAATTCCTAGATCTTTCTCTCTTTCCGTTTCATTAAGTACTTTATCTCCTATTCTGTATCTTGTGTTTGGCCTCCTGTTTCCACCGCCTAGTTTCATTACTTTGCATTTACTCGGGTTAAACTTTAACAGCCATTTGTTGGACCATTCATTCAGTCTGTCTAGGTCATCTTGTAGCCTCCTACTATCATCCTCTGTTTCAATCCTCCTCATAATTTTTGCATCATCAGCAAACATTGATAGAAACGATTATATACCCTCTGGGAGATCATTTAAATATATCAGAAACAATATTGGTCCAAGGACCGACTCCTGCGGGACTCCACTTGTGACGTCACGCCTATCCGAGACCTCACCCCTCACACTGACTCGCTGTCTTCTGTTACTTAGGTACTCCCGTATCCAACGGAGTACCTTCCCTTTCACTCCAGCCTGCATCTCTAGCTTTCTCAGTAGCCTCTTGTGTGGTACTGTATCAAAGGCTTTTTGACAGTCCGAAAATATGCAGTCTGCCCACCCATCTCTTTCTTGCCTGATTTATGTTGCCTGGTCGTAGAATTCAATTAGCCCTGTGAGGCAGGACCTGCCATCCCTGAACCCATGTTGATGCTGTGTTACAAAGTTCTTTCACTCCAGATGTTCCACTAGCTTTCTTCGCACAATCTTCTCCATCAGCTTGCATGGTATGCAGGTTAGGGACACTGGCCTGTAGTTCAGTGCCTCCTGTCTATCCCTTTCTTGTATACTGGAACTACATTAGCTGCCTTACAAATTTCGGGTAGTTCCCCTGTTTCCAGTGATTTGTTATACACTATGGAGAGTGGCAGGCACAATGCTTCTGCTCCTTCCCTTAGTATCCAAGAGGAGATTCCATCTGGGCTATAGCCTTTGTCACATCCAATTCTAGTAAACACTACTTCCTCACTGGTAATCTCAAACTCTTCTAGTGGTTCCTGGTTAGCTATTCCCTCTCTTATCTCTGGAATCTCTCCTTGCTCTATGGTGAAGACCTCCTGGAATTTCTTATTCAGTTCCTCACACACACTTCCTTGTCGTTTGTAGTGAATCCTTCTGCCCCTATCCTTATATTCATTACCTGTTCCTTTACTGTTGTTTTTCTCCTGATGTGGCTATGCAGCATCTTGGGTTGAGTCTTTGCCTTGCTTGCGATGTCATTTTCGTATTGTCTTTCTGCCTCTCTTCTCATCCGGACATATTCATTCCTGGCACTCTGGTATCTTTCTCTGCTCTCAAGTGTCCTGTTATTCCTATAGTTTCTCCATGCCCTATTACTTTGCTGCTTAGCTAGCCTACATCTCTGATTAAACCATGGGTTTCTCATCTTCATTTCGTTGGTTTCCTTTTGGACTGGGACAAACTTGTTCGCTGCGTCCTTGCACTTGTGTGTGATGAAGTCCATCATGTCCTGGGCCGTCTTTCCCCTGAGCTCTGTTTCCCATGTTATATCTGTTAGGAATTCTCTTAACTCCTCGTAGTTTCCCTTACGGAATGCCAGTTTTTTGTTTTCAGTACCCCTCCTCGAGTTCAATAACCCTTCCTCAACTAGATACTCAAACGCCAGTGTACTGTGGTCGCTCATTCCTACTGGGGGCTCATAGCCAATTTCCCTTATGTCGGAGTTGTTCAGAGTGAAGACTAGGTCGAGTCTCGCTGGTTCATCGTTTCTTCTCATCCTAGTGGGTGTGTATGTGTGTGTGTGTGAGTGTACGTGTACTCACTTACTTGTGCCTGCAGGATCGAGCTCTAGGTCTTGGACCCTGCTTTTCTACCCGTTGGTTGTCTACTGCAATGACTCCTGGCCTATATCCCTATCATACCTGCTTTTTAAGTTATGAATAGAGTTAGCCTCTAAAATCTGATCTTTAGTTGATTCCATTTACTCACTTCCGTTATCTCTTTGACACATCTGAGTCTCAAGTTTCCATCCGTGCCCCCTTGTTATATTGATATTCTTTGCCAGCATTTTCTCTCTTTCCACTTTGTCAATCCCTCTAAGTACTTTATACGTCTGTATCATGTTCTCACGTCTCCTTTCGCCTTTCTTACGTTATCAAGTTTAGTTCCTTCAGTCTTCGTACCTCATCCCTCGCAGCTCTGGGACGAGTCTCGTCGCAAACTTCTGCACCTTTTCGAGCTTCCTTATGTTTTTTTTTTTTTAAATGAGGCTCCTGGATGGGGCGGCATACTCTGGCCTCACATAGGTGGTATACAGTGATCTAAAAGCCTCATTCATGTTTCTCAAGGATGTTCTGACTTTTGTTCTGAGTGGAGTATGTGGCTGACGTTATTCTATTTATATGAGCCTCTGGAGTTGGGTTTAGTGTTAGGTCCATTCACCCCGCGAGGACCCCACACCTCTGTGTGTGCGTGTACGTGTGTACTCACCTAGTTGTGCTTGCGGGGGTTGAGCTTTGGCTCTTTGGTCCCGCCTCTCAACCGTCAATCTACTGTTGTACAGATTCCTGAGCTTCTCGAGTTCTATCATATCTACATTTGAAACTGTGTATGAAGTCAGCCTCCACCACATCACTGCCTAGTGCATTCCATTTGTTAATTACCCTGACACCGAAAAAGTTTTTCCTAACGTCCCTGTGACTCATTTGGGTGCTAAGTTTTCACCTGTTTTCCCTTGTTCGTGTATCACCCGTGCTAAGTAGTTTGTCTTTATCTACCCTGTCAGTTACTTTGAAAATGTTATAGGCGGTGATCATGTTTTCCCTTACTGTTTTGTCTTCCAATATTGTGAGGTCTAGTTCCAGTAGTCTTTCTTCGTAGCTCATACCCTTCAGCTCAGGGACTAGCCTGGTGGCATACCTCGGATTTTTTCCTAACTTCGCTTTGTGTTTGACTTGGTATGGACTCGAGGCTGGAGCTGCATACTCCAGGATTGTTCTGACATAGTGGTTTACCAGGTTCTGAATGATTCCTTACACAAGTTTCTAAAGGTAGTTCTTATGTGTGCCAGCCATGCATATGTCGCTGATGATACCCTTTTGATGTGAGCTTTAGGGGACAGCCCTCATCAACAGATATCATCTGTTGTGATATCTACCAGTAGACCTCTCTCTCTATCCCTGACTCCTCAAGGATTTCCTCTCCCAGCTAGTACCTTGTGTTTGGCCTCCTGCTCCTTACACCTATCTTCATCACTTTACATAACATGACTTAAACTTTAGTTAAACATTTGTTGGAACATTCTTTCAGTCTGTCCAGGTCCTCTAGCTGTCCTCTGTCTTAATCCTTCTCATACTTTTAGCATCATTAGCAAACATTGAGAGGAATGAGTTTACACACTCTGGAAGATCAATTACATAAATCAGAAATAATATAGGGTCAAATACAGAACCCTGTGGGACTGGTGACATCACACCAGTCTGAGGTCTCACCCGCTCACAGTAAAACTCTGCTTCCTGTTGTTTAGGTACTCCTTTATCCATTGGAGCACCCTACCAGTTACTCATGCCTGTTTCTCCAACTAATGCCTCAGCTTCTTTTGGGTACTTTTTTCCTTACTTTGGTGATATTTTGGTGGAGTACTGATAGTTCCTTTACTCCCCAAGACCCGCCCGGGGTCAGGCTTGAATTGTGAGAGCTTGGTCCACCAGGCTGTTGCTTGGAGCGGCTCACATACCCACCACAGGCCGGTTGGTTCGGCACTTCTTTAAGAAAACTATCTAGTTTTCTCTTGAAGATGTCCACGGTTGTTCCAGCAATATTTCTTATGCTCGCTGGGAGGATGTTGAACAACCGCGGACCTCTGATGTTCAGACAGTGTTCTCTGATTGTGCCTATGTATCCTCTACTCTTCACTGGTTCTATTCTACACTTCCTTCCATATCGTTAGCTCCAGTATGTCATTTCACTGTGTAAATTTAGGTCGTGGCTCTACAGTATTTTCCATGTGTATATTATTTGATATCTCTCTCGTTTCCTTTCTAGTGAGTACATTTGAGCTTTGAGACGATCCCAATAATTTAGGTGCTTTATCTCGTCTATGTATGCCGTATATGTTTTCTGTATTCCCTCTATTTCAGCAATCTCTCCTGCTCTGAAGGGGGACGTGAGTACTGAGCAGTACTCAAGACGGGACGACACAAGTGACTTGAAGAGTACAACCATTGTGATGGGATCCCTGGATTTGAAAGTTCTCGTAATCTTTCCTATCATTTTTCTGGCTTCCGCAATATTTGCTTGGTTATGCTCCCTAATGATAAAAGACATCATTATTCCCAGATCCTTTACATGCTGCTTACCAATTATGGGCAGATTTTATTGTGTTTTGTACCCTGTATTATGTTTAAGGTCCTTATTTTTACCGTACCTAAGTTCGTGGAATGTATCACTGTTAAAATTCATGTTATTGTCTGCTGACCAGTCGAAAACGTTATTAGTATCTGCTTGTAGTTTTTCAATGTCTTCAACAGAAGTAATGTTCAGGCTGATTTGTGTCATCTGCAAAAGATGATTCGAAGCTGTGACTTGTATTTTTGTCTATATCCGATCAAAATTGTTCTGACAGTCCAAGAAAATGCAGTTTACCCTCCCTTCTCTCTCTTGCTTAATGCTTGTTGCTGGGGTCATAAAATTCTGTTAAACCTGCAAGACTTGATACGGCATCCCTGAACCCATGCTGGTGGTGTGTTGCTATGTTCCTTCTCTCCAGATGTGCTACAAGTTATTTTCTCGTGATCTTCTCCATCACCTTGCATGGTATACAAGCCAACAAATCCAGCCTGAAGTTCAGGATCTCCTGCCTGTAAAATATACCTCTTTTTGTATATTGGAACTATATTAGCCGTCTTCCAACTTTCTGGTAGGTCTTATTTCCAGTGACTTGATATACATCATAGTGTGAGGTATGCAAAGTACTTCTGCATCCTCTTTTAACATCCACGGTGAGATTCCATCCAGTCTAAATGTCTTAGTCATGTCTAGATCCAGCAGATAAATCCTAACCTCATGTCTGGTAATTTCAATATCTTCCAAGTCTGCTTGGTTAGTCACCATATCTCTTAATTCAGGAAATTCCCCTTGGTCTATTGTGAAGACCTCCTGGAATCTCTTGTTGAGTTCTTCACTCACCTCTTTGTCATTCTCTGTGTACCCATCCTCTATATTTCTCCGTTTCATCGCCAGTTCTTTCACTGGTCTTTCAGTTGGTCTTGACTTTGCTATTTATTTGCTATCAAACTGCCTCTCTACTTCTCTCCTCACACTGAGGAACCCATTTCTGGTGTCTCTCTCTCTGCTCTCTGGTGTTCTGTTAATTCTGTAGTTTCTCCATGCACTTGTGCTCAGCTGCCTTGCTTCTTTACATGCCTGATTGAACCACGGATTCCTCTTTTGCTTTTTATTATTTTATTTCTGGACTGGGATAAACCTATTTTTTGCCTCCTGACACTTCTGGGTGATGTAGTCCATCATGCCTTGTGCAGACTTTCCACAGAGCTCTGTCTCCCATGGTATTTATATATAGAAATTTTCTTATCTCATCATAGTTTTCCTTTCAGTATGCCAGTCGAGGGGAAACTATGCGAAGAGCCAAATTTCATTGTTTTTTCATACAGCTCACGAAAGCGGTATATGAGTGTATGTTATTATTTTACTGTGTAGATTTAGAAGCTGGCCCTCCAGTATTTTCCATTAGTATATTATTTAATACGTCTCTCGTCTCCTTTCTAGAGAGTACTTTTTGAGAGCTTTCAGACGATCGTAGTAATTTTACAGCTTTATAACGTCTATGTAGGGTTATAAGCAGAGGGAACTGCCTACCCCCCGAAGTCGTAAATGCTAAAACTGTCCTAAGTTTTAAAATCTACCTGGAAAAGATCATCAAGGCAAATGGGGGGGGGGGGGAAATTCGACAAGCCGTCGGCTTCCTGTCCTCATCGAGGCCTCTAGGGTTAGTGGCCCCTCGGTTAAATCAGGTAAAATGTGTGTCGTGTATGTTCTCTGTATTTCCTCTACTTCAGCAACCTCTCCCGCTCTGAAGAGGAAAGTGAGTACTGAGCAATACTCTCGACGGGACAACACAAGTGACTTGAACAGTATTGTCATTGTGATGGCATCCCGGGATTTGAAGGTTCTCGTAAACCATCCCATCATTTTCCTGGCTGATGCAATATTTGCTCCCTCTTCTTCTTCTTCTTCTTCACGATACGTGCAGTTTACATGAAGATTATTCCCCCACGATGACTACACATTGCTCCCTAAACGTAAAGTTGTCAAGCCTCATTATTCCCAGATCCTTTACATTCCTCTATCTTTATCCATATAATTTTTGCATCATCAGCAAACATTGAGAGGAATGAGTCTATTCCATCTGGAAGATTGTTTACATATATCAGAAACAGGCTGGGTCCGAGTACAGAGCCCCATGGGACTCTGCTGGCGACATGTCGAAACTCTGATATCTTCCCCCCTTACAGTTACTCACTGTTTCCTACCGCTTAGATACTCCCTTATCAACTTGAGCACCTTACTTGTTATTCCTTCCTGTTTCTCCAACTTTTGTGACAGTCTCTTATGGCGGACCGTGTTAAAGACTTTGTTACTCCAAGACAATGCAGTCGGCCCACCCTTCTCTTTCTTGCCTAATTTTGTCACCTGGTCATAACATTCTATTAAACCTGTGAGGTATGACTTACTATTCCTGAACCCATGCTGGCCATGTGTTACAAAGCTCCTTCTCTCCATATGTTCTACGGACTTTTTCCTCACACTCTTCTCCATCGCTTTGCATGATATACAAGTTAGGGAAATGGGCCTATAGTTCAGTGCCTTTTGCCTGTCACTCTTTTTGTATATTGGGACTGCTTTAGCTGTTTTAAAAATGTCCAGTAGGTCTCCTGTTTCCAGTGACCTGTTATACACCAAAGTGAGTGGCACACATAGCGCTTCTGCACCCTCTTTTAGTGTCCATGGGGATATTCTATCAGGCCCAACAGCCTTTGTCACAGTTAGCTCCAACAGTTTTCTACTGATCTTAAGTCTGGTCAGCTTAAATTCTTCCAGGGTTGCTTGGTTTACTGCCTCCTCTCTTAGTAGAGAGGCTTCTCCTTCCTCTATTGTGAAGACCTTATGGAATCTCTTCTTGAGTTCTTCACACACCTTGTCATTTTGTTCTGCAATAGTACTGATAGGTGAATTACTCCTCCCCAGCCCCCACTCTCCCAGTCACCCCTCCCCAGCCCCCACTCCCCCAGTCACCCCTCCCCAGCCCCAACTCTCCCAGTCACCCCTCCCCAGCCCCCACTCTCCCAGTCACCCCTCCCCAGCCCCCACTCTCCCAGTCACCCCTCCCCAGCCCCCACTCTCCCAGTCACCCCTCCCCAGCCCCCACTCTCCCCAGCCCTCCTCCCCGGACGAACTCTGGCCCTGTGACTCCATGACCTTTTACCTCACTATTACAAAAATCCAATCAGCTTTTTCTTTATTGTTTCGTGAAGTGTCCGGCCCATCTGCCTCATCTCATTATTATTGTGTGTGTGTCATTATCACACACACACACACACACACACACACACACACACACACACACACACACACCTCCGATTGGCGTGAAGTCACTAGTGGAGTCCCACAGGGCTCTGTACTCGGTCCTATCTTGTTTCTGATATATGTAAATGATCTCCCGGAGGGTATCGATTCATTCCTCTCAATGTTTGCGGACGATGCTAAAATTATGAGAAGGATTAAAACAGAAGAGGACTGTTTGAGGCTTCAAGAAGACCTAGACAAGCTGAAGGAATGGTCGAACAAATGGTTGTTAGAGTTTAACCCAACCAAATGTAATGTAATGAAGATAGGTGTAGGGAGCAGGAGGCCAGATACAAGGTATCATCTGGGAGAGGAAGTTCTTCAGGAGTCAGAGAAGGAAAAAGACTTGGGGGTTGATATCACGCCAGACCTGTCTCCTGCAGCACATATCAAGCGGATAACATCAGCGGCACATACCAGGCTGGCCAACATACGAACGGCATTCAGAAACTTGTGTAAAGAATCATTCAGAACATTGTATACCACATATGTCAGGCCAATCCTGGAGTATGCAGCCCCAGCATGGAGTCCATATCTAGTCAAGGATAAGACTAAACTGGAAAAGGTTCAAAGGTTTGCCACCAGACTAGTACCCGAGCTGAGAGGTATGAGCTACGAGGAGAGACTACGGGAATTAAACCTCACTTCGCTGGAAGACAGAAGAGTTAGGGGGGACATGATCACCACATTCAAGATTCTGAAGGGGATTGATAGGGTAGATAAAGACAGTCTATTTAACACAAGGGGAACACGCACTAGGGGACACAGGTGGAAACTGAGTGCCCAAATGAGCAACAGAGATATTAGAAAGAACTTTTTTAGTGTCAGAGTGGTTGACAAATGGAATGCATTAGGCAGTGATGTGGTGGAGGCTGACTCCATACACAGTTTCAAGTGTAGATATGACAGAGCCCGATAGGCTCATGAATCTGTACACCTGTTGATTGACGGTTGAGAGGCGGGACCAAAGAGTCAGAGCTCAACCCCCGCAAACACAACTAGGTGAGTACAACTAGGTGAGTACACACACACACACACACACACACACACCCACGTGTGTGTATAAATCACGAAGAAATTAATGTGACAATGTCAATTAATGTGAATCAATCAATCAAATCAATGTGACAATGTCAGACCAACAAGGAAGGATTAAGACCCTTTTTCCAGTCCCCAGTACAGGAAATTCCTGTTTTAATCCTTCCTCCATGGTCTGATATTGTCATTATACAGTGAGAGGAGAGAGAGAGAGAGACAGAGAGAGAGAGAGAGAGAGAGACAGAGACAGAGACAGAGACAGAGAGAGAGAGAGAGAGAGAGAGACAGAGAGAGAGAGAGAGAGAGAGAGAGAGAGAGAGAGAGAGAGAGAGAGAGAGAGAGAGAGAGAGAGAGAGAGAGAGAGAGAGAGAGAGAGAGAGAGAGACAGAGACAGAGACAGAGACAGAGAGAGAGAGAGAGAGAGAGAGAGAGAGAGAGAGAGAGAGAGAGAGAGAGAGGAAACTGTTGAGAACGACATTCCTATCAATGCAAAGGAACAGCCACCACTACTACATAGTCAAGTGAATAGGAAAATGGGGTGAAAAGACTACAGTAAACGGGCGGGGCATAAACAGAAAGTGACAAGGAAATCTGCGAAGGGCTGAACGCCAGTTTCCATGAAGTGTTCACAACCGAGCCTGAGCAGTTCCCACTGCTAAAACTGACGACCCTAGATCAGACTTAGAAGTGACAGCAGAGGTGGTCATGAAACATCTAACAACACTGGACGAAACTAAAGCAGTTGGACCAGACAAAGTATCACCGTGAATACTAAAAGAGGCAGCACAGGCCCTCAGCGTGCCTCTAGCAAGGATCTTTAACGAGTCTCTTACAAAGGGTGATCTACAAACATCTACTTAACCCTGAACTACACGGGTTCAGAACAGGGCGCTCCCGCCTCTCTCAGTTAATAGATCACTATAACATGGCCTCAGGTGCCATGCAAGACAAGCAAAACACCGATGTAGTACACTTTGGAAAAGCTTCCGACAAATGTGACTATGGTGTAATTGTGCATAACATGAGCCAAATGACACTTACTGGCAAAGTAGGGAAACGGAGCTTTAACTGCCTAAAAAGAGAACGCATCCAACACAATAAAATTACTGTTGGCATAACATAATAGTCAACACAGTAACATCTGGATCATCTACTGTGAAAAGCTCAGTCCCCCCCCCCCCCCCAAGGTACCGTACTTGCTACGGTACTTTCTCTCATCCTATTATCAGACATAGACAAGGATACAAACTACAGCACTGTATCGTCGTTTGCAGATGACACGAGGCTCTTCATAAGAGTAGATAATATAGTGGACACGGCAAACTTCCAATCTGATGTAAATCAGGTCTTACAATGGGCCACAGATAATATGGTGTTGAATGAAAATATGTTCCAGCTCCTGCGCTATGGAAAAAAAACGAAAATAAAAAAACGGAAACCATATAGAAAACAGAATCAAATCACACTATAGAACGAAAAAGCAATGTAAAGGACCTAGGAGTAATCATGTCAGAAGACCTTACCTTTACAGAACACAATAAAGTAGCTGTCACGACTGCAAGAAAAATGACAGGTTGGATAACAAGGACCTTCCAAACAAGAGACGCCATACAAATGATGACAATTTTCAAGACACTAGTGCTCTCTAGGGGTGGAATATTGTTGCACACAAACAGCCCCTTTCAGAGCCCGAGAAATTGCTGACCTAGAGTGTGTGTCTAGATCCTTTACTGCTAGAATCCTCTCTATAAGTAATCTTAATTATTGGGACCGATCAAAAGTTCTATATATCTATATTTTCTAGAGCGCTGGCAAGAGATATACATAATACTCTGTATGTGGAAAATATTTGATTTACTGATTCAAAATCTGAACACGGAGATTACATCACAGGAAACCAGAAGGCATGGCAGGATGTGCAGAATACCCCCGTTGAAGAGCAGAGGTGCAACAGGTACTCTGAGAGAGAACTATCAACATCAGAGGCCCGAGACTGTTCAACACGCTTCCACTACATAAGGGACATAACTGGCCGACCCCTCACGGTGTTCAAGAGAGGGTATGGTGTTAACTACCACTCACAGAATGGGTATGGGGTACACAACCACTCACAGAATGGGTATGGGGTACACAACCACTCACAGGATGGGTATGGGGTACACAACCACTCACAGGATGGGTATGGGAATTAGGAATCAAATTGCCATGTAAATTTTTGTGTTTGCCTCACCTGTGGCCCAAGGAGTTCACCTGCGGTGGGATTAAGCTATATCTTCAAACAGCAGATATCGCTCCTCTACACAAGAGGGGTAGTAAAGATTTGGCAAAAAATTATAGACCAATTGCACTAACATCACACATAATAAAAGTATTTGAAAGAGTGATTAGGAATCAAATGTCTAATTTTATTGAAAACAATGAACTACACAACCCAGGACAACATGGATTTAGAGAGGGAAGATCCTGTCAAAGTTAATGACATAAAGTTAATAACCACAATGACAAAATCACAAAAGCCTTAGAAGAAAAGCAAAATGCAGATGTTGTATACACAGACTTTGCAAAGGCATTCGACAAATGTGACAATGGAGAGATAGCCTATAAATGAGATCAATACGAATAACGGGTAAAGTGAGGCATTGGATTTTCAACTTTCTGTCAACCAGAATGCAGAGATTAACTGTTACTTAAATAAGACCAAGCCCAAGTGCAGGTTAAAGCTCTGTACCCCAGGACACGGGCCTTGTACCGCTGCTATTTCTCATTCTTATCTCGGATATAGACAAAAATGCTAGTCACAGCTTCGTGTCATCCTTTGCAGATATAAAAATCAGCATGAAAATTTCCTACGTAGAAGACATTGAAAAACTGCAGGCAGATACTAATAAAGTTTTTGATTGGGAAACTGAAAATAACATGATGTTTAACGGTGAGAAAACTCTCACCGTTCTTTGTAGACCAGATCTCTGTAGAGAATGACGTCAGAGGCTTACTCGAGTGTGATTGGCTACATCCAAACCGTCATACAATTTGAGTACTAACACACACCGTGCCTGAGAGAGATGGGAGGCACACACCGTGCCTGAGAGAGATGGGAGGCACACACCGTGCCTGAGAGAGATGGGAGGCACACACCGTGCCTGAGAGAGATGGGAGGCACACACCGTGCCTGAGAGAGATGGGAGGCACACACCGTGCCTGAGAGAGATGGGAGGCACACACCGTGCCTGAGAGAGATGGGAGGCACACACCATGAAGGGTGCAGGGAATGGAGCAGGGACGTTTTATGTTGTGATTTTGTACGTGATTTCCGTTTTAATATTTTCCATTTTTCCGTAGCGCATGAGCTGGAACTTATCTCTGTTAAACACCATATTATTTTCTGTAGCCCATAGAAAGACCTGATTTACATCTGATTGGAGGTTTGCCGTGTCCTCTATGTTGTCTACTCTCATAAAAATCCTAGTGTCATCTGCGAAGGATGATGCAGTGCTATAGGTTGTGTCCTTGTCTATGTCCGATATCAGGATGAGAAAAAGTACTGGAGCAAGCACAGTACCCTGGGGGACTGAGCTCTTCACGGTTGATGGGCTGGATTTTATTTTGTTGACTATTACACATTGGGTTCTGTTAGTTAGGAAATTATAGATCCATCTGCCTATTTTTCTGGTAATTCCTTTTGAACACATTTTATGTGCAATAACACCATGGTCACATTTGTCGAAGGCTTTTGCGAAATCTGTGTAAATTACATCAGCGTTTTGTTTGTCTTCCATAGCATCTAATGCCATGTCATAGTGGTCCAGCAACTGAGACAGGCAAGAGCACCCTGTTCTGAAACCATGTTGTCCGGGGTTATGATGCTGGGATTCCATGTATTTTGTGATCTTACTTCTTAGCACTCTCTCAAAGATTTTTATGATGTGTGATGTTAGTGCAGGGGGGTGCAGGGAGGGGTGAAGGGAGGGGTGCAGAGAGGGGTGCAGGGAGGGGTGAAGGGAGTGGGGGAGGTAAGAGAAGGTAGGAGGGAGGGGGAGGGAGAGGGGAAGGGAAGCCTTGACATCTGACCTCAACACTTATGAGCTCAGGTCTGTGCCAGGGAGGTCATCCCCCCCCACCCCGCCCCCTTTCTCTCCTTGTCACACCCACCTGTTATGCCACCATCACCCACACCTGTACCATCACCCACACCTGTACCTTCACCCACACCTGTACCTTCACCCACACCTGTACCATCACCCACACCTGTACCATCACCCACACCTGTACCTTCACCCACACCTGTACCTTCACCCACACCTGTACCTTCACCCACACCTGTACCATCACCCACACCTGTACCATCACCCACACCTGTACCATCACCCACACCTGTACCTTCACCCACACCTGCACCATCACCCACACCTGTACCTTCACCCACACCTTTACCATCACCCACACCTGTACCATCACCCACACCTGTACCTTCACCCACACCTGTACCTTCACCCACACCTTTACCATCACCCACACCTGTACCATCACCCACACCTGTACCTTCACCCACACCTGTACCATCACCCACACCTGCACCATCATCCACACCTGCACCATCATCCACACCTGTATCATCACCCACACCTGTACCATCACCCACACCTGCACCATCACCCACACCTGTACCATCTCCCATACCTGCACCATCACCAACACCTGTACCATCACCCACACTTGTACCTTCACCCACACCTGTATCATCACCCACACCTGTACCATCACCTACACCTGCACCATCACCCACACCTGTACCTTCACCCACACCTGTACCATCACCCAAACCTGTACCTTCACCCACACCTGTACCATCACCCACACCTGCACCATCACCCACAGCTGCACCATCACTCACACCTGCACCATCACCAACACCTGTACCATCACCCACACCTGTACCTTCACCCACACCTGTATCATCACCCACACCTGCACCATCACCCACACCTGCACCATCACCCACACCTATACCATCACCCACACCTGCACCATCACCCACACCTGTACCATCACCCACACCTGCACCATCACCCACACCTGTACCTTCACCCACACCTGTACCATCACCCACACCTGTACCTTCACCCACACCTGTACCATCATCCACACCTGCACCATCACCCACACCTGCACCATCACCCACACCTGTACCATCACCCACACCTGCACCATCACCCACACTTGTACCATCACCCACACCTGTATCATCACCCACACCTGTACCATCACCCACACCTGCACCATCACCCACACCTGCACCATCACCCACACCTGCACCTTCACCCACACCTGTACCATCACCCACACCTGCACCATCACCCATACCTGTACCTTCACCCACACCTGTACCATCACTCACACCTGTACCTTCACCCACACCTGTACCATCACCCACACCTGTACCATCACCCACACCTGTACCTTCACCCACACCTGTACCATCACCCACACCTGTACCATCACCCACACATGCACCATCACCCACAGCTGTACCATCACCCACACCTGTACCTTCACCCACACCTGTACCATCACCCACACCTGCACCATCACCCACACCTGAACCATCACCCACACCTGCACCATCACCCACACCTGTACCTTCACCCACACCTGTACCATCACCCACACCTGTACCTTCACCCACACCTGCACCATCACCCACACCTGCACCATCACCCACACCTGTACCATCACCCACACCTGTACCATCACCCACACCTGTACCTTCACCCACCTACCTTGAGGCTACCTTGAGGTGCTTCCGGGGCTTAGTGTCCCCGCGGCCCGGTCGTCGACCAGGCCTCCTGGTTGCTGGACTGATCAACCAGGCTGTTAGACGCGGCTGCTCGCAGCCTGACGTATGAGTCACAGCCTGGTTGATCAGGTATCCTTTGGAGGTGCTTATCCAGTTCTCTCTTGAACACTGTGAGGGGTTTGCCAGTTATGCCCCTTATGTGTAGTGGAAGCGTGTTGAACAGTCTCGGGCCTCTGATGTTGATAGAGTTCTCTCTCAGAGTACCTGTTGCACCTCTGCTTTTCAACGGGGGTATTCTGCACATCCTGCCATGTCTTCTGGTCTCATGTGGTGTTATTTCTGTGTGCAGGTTTGGAACCAGCCCCTCAATTATTTTCCACGTGTAAATTATTATGTATCTCTCCCGCCTGCGCTCAAGGGAGTACAGATTTAGGCTCTTTAGTCGGTCCCAGTAATTTAGATGTTTTACTGAGTGGATTCTAGCAGTAAAGGATCTCTGCACGCTCTCCAGGTCAGCAATTTCTCCAGCTTTGAAAGGGGCTGTCATTGTGCAGCAGTACTCCACTCTAGAGAGCACAAGCGTTTTGAAAAGTATCATCATCGGTATAGCATCTCTAGTGTGAAAAGTTCTTGTTATCCAACCTGTCATTTTTCTTGCAGTTGTGACGGCTACTTTATTGTGTTCTTTAAAGGTAAGGTCTTCCGACATGAGTACACCCAGGTCCTTTACATTGCCTTTTCGTTCTATGTTATGATTTGCCTGCGTTTTGTACGTGGTTTCTGTTTTTATATTTTCAATTTTTCCGTAGCGCATGAGCTGAAACTTATCCTCGTTGAATACCATATTATTTTCTGTAGCCCATAGAAAGACCTGATCTACATCTGATTGGAGGTTTGCCGTGTCCTCTATGTTGCCAACTCTCATGAAAATCCTAGTGTCATCTGCAAAGGATGATACAGTGCTATAGGTTGTGTTCTGGTCTATGTCCGATATGAGGATGAGAAAAAGTACTGGAGCAAGCACAGTACCCTGGGGGACTGAGCTCTTCACGGTTGATGGGCTGGATTTTATTTTGTTGACTATTACACATTGGGTTCTGTCAGTCAGGAAATTGTAGATCCATCTGCCTATTTTCCCGGTAATTCCTTTTGAACGCATTTTATGTGCAATAACACCATGGTCACATTTATCAAAAGCTTTTGCGAAATCTGTGTAAATTACATCAGCGTTTTGTTTGTCTTCCATAGCATCTAATGCCATATCATAGTGGTCCAGCAACTGCGACAGGCAAGAGCGCCCTGTTCTGAAACCATGTTGTCCGGGGTTATGGAGATGCTGTGATTCCATGTATTTTGTGATCTTACTTCTTAGCACTCTCTCAAAAATTTTTATGATGTGCGATGTTAGTGCTATCGGTCTGTAATTTTTTGCCTCTGCCTTATTTCCTCCTTTATGGAGTGGTGCTATCTCTGCTGTTTTTAGTATGTCAGGGATAACGCCAGTATCTAGGCTTTGTCGCCACAGAATGTGAAGGGCCTGCGATAGTGGTTTTTTACAGTTCTTGATGAATATGGAGTTCCAAGAATCCGGGCCTGGTGCAGAGTGCATAGGCATACTGTTTATGGCTTCTTCAAAATCTAGTGGGGATAGGGCGACGTCTGATATATGATTTGATGTTGGTATCATATCCATGAAAAATTCATTTGGGTTATCAATCTTTAGTGCATTTAATGGCTCACTGAAAACAGAGTCGTACTGCTTCCTCAGTAACTCGCTCATTTCTTTGTTGTCATCTGTGAAAGTTCCATCTCCCTTTCGCAGGGGCCCGATACTAGATGTGGTTTTTGATCTTGATTTTGCATAGGAGAAAAAATATTTCGGATTTCTCTCTATTTCACTGATGGCCTTTTGCTCTCTTTGCCTCTCCTGGGTTTTGTATGATTCTTGTAGCTTGAGTTCAATTGTTTCTATTTCTCTACCTAACCTTCTTCGCCGTTCTTGAGATAGGGTGCGACTCTCAAGTTGTTCCGCGATTCGTTTTCTTCGCCTATATAGGGAACGACGTTCCCGTTCCAATCTGCATCTCTTTCTCTTTTTCTTAGAGGTATGCGGTTTGAACATATTTCTAGTGCTACTGAGCTTATTTTTTCCAGGCACTGGTTCAGGTTTGCATTTCCTAGCTGTTCTTCCCAGTTTATTTCTGTGAAGTCCTGGTTTATTTGTTCCCAGTTTATCCGTTTATTATTGAAGTTGAATTTGCTGAAATCTCCTCCACCGGGAATCTGGACTGGTTTTGAAGGTCCATTCCCCATGGTTGTCAGAACTTCAATTAAGTTGTGATCTGAGTAACAGGTATTTGTAATCATTATGTTCCCGATCAACTCATCATTATTAGTGAAAATGAGGTCCAGCGTGTTCTCCTTCCTAGTTGGTTCTACTATTTGCTGGTTTAAGGCAAACCTATCGCACATCCGTAGCAGGTCATTTGCATGTGCCTGCTCATTTAGGCTACTTCCTGGTATTCTTTCTGATATTACTGTATTGGCCAGGTGCTTCCATTTCAGGTGCCGTAGGTTGAAGTCCCCAAGCAGGATGATGTTCGGAGCTGGATTTGTGAGGTTTTCCAAGCAGTGCTCTATTTTCATTAGTTGGTCTTTAAACTACTGAGGGTTTGCCTCCGGTGACTTATATACAAGGACAACAACTACATTTAGGATCTCTATTTTGACTATCAGCACTTCCACCATATCATTTGAGGTGTTTAGCAGCTCAGTACAGATGAGTGTGTCTTTGATGTAGAGGCTGACCCCACCCTGAAGCCGGTGTTTCCTATCACATCTGAAGAGATTGTAATCTGAGATCCATATTTCACCATCAAGGTAGTCCTTTGTGTGAGTTTCCGTTAGGGCTGCAAACACTGCATTTGCCTCATGAAGGAGACCATCTATAAAATGAACTTTGTTGGATTTGCGTGTTTTTATACCCTGGATGTTGGCAAATATAAATGATGTTATCGTGTTAGTGGAAGTGCTGGATGCTTTAATTGGTGTTAATATCTGAGGCTCTGGTAAGGAGGCCACTGTGTTTGCGTCCTCTCTAGCATTTGACCGAGTTGGTGGTAGAGTCTGGTCATTTTTAGCCATTCTTCTCCTCCTCCTCTTGCTAAAAAATTATCCCGGTTGATGGAGTAGTGGCTGTTTTCATAGTGGTAGTCTGTCGGTTTTATTCGCCTGGTACCTCTTATATGAAAAGCTGGGCATTCAGCATTGAAGCACTCTTTCCTGTCCAAAGAGTTCTTGCAAATTTCTGGGTGAAAGAATTCACAGCTTTTGGTACATTTACCTGTATTGAGGAGGTTTCTGCACTTTCTAGGGTGATCGTGTGTACATGTTCCATTTATTCTTCCCGATTCCCCATGCTTACAGGTAGCCCATCTGTAATACCAACAGATTTTGGGGCCTTGTTTTATTTGTTTCCCTCTGCCAGGGACCGCACTCTGCTGCGGCGCCCCCGACACTGTGCCCTGCTCCGGGGCCTGTGACACTGCGCTCTGCTCCGGTGCCTGTGACACCGCGCTCTGCTCCGGTGCCTGTGACACCGCTCTCTGCTCCGGTGCCTGTGACACCGCGCTCTGCTCCGGTGCCTGTGACACCGCGCTCTGCTCCGGTGCCTGTGACACCGCGCTCTGCTCCGGTACCTGTGGCACCGCGCACTGCTCAGGGGTCCCCGACTCCGTGCCCTGCTCAGGCATCCCCGACTCCGCGCCCTGCTCAGGCATCCCCGACTCCGCGCCCTGCTCAGGCATCCCCGACTCCGCGCCCTGCTCAGGCATCCCCGACTCCGCGCCCTGCTCAGGCATCCCCGACTCCGCGCCCTGCTCAGGCGCCGCTGCCACAGAGCTCTGTGCTACAGCTGGTTGTACCTTGGTGTCATGTACAGTTTGTTTGAAGACATTAGAAATTGCTATGCAGGCATTAATTAGTAATTCTCTGTTTTCGGCGGGAGTTTTATCCAGGATTTCCATCATTTTCAAAAAAGTTACATCATCCTTTTTGCAGAGCCAGTACACAGAGTGGTCACTGGGACCATTTCTCCTTGAATTGTTAGTCATGTTGGCACATTTTTTGTGTATGGCTGCTGAACAGAGTTGGCATTGAAAGCTCTGTTGGTAATCTACCTTCATGTTGCATTCTATGCACGTTTTTATCAAAGCCATTTTTTTTAACACTTCTGTTCAGTGGTGATGGTCTTACAAGGTGGGGTGTTGACCGGTGGGGGAGTTGACCGCGGGTGCTGGCCGTGGGAGCTGGCCGTGGGTGTTGACCGTGGGTGTTTACCAACTTGAGATAGGCCTGGAAGAGGCTGTATGGACGGCCAGTGTTGCTACCACGTGTCGCACTCTTAATTTGTTTTGTTCACTTGTTAGATTACATTACTTGCATTTTCCCACTAGTTATCATACAGTAAAGGCGTCTAGTTTCTGTGTCTGGGCACTAGTTACCTGAGTACGTTACACTATTTGAAAGAATACACACACAAGAGGGTACTGGGGTGGGCCTACCTCCAAGTGGCCCTTGTTTACACACACACGACGGACTTATTTTGTGTGTAATTTGTTCACTTGATATTAGACTATGTTATCTTAATTTTTGTTATAATAGACACAGGTTTTGCATAGAGAGCTTAGCACTATGGGCACTGATTACTTGATGTTTCAATAGCGAGAGATGTGATTTATTGACTACTTGGCAACTATCGCCTAAGGCCTCCTGGCACCACGAGGGCAGCCTTCACTACACACGAAGTTCACTTATTTTTCCTTTAACACAAACGGTCGGATGGTAATCACTATGATATATTGCTTAATATGTTGAGACACACTTTAAAAGTTATCTGACTGTGTTTAGTTCCTGTATCACTGAAATGTCCCTAGTTATATATTGTTTTCCGCGGAGCTCGCACCGCGTGGCCCTTCCCCTCTCACACCCAACAACAACCATCCCACACCTGTACCATCACCCACACCTGCACCATCACCCACACCTGAACCATCACCCACACCTGCACCATCACCCACACCTGTATCTTCACCCACACCTGTACCATCACCCACACCTGTACCTTCACCCACACCTGTACCATCACCCACACCTGCTCCATCACCCACACCTGTACCATCACCCACACCTGTACCATCACCCTCACCTGTACCATCACCCACACCTGTACCTTCACCCACACCTGTACCATCACCCACACCTGCACCATCACCCACACCTGCACCATCACCCACACCTGTACCATCACCCACACCTGTTATATCACCCACACCTGTACCTTCACCCACACCTGTACCATCACCCACACCTGCACCATCACCCACACCTGCAATATCACCCACACCTGCACCATCACCCACACCTGCACCATCACCCACACCTACACCATCACCCACACCTGTACCTTCACCCACACCTGTACCATCACCCACACCTGTACCTTCACCCACACCTGCACCATCACCCACACCTGCACCATCACCCACACCTGTACCATCACCCACACCTGCACCATCACCCACACCTGCACCATCACCCACACCTGAACCATCACCCACACCTGCACCATCACCCACACCTGTACCTTCACCCACACCTGTACCATCACCCACACCTGTACCTTCACCCACACCTGTACCATCACCCACACCTGTACCTTCACCCACACCTGCACCATCACCCACACCAACACCATCACCCACACCTGTACCATCACCCACACCTGCACCATCACCCACACCTGTACCATCACCCACACCTGCACCATCACCCACACCTGTACCATCACCCACACCTGTACCATCACCCACACCTGTACCATCACCCACACCTGTACCATCACCCACACCTGTACCTTCACCCACACCTGTACCATCACCCACACCTGTACCTTCACCCACACCTGTACCTTCACCCACACCTGTACCTTCACCCACACCTGTACCATCACCCACACCTGTACCATCACCCACACCTGTACCATCACCCACACCTGTACCTTCACCCACACCTGTACCATCACCCACACCTGCACCATCACCCACACCTGTACCTTCACCCACACCTGTACCATCACCCACACCTGCACCATCACCCACACCTGTACCATCTCCCATACCTGCACCATCACCAACACCTGTACCATCACCCACACTTGTACCTTCACCCACACCTGTATCATCACCCACACCTGTACCATCACCTACACCTGCACCATCACCCACACCTGTACCTTCACCCACACCTGTACCATCACCCACACCTGTACCTTCACCCACACCTGTACCATCACCCACACCTGCACCATCACCCACAGCTGCACCATCACTCACACCTGCACCATCACCAACACCTGTACCATCACCCACACCTGTACCTTCACCCACACCTGTATCATCACCCACACCTGCACCATCACCCACACCTGCACCATCACCCACACCTATACCATCACCCACACCTGCACCATCACCCACACCTGTACCATCACCCACACCTGCACCATCACCCACACCTGTACCTTCACCCACACCTGTACCATCACCCACACCTGTACCTTCACCCACACCTGTACCATCATCCACACCTGCACCATCACCCACACCTGCACCATCACCCACACCTGTACCATCACCCACACCTGCACCATCACCCACACTTGTACCATCACCCACACCTGTATCATCACCCACACCTGTACCATCACCCACACCTGCACCATCACCCACACCTGCACCATCACCCACACCTGCACCTTCACCCACACCTGTACCATCACCCACACCTGTACCATCACTCACACCTGTACCTTCACCCACACCTGTACCATCACCCACACCTGTACCATCACCCACACCTGTACCTTCACCCACACCTGTACCATCACCCACACCTGTACCATCACCCACACATGCACCATCACCCACAGCTGTACCATCACCCACACCTGTACCTTCACCCACACCTGTACCATCACCCACACCTGCACCATCACCCACACCTGAACCATCACCCACACCTGCACCATCACCCACACCTGTGCCTTCACCCACACCTGTACCATCACCCACACCTGTACCTTCACCCACACCTGCACCATCACCCACACCTGCACCATCACCCACACCTGTACCATCACCCACACCTGTACCATCACCCACACCTGTACCTTCACCCACACCTGTACCATCACCCACACCTGCACCATCACCCACACCTGAACCATCACCCACACCTGCACCATCACCCACACCTGTACCATCACCCACACCTGTATCTTCACCCACACCTGTACCATCACCCACACCTGCACCATCACCCACACCTGTACCTTCACCCACACCTGTACCATCACCCACACCTGCTCCATCACCCACACCTGTACCATCACCCACACCTGTACCATCACCCTCACCTGTACCATCACCCACACCTGTACCTTCACCCACACCTGTACCATCACCCACACCTGCACCATCACCCACACCTGCACCATCACCCACACCTGTACCATCACCCACACCTGTTATATCACCCACACCTGTACCTTCACCCACACCTGTACCATCACCCACACCTGCACCATCACCCACACCTGCAATATCACCCACACCTGCACCATCACCCACACCTGCACCATCACCCACACCTGCACCATCACCCACACCTGTACCATCACCCTCACCTGTACCATCACCCACACCTGTACCTTCACCCACACCTGTACCATCACCCACACCTGCACCATCACCCACACCTGCACCATCACCCACACCTGTACCATCACCCACACCTGTTATATCACCCACACCTGTACCTTCACCCACACCTGTACCATCACCCACACCTGCACCATCACCCACACCTGCAATATCACCCACACCTGCACCATCACCCACACCTGCACCATCACCCACACCTGCACCATCACCCACACCTGTACCTTCACCCACACCTGTACCATCACCCACACCTGTACCTTCACCCACACCTGCACCATCACCCACACCTGCACCATCACCCACACCTGTAGCATCACCCACACCTGCACCATCACCCACACCTGCACCATCACCCACACCTGAACCATCACCCACACCTGCACCATCACCCACACCTGTACCTTCACCCACACCTGTACCATCACCCACACCTGTACCTTCACTCACACCTGTACCATCACCCACACCTGTACCTTCACCCACACCTGCACCATCACCCACACCAACACCATCACCCACACCTGTACCATCACCCACACCTGCACCATCACCCACACCTGTACCATCACCCACACCTGCACCATCACCCACACCTGTACCATCACCCACACCTGTACCATCACCCACACCTGTACCATCACCCACACCTGTACCATCACCCACACCTGTACCTTCACCCACACCTGTACCATCACCCACACCTGTACCATCACCCACACCTGTACCTTCACCCACACCTGTACCATCACCCACACCTGTACCTTCACCCACACCTGCACCATCACCCACACCTGTACCTTCACCCACACCTGTACCATCATCCACACCTGTACCTTCACCCACACCTGTACCATCACCCACACCTGTACCTTCACCCACACCTGTACCATCACCCACACCTGCACCATCACCCACACCTGCACCATCACCCACACCTTTACCATCACCGACACCTGCACCATCACCCACACCTGTACCATCACCCACACCTACACCATTACCCACACCTGCACCTTCATCCACACCTGTACCATCACCCACACCTGCACCATCACCCACACCTGTACCTTCACTCACACTTGCACCATCACCCACACCTGTACCATCACCCACACCTGTACCATCACCCCACACCTGTACCTTCACCCACACCTGTACCTTCACCCCACACCTGTACCTTCACCCACACCTGTACCTTCACCCCACACCTGCACCATCCCCCACACCTGTACCATCACCCACACCTGCACCTCCACAACAGCTATCCGCCGTAAGCTTAACGGACATTTTGTAATAACCGGAGTTAGCCAATCAGAGCACAGCTTAGATTTTATATCACCGCGGGGCACTGATGCAAGAGTCAGTGCGCTCCCGGCAGTCACACAGGTAACATGCTGCTTTTTTCTCTTACTACCACTGGTTCTTCACCATTTATGCACCTGCCCTAGACTGGTTGAATTGTTGCATAGTTATGTATTATTAAACATCACCATCTTGCAGGATAGTAATACAGGAACATATGATCAATATAGCAACGAAAGGCAAGGAACAAAAAAATCAGTGTAAGTACAATGTAAAGGGTGTATTCATGTCGGAAGATCTTACCTTTAAAGAACACAATAAAGTAGCCGTCACAACTGCAAGAAAAATAACAGGTTGGATAACAAGAACCTTTCACACTAGAGATGCTATACCGATGATGATACTCTTCAAGACGCTAGTGCTCTCTAGAGTGGAGTACTGCTGCACAATGACAGCCCCTTTCAAAGCTGGAGAAATTGCTGGCCTGGAGAGCGTGCAGAGATCCTTTACTGCTAGAATCCACTCAGTAAAACATCTAAACTATTGGGACCGACTAAAGAGCCTAAATCTGTATTCTCTTGAGCGCAGGCCAACGCCTCTCAGTGTTCAAGAGAGAACTTTGATAAGAACCTCCAAAGGATACCTGATTGTTACGGTATCGACACCATCGTCGGAGTGTAGAGTGGCGATTTCAGTGCCATCTATGGGTCTGCGCTCCAATTCCCCCTAGTATTGGACGCTATGTAGACAACGCCATCTGTTGGTGGCGGCGTGGTATCGAGGGAAGGCTCCAATTTCCTGTCTTAGTCAGAATGAGAAGTCGATGTGGATGACCCCTGGTGGGTGGCGTATCGAGACCAACGCCATCTAGGTTAGGGGCTACAAAACACAATGTCAATTCCCTGGTGAATGGTTGTTATCTCAGAGTCACCCAGTGTACTGTGTGTATAATTAATGACCCTTTGTGTCCACATAGGTGACATTGGAGGCAACTGCATCGAGGAAGGCAGTTCACCTTAGGCAGTCCACGAACTCTTGACTTGGTCCTGGGTGAGGACTAAGTGGCTGCAGTGGTCGAGAGCAGTGCGTTTGCTGCTGATGTATGCAGTATTATTTGGACTGACGGACCCAAGAATGGCCAGGAAGAGTTACACGATGACTGTGGTGCGTCTGTCGTGAAGTGCTGCTGGTAAGACGCTAGACTCCTGCCGCGGTGTTAGCAACCCCTGTATATGTTTGCTTGAGACCCCCATCACCGTGTTGTTCCACCCTCTGCCAGTGTGTGTACCAGGTGAGCGGACGACGGGTACTGGCACATCATATATGAAGATACGGTGTGTGTGTGTGTGTGTGTGTGTGTGTGTGTGTGTGTGTGTGTGTGTGTGTGTGTGTGTGTGTGTGTGTGCCCATGTGGAAGGTGAACTCGCCGGTGTTGATGACACTTAGTGATGGTGGTGTAGGACACTTAGTGATGGGTGTGTAGGACACTTAGTGATGGGTGTGTAGGACACTTAGTGATGGTGGTGTAGGACACTTAGTGATGGTGGTGTAGGACACTTAGTGATGGTGGTGTAGGACACTTAGTGATGGTGGTGCAGGACACTTAGTGATGGGTGTGTAGGACACCTGGTGATGGTGGTGTAGGACACTTAGTGATGGGTATAAAAACACGCAAATCCAACAAAGTTCATTTTATAGATGGTCTCCTTCATGAGGCAAATGCAGTGTTTGCAGCCCTAACGGAAACTCGCACAAAGGACTACCTTGATGGTGAAATATGGATCTCAGAATACAATCACTTCAGATGTGATAGGAAACACCGGCTTCAGGGTGGGGTCAGCCTCTACATCAAAGACACACTCATCTGTACTGAGCTGCTAAACACCTCAAATGATATGGTGGAAGTGCTGATAGTCAAAATAGAGATCCTAAATGTAGTTGTTGTCCTTGTATATAAGTCACCGGAGGCAAACCCTCAGCAGTTTAAAGACCAACTAATGAAAATAGAGCACTGCTTGGAAAACCTCACAAATCCAGCTCCGAACATCATCCTGCTTGGGGACTTCAACCTACGGCACCTGAAATGGAAGCACCTGGCTAATACAGTAATATCAGAAAGAATACCAGGAAGTAGCCTAAATGAGCAGGCACATGCAAATGACCTGCTACGGATGTGCGATAGGTTTGCATTAAACCAGCAAATAGTAGAACCAACTAGGAAGGAGAACACTCTGGACCTCATTTTCACTAATAATGATGAGTTGATCGGGAACATAATGATTACAAATACCCGTTACTCAGATCACAACTTAATTGAAGTTCTGACAACCATGGGGAATGGACCTTCAAAACCAGTCCAGATTCCCGGTGGAGGAGATTTCAGCAAATTCAACTTCAATAATAAACGGATAAACTGGGAGCAAATAAACCAGGACTTCACAGAAATAAACTGGGAAGAACAGCTAGGAAATGCAAACCTGAACCAGTGCCTGGAAAAAATAAGCTCAGTAGCACTAGAAATATGTTCAAACCGCATATCCCTAAGAAAAAAGAGAAAGAGATGCAGATTGGAACGGGAACGTCGTTCCCTATATAGGCGAAGAAAACGAATCGCGGAACAACTTGAGAGTCGCACCCTATCTCAAGAACGGCGAAGAAGGTTAGGTAGAGAAATAGAAACAATTGAACTCAAGCTACAAGAATCATACAAAACCCAGGAGAGGCAAAGAGAGCAAAAGGCCATCAGTGAAATAGAGAGAAATCCGAAATATTTTTTCTCCTATGCAAAATCAAGATCAAAAACCACATCTAGTATCGGGCCCCTGCGAAAGGGAGATGGAACTTTCACAGATGACAACAAAGAAATGAGCGAGTTACTGAGGAAGAAGTACGACTCTGTTTTCAGTGAGCCATTAAATGCACTAAAGATTGATAACCCAAATGAATTTTTCATGGATATGATACCAACATCAAATCACATATCAGACGTCGCCCTATCCCCACTAGATTTTGAAGAAGCCATAAACAGTATGCCTATGCACTCTGCACCAGGCCCGGATTCTTGGAACTCCATATTCATCAAGAACTGTAAAAAACCACTATCGCAGGCCCTTCACATTCTGTGGAGACAAAGCCTAGATACTGGCGTTATCCCTGACATACTAAAAACAGCAGAGATAGCACCACTTCATAAAGGAGGAAACAAGGCAGAGGCAAAAAATTACAGGCCGATAGCACTAACATCGCACATCATAAAAATTTTTTGAGAGAGTGCTAAGAAGTAAGATCACAAAATACATGGAATAACAGCATCTCCATAACCCCGGACAACATGGTTTCAGAACAGGGCGCTCTTGCCTGTCACAGTTGCTGGACCACTATGATATGGCATTAGATGCTATGGAAGACAAACAAAACGCTGATGTAATTTACACAGATTTCGCAAAAGCTTTTGATAAATGTGACCATGGTGTTATTGCACATAAAATGCGTTCAAAAGGAATTACCGGGAAAATAGGCAGATGGATCTACAATTTCCTGACTGACAGAACCCAATGTGTAATAGTCAACAAAATAAAATCCAGCCCATCAACCGTGAAGAGTTCAGTCCCCCAGGGTACTGTTCTTGCTCCAGTACTTTTTCTCATCCTCATATCGGACATAGACCAGAACACAACCTATAGCACTGTATCATCCTTTGCAGATGACACTAGGATTTTCATGAGAGTAGACAACATAGAGGACACGGCAAACCTCCAATCAGATGTAGATCAGGTCTTTCTATGGGCTACAGAAAATAATATGGTATTCAACGAGGATAAGTTTCAGCTCATGCGCTACGGAAAAATTGAAAATATAAAAACAGAAACCACGTACAAAACGCAGGCAAATCATAACATAGAACGAAAAGGCAATGTAAAGGACCTGGGTGTACTCATGTCGGAAGACCTTACCTTTAAAGAACACAATAAAGTAGCCGTCGCAACGGCAAGAAAAATGACAGGTTGGATAACAAGAACTTTTCACACTAGAGATGCTATACCGATGATGATACTTTTCAAGACGCTTGTGCTCTCTAGAGTGGAGTACTGCTGCACAATGACAGCCCCTTTCAAAGCTGGAGAAATTGCTGACCTAGAGAGCGTGCAGAGATCCTTTACTGCTAGAATCCACTCAGTAAAACATCTAAACTATTGGGACCGACTAAAGAGCCTAAATCTGTACTCCCTTGAGCGCAGGCGGGAGAGATACATAATAATTTACACGTGGAAAATAATTGAGGGGCTGGTCCCAAACCTGCACACAGAAATAACATCACATGAGACCAGAAGACATGGCAGGATGTGCAGAATACCCCCGTTGAAAAGCAGAGGTGCAACTGGTACTCTGAAAGAGAACTCTATCAACATCAGAGGCCCGAGACTGTTCAACACGCTTCCACTACACATAAGGGGCATAACTGGCAAACCCCTCGCAGTGTTCAAGAGAGAACTGGATAAGCACCTCCAAAGGATACCTGATCAACCAGGCTGTGACTCATACGTCAGGCTGCGAGCAGCCGCGTCTAACAGCCTGGTTGATCATTCCAGCAACCAGGAGGCCTGGTCGACGACCGGGCCGCAGGGACACTAAGCCCCGGAAGCACCTCAAGGTAGCCTCAAGGTAGGGTGTGTAGGACACTTAGTGATGGTGGTGTAGGACACTTAGTGATGGGTGTGTAGGACACTTAGTGATGGGTGTGTAGGACACTTAGTGATGGTGGTGTAGGACACTTAGTGATGGGTGTGTAGGACACTTAGTGATGGTGGTGTAGGACACTTAGTGATGGTGGTGTAGGACACTTAGTGATGGGTGTGTAGGACACTTAGTGATGGGTGTGTAGGACACTTAGTGATGGGTGTGTAGGACACTTAGTGATGGTGGTGTAGGACACTTAGTGATGGGTGTGTAGGACACTTAGTGATGGTGGTGTAGGACACTTAGTGATGGGTGTGTAGGACACTTAGTGATGGTGGTGTAGGACACTTAGTGATGGTGGTGTAGGACACTTAGTGATGAGTGTGTAGGACACTTAGTGATGGGTGTGTAGGACACTTAGTGATGGGTGTGTAGGACACTTAGTGATGGGTGTGTAGGACACTTAGTGATGGTGGTGTAGGACACTTAGTGATGAGTGTGTAGGACACTTAGTGATGGTGGTGTAGGACACTTAGTGATGGTGGTGTAGGACACTTAGTGATGGTGGTGTAGGACACTTAGTGATGGTGGTGTAGGACACTTAGTGATGAGTGTGTAGGACACTTAGTGATGGTGGTGTAGGACACTTAGTGATGAGTGTGTAGGACACTTAGTGATGGGTGTGTAGGACACTTAGTGATGGTGGTGTAGGACACTTAGTGATGGTGGTGTAGGACACCTAGTGATGGGTGTGTAGGACACTTAGTGATGGTGGTGTAGGACACTTAGTGATGGTGGTGTAGGACACTTAGTGATGGTGGTGTAGGACACTTAGTGATGGAAGTGTAAGACACTTAGTGATGGTGGTGTAGGACACTTAGTGATGGGTGTGTAGGACACTTAGTGATGGTGGTGTAGGACACTTAGTGATGGTGGTGTAGGACACTTAGTGATGGTGGTGTAGGACACTTAGTGATGGTGGTGTAGGACACTTAGTGATGGTGGTGTAGGACACTTAGTGATGGTGGTGTAGGACACTTAGTGATGGTGGTGTAGGACACTTAGTGATGGTGGTGTAGGACACTTAGTGATGGGTGTGTAGGACACTTAGTGATGGTGGTGTAGGACACTTAGTGATGGTGGTGTAGGACACTTAGTGATGGGTGTGTAGGACACTTAGTGATGGGTGTGTAGGACACTTAGTGATGGAAGTGTAAGACACTTAGTGATGGTGGTGTAGGACACTTAGTGATGGGTGTGTAGGACACTTAGTGATGGTGGTGTAGGACACTTAGTGATGGTGGTGCAGGACACTTAGTGATGGGTGTGTAGGACACTTAGTGATGGTGGTGTAGGACACTTAGTGATGGTGGTGTAGGACACTTAGTGATGGTGGTGTAGGACACTTAGTGATGGGTGTGTAGAACACTTAGTGATGGTGGTGTAGGACACTTAGTGATGGTGGTGTAGGACACTTAGTGATGGGTGTATAGGACACTTAGTGATGGTGGTGTAGGACACTTAGTGATGGTGGTGTAGGACACCTAGTGATGGGTGTGTAGGACACTTAGTGATGGTGGTGTAGGACACTTAGTGATGGAAGTGTAAGACACTTAGTGATGGTGGTGTAGGACACTTAGTGATGGGTGTGTAGGACACTTAGTGATGGTGGTGTAGGACACTTAGTGATGGTGGTGCAGGACACTTAGTGATGGGTGTGTAGGACACTTAGTGATGGTGGTGTAGGACACTTAGTGATGGTGGTGTAGGACACTTAGTGATGGGTGTGTAGGACACTTAGTGATGGGTGTGTAGGACACTTAGTGATGGTGGTGTAGGACACTTAGTGATGGTGGTGTAGGACACTTAGTGATGGTGGTGTAGGACACTTAGTGATGGTGGTGTAGGACACTTAGTGATGGTGGTGCAGGACACTTAGTGATGGTGGTGCAGGACACTTAGATGACACGATGAAGGTAAACAGGGGCATCAGTAAAGGTAAATTTATATCGAAAATGTATATTCATCATTTAGACGGAGACATAGACACTTTCACTCAGGCATTCATCACTCCAGGAGTGAGCTAGTGTATTAGCAACAACAGCTGGTATAATGAAGGAATAAAGTAGTTTGTGTCCGAGCAAGGCTGACAATGTCTCGCCTCTCAGTACTTTACTGCAAAAAGTTGTGTAGACTTAAATGATGAACTCAACCGTGGGGGAACGTTTCAGTTCTGTCAAGTTACTGGTTCACCAGCATCTTAATTGGGGCACCAATAATCACCGTCAGGGTTTTATTCACAGTGTCGGACCAACCGGGCTGTGGTGGGTATGTGGGCCTGCGGGCCGCTCCAAGCAACAGCCTGGTGGACCAAACTCTCACAAGTCAAGCCTGGCCTCGGGCCGGGGTTGGGGAGTAGAAGAACTCCCAGAACCCCATCAACCAGGTACTTCCGGTTTGCTTAAAGTACTGACGGGGGAAGTTAATGAGGCGCAGGTCCTGGTGATGGACCATATATCGAGAAAAATGTCAAGCACATTGACATTCATAACAATGTTCTTACAAGCAAGTGATTTCAGCGGTTAAAGTTCTTCTTTTAACCTATGATGTAGGCCGTTTAAATTGTCACTGTAGACACCTACTACAAGGTAGTTGTGCTGCAAACAGGTTACAAGCTTCTGAAAGCTTCTGAATTCTAGTTAATGACTCAATTATTAATATATTCATCAGGACATTGAAAAGTGTTGGATTAAGCACCCACCCTGAGGTACTCCCAACTCAAATCATGAACAATTATTGTTTCTAATCCCTTGAACAATGACTGAGGCGGTTCTGTTCCTCGGGCGCCCCGCGAGCCATGCCAACAGTCTTCCCTTAACCTCTTCCAATAGAGTCTAGATGCTCAAAGCTTATCTCTGCGGTATCAAGAGCAATTTGGAGATCAGTCAACACCGCCTATGAGCTTGGTCTCTGTCTAATGAAATATTCAGCTAAGCCACTTCTGAGTGCTTCTTCAAGCAAGAAAATCATACAGGATAAGAGCAAGTTACTTGGAACATAACTGGATGGGGTTTCAGTTCTTCTACTTCCCGACCCCGGCCTGGGCTCGACACGGCTGGGTTGGGTTAAACATCTGAGAAGGCAGGCTGTCCAGGATAATTGTCAAAAACTTTGCACAAATTGGTCTGAGAAATGGGTAAGTGTGTTGTGAATTTTGCTGAGGAATCGTTATTATGAGTCCTTGTGTCCAGCGGACAGGTAAGACACCTGGCCTGAGGTCTGGGTATGGGTATTATGAGTCCTTGTGTCCAGCAGTCAAGTAAGACACCTTGCCTCAGGTCTGGGTATGGGTATTATGAGTCCTTGTGTCCAGCGGTCAGGTAAGACACCTTGCCTCAGGCCTGGGTATGGGTATTATAAGTCTTTGTGTCTCAGGAAAGACACCTTTCCTGTAGGTAATGTTGTGTGGAGGGGTTGTGTGGGAGGGGGGGGTTGTAATCCCCTCCCAGTAAGTACATGATGTGTGGCCTGGTGTAGTGTGTGGGAGGGTAATCCCCTCCCAGTATCATGACTGACTGCTCCACTTGCTGACGTAGATCCTTTCGGGTTCCTGGACATGTCTTACTCATGTTTTGAACACACACACATTTACAGTTGAGAGGCGGAACCAAAGAGCCAAAGTTCAACCCCCGCAAGCACAAATAGGTGAGTACACATACACACACACTTCTTCTTGCTGGAAGAGGACAAATGTTGTACCGATTTTCAATAAAAGTGATAGGGTGGAGGCACTTAACTATAGACCTGTATCACTGATAAGCATCCCCCTGTAAAATACTTGAAAGAATAACTAGGCTAAGACTGGTTGCACACCTAGGGAACATTAGGTTTAAAAACAAACATCAACATGGGTTTTGGAAATCTATGATAAAATAACGAGGGTAAGGCACGACACAGAAGGTTGGACTGCATATTTCTGGACTGCCAAAAGGCCTTTGATACAGTACCGCACATGAGACTGCTATTCAAGCTCGAGAGGCAGGCGGGAGTGAGCGGACAGGCCCTAGCATGGGTAAGGAACTACCTAACAGGAAGGTGCCAGAGAGTGACAGTAAGGGGGCGAGAAGTCGGACTGGCGAACAATAACAAGTGGAGTACCTCAAGGATCGGTGCTGGGACCAATTCTATTTCTAATATACATTAACATGTTTGCAGGAGTAGAATCCTACATGTCGATGTTCGCGGATGATGCAAAGTTGATGAAGAGTTGTGACAGATGAGAATTGTAGGATCCTCCAAGAGGACCTGAAGAGAAATGGTTACTAGAGTTCAACACGAGCAAATGTAAAGTTATGGAAATGGGACTAAGTGATAGGAGACCAAAGGGACAGTACACAATGAAGGGGAACTGCCTACCTGTGACGACGCGAGAAAGAGACCTGGGAGTGGACGTAACACCTAATCTAACTCATGAGGCACATATAAATAGGATAACGACAGCAGCGTACTCTACACTGGCAAAAGTTAGAACATCATTCAGAAACCTAAGTAAGGAGGCATTTAGGGCGCTTTACGCTGCCTACGTGAGGCCAGTCTTAGAGTATGCCGCGCCATCATGGAGTCCCCACCTGAAGAAACACATTCATAATTTTAAAACTAGGTATGATAGGGAGCCATTGCTGTAAACAACCGATGGCTCGAAAGAAGAGATCTAAGAGTCAATGCTCGATCCTGCAGACACAAATAGGTGAGTACACACACACAATCATGGAGTCCCCACCTGAAGAAACACACAAGGAAACTGGAAAAGGTTCAGAAGTTTGCAACAAGACTCCTCCCGGCGTTACGAGGGATACTAGAAAAGAAGGGAGAGGGGGGGGGGGCGATATGATAGGAACGTATAAAATACTTAGGGGGATTGACAGAGTGGACATAGACGAAATGTTCACACGTAATAATAACAGAACGAGGGGACATGGGTGGAAGCTGGAAACTCAGATGAGTCACAGAGATGTTAGGAAGTTTTCCTTTAGCGTGAGAGTAGTGGAAAAATGGAATGCACTTAAGGAACAGGTTGTGGAAGCAAATTTTATTCATAATTTTAAAACTAGGTATGATAGGGAAATGGGACCGGAGTCATTGCTGTAAACAACCGATGGCTCGAAAGGCGGGATCCAAGAGTCAATGCTCGATCCTGCAGGCACAAATAGGTGAGTACACACACAGCCCAGTGTCCCTAACTTGTGTACCATGCAAGCTGATGGAGAAAATTGTGCGAAAAAAACTAGTTTAACATCTTGAGCAAAAGAACTTTGTAACATAGCATCAACATGTGTTCAGAGATGGCAAGTCTTGCTTCACAGGATTAATTGAATTCTACGAACAGGCAACAAAAATCAGTCAAGAGAGAGAGAGAGATGGGCAAACTGCGTATTTTATAACTGCCAGAAAGCCTTTGACACAGTACCACACAAGAGGATAATGAAAAAGCTGGAGATGCAGGCAGGAGTGAAAGGGAAGGTACTCCATTGGATAAGGAATACGACCTTAGCAACAGAAGACAGCGAGTCACTGAACGGTGAGGCCTCAGATTGGCGAGACGTCACCAGTGGAGTTCAGTAAGGTTCAGTCCTTGGACCTATACTGTTTCTGATATATTTATTTATTTATTTATTTATTTATTTATTTATTTATTTATTTATTTATTTATTTATATACAAGAAGGAACATTGGGATTGTGAGGCTACATAGTATAGTAATTACAATCTTGTAAAGCCACTAGTACGCGCAGCGTTTCGGGCCGGGACATACACATAAGGGACATAACTGACCGACCCCTCACAGTGTTCAAGAGAGAACTATCAACATCAGAGGCCCGAGACTGTTCAACACGCTTCCACTACACATAAGGGACATAACTGGCCGACCCCTCACAGTGTTCAAGAGAGAACTATCAACATCAGAGGCCCGAGACTGTTCAACACGCTTCCACTACACATAAGGGACATAACTGGCCGACCCCTCACAGTGTTCAAGAGAGAACTATCAACATCAGAGGCCCGAGACTGTTCAACACGCTTCCACTACACATAAGGGACATAACTGGCCGACCCCTCACAGTGTTCAAGAGAGAACTATCAATATCAGAGGCCCGAGACTGTTCAACACATTTCCACTACACATAAGGGACATAACTGGCCGACCCCTCACAGTGTTCAAGAGAGAACTATCAACATCAGAGGCCCGAGACTGTTCAACACATTTCCACTACACATAAGGAACATAACTGGCCGACCCCTCACAGTGTTCAAGAGAGAACTATCAACATCAGAGGCCCGAGACTGTTCAACACACTTCCACTACACATAAGGGGCATAACTGGCCGACCCTCACAGTGTTCAAGAGAGAACTATCAACATCAGATGCCCGAGACTGTTCAACACGCTTCCACTACACATAAGGGGCATAACTGGCCGACCCCTCACAGTGTTCAAGAGAGAACTATCAACATCAGAGGCCCGAGACTGTTCAACACGCTTCCACTACACATAAGGGAGCATAACTGGCCGACCCCTCACAGTGTTCAAGAGAGAACTATCAACATCAGAGGCCCGAGACTGTTCAACACACTTCCACTACACGTAAGGGACATAACTGGCCGACCCCTCACAGTGTTCAAGAGAGAACTATCAACATCAGAGGCCCGAGACTGTTCAACACGCTTCCACTACACATAAGGGTCATAACTGGCCGACCCCTCACAGTGTTCAAGAGAGAACTATCAACATCAGAGGCCCGAGACTGTTCAACACGCTTCCACTACACATAAGGGGCATAACTGGCCGACCCCTCACAGTGTTCAAGAGAGAACTATCAACATCAGAGGCCCGAGACTGTTCAACACGCTTCCACTACACATAAGGGGCATAACTGGCCGACCCCTCACTGTGTTCAAGAGAGAACTATCAACATCAGAGGCCCGAGACTGTTCAACACGCTTCCACTACACATAAGGGACATAACTGGCCGACCCCTCACAGTGTTCAAGAGAGAACTATCAACATCAGAGGCCCGAGACTGTTCAACACGCTTCCACTACACATAAGGGGCATAACTGGCCGACCCCTCACAGTGTTCAAGAGAGAACTATCAACATCAGAGGCCCGAGACTGTTCAACACGCTTCCACTACACATAAGGGGCATAACTGGCAGACCCCTCACAGTGTTCAAGAGAGAACTATCGACATCAGAGGCCCGAGACTGTTCAACACGCTTCCACTACACATAAGGGGCATAACTGGCCGACCCCTCACAGTGTTCAAGAGAGAACTATCGACATCAGAGGCCCGAGACTGTTCAACACGCTTCCACTACACATAAGGGGCATAACTGGCCGACCCCTCACAGTGTTCAAGAGAGAACTATCGACATCAGAGGCCCGAGACTGTTCAACACGCTTCCACTACACATAAGGGACATAACTGGCCGACCCCTCACAGTGTTCAAGAGAGAACTATCAACATCAGAGGCCCAAGACTGTTCAACACGCTTCCACTACACATAAGGGACATAACTGGCCGACCCCTCACAATGTTCAAGAGAGAACTATCAACATCAGAGGCCCGAGACTGTTCAACACGCTTCCACTACACATAAGGGACATAACTGGCCGACCCCTCACAATGTTCAAGAGAGAACTATCAACATCAGAGGCCCGAGACTGTTCAACACGCTTCCACTACACATAAGGGACATAACTGGCCGACCCCTCACAGTGTTCAAGAGAGAACTATCAACATCAGAGGCCCGAGACTGTTCAACACGCTTCCACTACACATAAGGGACATAACTGGCCGACCCCTCACAGTGTTCAAGAGAGAACTATCAACATCAGAGGCCCGAGACTGTTCAACACGCTTCCACTACACATAAGGGACATAACTTGCCGACCCCTCACAGTGTTCAAGAGATAACTTTACAAACACCTCCAAACAATACCTGATAAACCAGGCTCGATATCATACGTCGAGCTGCGAGCTGCCGCGCCCAACAACCTGGTTGACCAAAAGACCAACCGGGAGGCCTGGTCAGAGACCGGGCCGCGGGGCTGTTGATCCCCGGGACCTCCACAAGGTAGGAAGTCTGTCAAAAATACATTTCAAGACTCTCCCTCTACACACAAGGGGCATAACTGGCCGACCTCTCACGCTGTATAAAAGGGAACTTGATAAACATCTCCAACGGATACCTGATTAACAGGTCTGTGATTCATACGTCAGGCTGCGAGCAGCCGCCTTCAACAACCTGGTTGACCAGTCCAGCAACCAGGAGGCCTGGTCGAGGACCGGGCCGCGGGAACGTTATCTTCAAAACCATTTAAAAGTAATCTGAAGGTTTACTGACCTGGGTAAGGTCAGGTCAATTTATATTAGTAGAGGTTAGGTTAGGATAGGTTAGGCTAGGAATGGATATACAATTTTTATCCGTATCGATAACAGGGTTCCGTATAGGAAGGTGGTAAGCGCCATTATGCAGCACTCACTGTACAAATGGGCTTCGTTAACCCATGAGAGACTTTCACATTGAGAAGGTTGTTGTACCGGGGGCCATATCACGCCGGCATGACTGATGCTCACTCTTATGTTCAGGCTCTATTGCTCTCTCTCTCCCCTCCTTATGCTTATTGGCCCTCAACCAATTAAACATTTCGATGATATATATATATATATATATAAATATATATATATATATATATATATATATATATATATATATATATATATATATATATATATTATATAATATAATATAATATAATTATCATAATTATAATTTATGATAATTCTTTAATCATTTGCCTTACTGCTCTTTCTTAATCACTGGCTAGGTTACACCCACCCATGGCTGGTGTATGACGCTACACCAACCCATGGCTGGTGTATGACGCTACACCCACCCATGGCTGGTGTATGAAGCTACACCAACCCATGGCTGGTGTATGAGGCTACACCCACCCATGGCTGGTGTATGACGCTACACCAACCCATGGCTGGTGTATGAGGCTACACCCACCAATGGCTGGTGTATGAGGCTACATCCACCCATGGCTGGTGAATGACGCTACACCAACCCATGGCTGGTGTATGACGCTACACCAACCCATGGCTGGTGTATGAGGCTACACCCACCAATGGCTGGTGTATGAGGCTACACCCACCCATGGCTGGTGTATGACGCTACACCAACCCATGGCTGGTGTATGAGGCTACACCCACCAATGGCTGGTGTATGAGGCTACACCCACCCATGGCTGATGTATGACGCTACACCAACCCATGGCTGGTGTATGAGGCTACACCCACCCATGGCTGGTGTATGAGGCTACACCCACCCATGGCTGGTGTATGAGGCTACACCCACCCATGGCTGGTGTATGAGGCTACACCCACCCATGGCTGGTGTATGAAGCTACACCAACCCATGGCTGGTGTATGAGGCTACACCCACCCATGGCTGGTGTATGAGGCTACACCCACCCATGGCTGGTGTATGAAGCTACACCAACCCATGGCTGGTGTATGAGGCTACACCCACCCATGGCTGGTGTATGAGGCTACACCCACCCATGGCTGGTGTATGAGGCTACACCCACCCATGGCTGGTGTATGAGGCTACACCCACCCATGGCTGGTGTATGAGGCTACACCCACCCATGGCTGGTGTATGAGGCTACACCAACCCATGGCTGGTGTATGAGGCTACACCCACCCATGGCTGGTGTATGAGGCTACACCCACCCATGGCTGGTGTATGACGCTACACCAACCCATGGCTGGTGTATGAGGCTACACCCACCCATGGCTGGTGTATGAGGCTACACCCACCCATGGCTGGTGTATGACGCTACACCAACCCATGGCTGGTGTATGAGGCTACACCCACCCATGGCTGGTGTATGAGGCTACACCAACCCATGGCTGGTGTATGACGCTACACCAACCCATGGCTGGTGTATGAGGCTACACCCACCCATGTGTATAACATTACACCCACACACTTGCTAACTTCGTCAGCCAGCTACCTTGAGGCTACCTTGAGGTGCTTCCGGGGCTTAGTGTCCCCGCGGCCCGGTCGTCGACCAGGCCTCCTGGTTGCTGGACTGATCAACCAGGCTGTTAGACGCGGCTGCTCGCAGCCTGACGTATGAGTCACAGCCTGGTTGATCAGGTTGATCATTCAGCTTGGGAATGTCAATTATTAACTTGTGCAAGAGGCCGATGCTCTCCACCCTGAGGGGCTCCCGGCACAAAGTGTGCAAAATTATTACTTCTAATCCCCCTTGAAAACGACAGAGGCGGTCCTGTTCCTCAGGTACCCCCTGAGCCATGTCAACAGTCTTCCCTTAATTCCATGAGGGGCTAATTGTTTAAAGATAGGTCTTGTTTGTTGTGACAAAGCAGTTTGGAGATCAAGAAGTGCCGCCTGAAAGTTTAGTGTCTGTGTAATGAGATATTGAGCAATTTTGTGAGCTTCGTCATGGAAGGACACACAGGGTAGGAGCAAGTTGGGGTCTAACTTGAAGCATTAACCTGGCGAGTATAATCCTCTCAACAACTTTACCCTGTATGCAGACGATGAGTCACAATAACTTGGCTGAAGATATTATGACAAAATCACACGTTAGATGATGGAGAAACGACGTTTCGGTCCGTCCTGGACCATAATCAAACACGATTTGATAATGGTCCTGGATGGACCGAAACGTCGTCGTTTTTTCATCTGATGCGTAGTTTGGTCATCATTTGGCCTATACTTGATGTCGGAGAGGATGGTGTGATCTGTTGTGGATTTGGAAAACAAGGACTCATAATACCCATACCCAGGCCTGAGGCAAGGTGACTTACTTGACCGCTGGACACAAGGACTTATAATACCCATACCCAGGCCTGAGGCAAGGTGACGTACTTGACCGCTGGACACAAGGACTTATAATACCCAGGCCTGAGGCAAGGTGACGTACTTGACCGCTGGACACAAGGACTCATAATACCCAGAACTGAGGCAAGGTGTCTTACCTGTCCGCTGGACACAAGAACTTATAATACCCAGGCCTGTGGCAAGGTGTCTTACTTGACCGCTGGACACAAGGTATGGGTATTGTGAGTCCTTCTGGTCAGGTAATAACCATACCTTGCCTGAGGCCTGGGTATGGGTATTACGAGTCCATGTGTCCAGCGGTCATGTAAGACTAGGTGGAAGATCAGCTAGACACTCATGGTATTGTAAGCTATGCCATCTTCTCTACGAGAGGCAGCCTTACCTTTTGAGAACTGAATTATCAGGGGAAAGCGCCAAGCCATCACGACAATAAGGCACTTAGACAAGTTCTTGCAAGAATGCCGGATCCACCAGGCCGTAGTGGATATGTGGGCCTGCAGGCCGCCCGTAGTAACAGCCTGTTGGACCAAGTTATCACAAGTTGAGTCTGGCCTCGGGCCGAGCTCGGGGAGTAGAACTCCTCCCAGAACCCCATCTATGTATGCTCCAGGAATGGACTTCTCAATACAGGCAATTTCAATGTTAAAGTTACGCTTTATACTGGTACTGTACGGAGAGCTGAGGCAGGGAAAGCGTCCAACAGGCAAGCCCCAGCTGTACAAAGATGTATGCAAGAGGGACCTGAAAGCCATGGACGTCGATCTAGCTATATGGGAGACACTGGCTGCAGACCGTTCAGCCTGGAGGCAGTCTGTTCAAAGAGGTCTCTCCAAGTTCAAGGAGTCACTTGCCAAGGAATCGGAGGCAAAGAGAAAGAGAAGGAAAGCCGGTAGCCGGGAAGACAGACCAGAATCGGACATCATTTGTGCTCGGTGTGGGATGGACTGCCACTCTGGGATTGGCCTCATCAGTCACACGCTGCACCAGGATTGACAACTAGAAGATGGTATATATCCAATGGTTGCATGCTGGCGGTGCTTGCATACTGGTGGTGCTTGCATGTTGGCGGTGCTTGCATGCTGGCGGTGCTTGCATGCTGGCGATGTTTGCATACTGGCGGTGCTTGCATACTGGTGGTGCTTGCATACTGGCGGTGCTTGCATGCTGGCAGTGCTTGCATACTGGCGGTGCTTGCATGCTGTCGGTGCTTGCATGCTGGCGGTGTTTGCATACTGGTGGTGCTTGCATACTGGCGGTGCTTGCATACTGGCGGTGCTTGCATGCTGGCAGTGCTTGCATGCTGGCGGGGCTTGCATGCTGGCAGTGCTTGCATACTGGTGGTGCTTGCATGCTGGCAGTGCTTGCATGCTGGCGGTGCTAGCATGCTGGCAGTGCTTGCATGCTGGCGGTGTTTGCATACTGGTGGTGCTTGCATACTGGCGGTGCTTGCATACTGGTGGTGCTTGCATGCTGGCAGTGCTTGCATGCTGGCGGTGCTTGCATACTGGTGTTGCTTGCATACTGGCAGTGCTTGCATACTGGTGGTGCTTGCATGCTGGCAGTGCTTGCATGCTGGCGGTGCTTGCATGCTGGCAGTGCTTGCATGCTGGCGGTGCTTGCATACTGGCGGTGCTTGCATGCTGGCAGTGCTTGCATACTGGTGGTGCTTGCATGTTGGCGGTGCTTGCATGTTGGCGGTGCTTGCATGCTGGCGGTGCTTGCATGCTGGCGGTGTTTGCATACTGGCGGTGCTTGCATACTGGTGGTGCTTGCATGCTGGCAGTGCTTGCATGTTGGCGGTGCTTGCATGCTGGTGGTGCTTGCATGCTGGTGGTGCTTGCATGCTGGCGGGGCTTGCATGCTGGCAGGGCTTGCATGCTGGCAGTGCTTGCATGCTGGCGGTGCTTGCATGCTGGCGGGGCTTGCATGCTGGCGGGGCTTGCATGCTGGCAGTGCTTGCATGCTGGCGGTGCTTGCATGCTGGCGGTGCTTGCATACTGGCGGTGCTTGCATGTTGGCGGGGCTTGCATGCTGGCAGTGCTAGTACGCTGGCAGTGCTTGCATGCTGGCGGTGCTTGCATGCTGGCGGTGCTTGCATGCTGGCAGTGCTTGCATGCTGGCGGTGCTTGCATGCTGGCGGTGCTTGCATGCTGGCGGTGCTTGCATGCTGGCAGTGCTTGCATGCTGGCAGTGCTTGCATGCTGGCGGTGCTTGCATGCTGGCGGTGCTTGCATGCTGGCGGTGCTTGCATGCTGACAGTGCTTGCATGCTGGCGGTGCTTGCATGCTGGCGGTGCTTGCATGTTGGCAGTGCTTGCATACTGGTGGTGCTTGCATGCTGGCGGTGCTTGCATGCTGGCGATGCTTGCATGCTGGTGGTGCTTGCATGCTGGCGGTGCTTGCATGCTGGTGGTGCTTGCATGCTGGTGGTGCTTGCATGTTGGCGGTGCTTGCATGCTGGCGGTGCTTGCATACTGGTGGTGCTTGCATGCTGGCAGTGCTTGCATGCTGGCGGTGATTGCATACTGGTGCTTGCATGCTGGTGGTGCTTGCATGCTGGTGGTGCTTGCACGCTGGCGGTGCTTGCATGTTGGCGGTGCTTGCATGCTGGCGGTGCTTGCATACTGGTGGTGCTTGCATGCTGGCGGTGCTTGCATGCTGGCGGTGCTTGCATGCTGGCGGTGCTTGCATACTGGCAGTGCTTGCATGCTGGTGGTGCTTGCATGCTGGCGGTGCTTGCATACTGGTGGTGCTTGCATGCTGGTGGTGCTTGCATGCTGGCAGTGCTTGCATGCTGGCGGTGCTTGCATACTGGTGGTGCTTGCATGCTGGCGGTGCTTGCATACTGGTGGTGCTTGCATGCTGGCGGTGCTTGCATACTGGTGGTGCTTGCATACTGGCAGTGCTTGCATACTGGTGGTGCTTGCATGCTGGCAGTGCTTGCATACTGGTGGTGCTTGCATGCTGGCAGTGCTTGCATACTGGTGGTGCTTGCATGCTGGCGGTGCTTGCATACTGGTGGTGCTTGCATACTGGTGGTGCTTGCATGCTGGCGGTGCTTGCATACTGCTGGTGCTTGCATGCTGGCGGTGCTTGCATACTGGTGGTGCTTGCATGCTGGCAGTGCTTGCATACTGGTGGTGCTTGCATGCTGGCAGTGCTTGCATACTGGTGGTGCTTGCATGCTGGCAGTGCTTGCATACTGGTGGTGCTTGCATACTAGTGGTGCTTGCATGCTGGCGGTGCTTGCATACTGGTGGTGCTTGCATACTGGTGGTGCTTGCATGCTGGCGGTGCTTGCATACTGGTGGTGCTTGCATGCTGGCGGTGCTTGCATACTGGTGGTGCTTGCATGCTGGCGGTGCTTGCATACTGGTGGTGCTTGCATGCGGGCGGTGCTTGCATACTGGTGGTGCTTGCATACTGGTGGTGCTTGCATGCTGGCAGTGCTTGCATACTGGTGGTGCTTGCATACTGGTGGTGCTTGCATGCTGGCGGTGCTTGCATACTGGTGGTGCTTGCATACTGGTGGTGCTTGCATGCTGGCGGTGCTTGCATACTGGTGGTGCTTGCATGCTGGCGGTGCTTGCATACTGGTGGTGCTTTCATACTGGTGGTGCTTGCATGCTGGCAGTGCTTGCATACTGGTGGTGCTTGCATACTGGTGGTGCTTGCATGCTGGCAGTGCTTGCATACTGGTGGTGCTTGCATACTGGTGGTGCTTGCATGCTGGCAGTGCTTGCATACTGGTGGTGCTTGCATACTGGTGGTGCTTGCATGCGGGCAGTGCTTGCATACTGGCGGTGCTTGCATGCTGGCGGTGCTTGCATACTGGTGGTGCTTGCATACTGGTGGTGCTTGCATGCGGGCAGTGCTTGCATGCTGGCGGTGCTTGCATGCTGGCGGTGCTTGCATGCTGGCGGTGCTTGCATGCTGGCAGTGCTTGCATGCTGGCAGTGCTTGCATGCTGGCGGTGCTTGCATGCTGGCGGTGCTTGCATGCTGGCGGTGCTTGCATGCTGACAGTGCTTGCATGCTGGCGGTGCTTGCATGCTGGCGGTGCTTGCATGTTGGCAGTGCTTGCATACTGGTGGTGCTTGCATGCTGGCGGTGCTTGCATGCTGGCGATGCTTGCATGCTGGTGGTGCTTGCATGCTGGCGGTGCTTGCATGCTGGTGATGCTTGCATGCTGGTGGTGCTTGCATGTTGGCGGTGCTTGCATGCTGGCGGTGCTTGCATACTGGTGGTGCTTGCATGCTGGCAGTGCTTGCATGCTGGCGGTGATTGCATACTGGTGCTTGCATGCTGGTGGTGCTTGCATGCTGGTGGTGCTTGCACGCTGGCGGTGCTTGCATGTTGGCGGTGCTTGCATGCTGGCGGTGCTTGCATACTGGTGGTGCTTGCATGCTGGCGGTGCTTGCATGCTGGCGGTGCTTGCATGCTGGCGGTGCTTGCATACTGGCAGTGCTTGCATGCTGGTGGTGCTTGCATGCTGGCGGTGCTTGCATACTGGTGGTGCTTGCATGCTGGTGGTGCTTGCATGCTGGCAGTGCTTGCATGCTGGCGGTGCTTGCATACTGGTGGTGCTTGCATGCTGGCGGTGCTTGCATACTGGTGGTGCTTGCATGCTGGCGGTGCTTGCATACTGGTGGTGCTTGCATACTGGCAGTGCTTGCATACTGGTGGTGCTTGCATGCTGGCAGTGCTTGCATACTGGTGGTGCTTGCATGCTGGCAGTGCTTGCATACTGGTGGTGCTTGCATGCTGGCGGTGCTTGCATACTGGTGGTGCTTGCATACTGGTGGTGCTTGCATGCTGGCGGTGCTTGCATACTGCTGGTGCTTGCATGCTGGCGGTGCTTGCATACTGGTGGTGCTTGCATGCTGGCAGTGCTTGCATACTGGTGGTGCTTGCATGCTGGCAGTGCTTGCATACTGGTGGTGCTTGCATGCTGGCAGTGCTTGCATACTGGTGGTGCTTGCATACTAGTGGTGCTTGCATGCTGGCGGTGCTTGCATACTGGTGGTGCTTGCATACTGGTGGTGCTTGCATGCTGGCGGTGCTTGCATACTGGTGGTGCTTGCATGCTGGCGGTGCTTGCATACTGGTGGTGCTTGCATGCTGGCGGTGCTTGCATACTGGTGGTGCTTGCATGCGGGCGGTGCTTGCATACTGGTGGTGCTTGCATACTGGTGGTGCTTGCATGCTGGCAGTGCTTGCATACTGGTGGTGCTTGCATACTGGTGGTGCTTGCATGCTGGCGGTGCTTGCATACTGGTGGTGCTTGCATACTGGTGGTGCTTGCATGCTGGCGGTGCTTGCATACTGGTGGTGCTTGCATGCTGGCGGTGCTTGCATACTGGTGGTGCTTTCATACTGGTGGTGCTTGCATGCTGGCAGTGCTTGCATACTGGTGGTGCTTGCATACTGGTGGTGCTTGCATGCTGGCAGTGCTTGCATACTGGTGGTGCTTGCATACTGGTGGTGCTTGCATGCTGGCAGTGCTTGCATACTGGTGGTGCTTGCATACTGGTGGTGCTTGCATGCGGGCAGTGCTTGCATACTGGCGGTGCTTGCATGCTGGCGGTGCTTGCATACTGGTGGTGCTTGCATACTGGTGGTGCTTGCATGCGGGCAGTGCTTGCATACTGGTGGTGCTTGCATGCTGGCAGTGCTTGCATACTGGTGGTGCTTGCATACTGGTGGTGCTTGCATGCGGGCAGTGCTTGCATACTGGCGGTGCTTGCATACTGGGGGTGCTTGCATGCTGGCAGTGCTTGCATACTGGCGGTGCTTGCATACTGGCGGTGCTTGCATGCTGGCAGTGCTTGCATACTGGTGGTGCTTGCATACTGGTGGTGCTTGCATGCTGGCAGTGCTTGCATAAGGTGGTGCTTGCATACTGGTGGTGCTTGCATGCTGGCAGTGCTTGCATACTGGTGGTGCTTGCATACTGGTGGTGCTTGCATGCTGGCAGTGCTTGCATACTGGTGGTGCTTGCATACTGGTGGTGCTTGCATGCGGGCAGTGCTTGCATACTGGCGGTGCTTGCATGCTGGCGGTGCTTGCATACTGGTGGTGCTTGCATACTGGTGGTGCTTGCATGCGGGCAGTGCTTGCATACTGGTGGTGCTTGCATGCTGGCAGTGCTTGCATACTGGTGGTGCTTGCATACTGGTGGTGCTTGCATGCGGGCAGTGCTTGCATACTGGCGGTGCTTGCATACTGGCGGTGCTTGCATACTGGCAGTGCTTGCATACTGGCGGTGCTTGCATACTGGTGGTGCTTGCATGCTGGCAGTGCTTGCATACTGGCGGTGCTTGCATGCTGGTGGTGCTTGCATGCTGGCAGTGCTTGCATACTGGTGGTGCTTGCATGCTGGCAGTGCTTGCATATCGTTGGAGCAGCATTGCGGCGTAGTGTGCCGGTGAGCACGTTGATGACCACGTGAATGCCATTTCTTTTTTAATTTGTTCCACATTTAGGATGAGAATGTTGCATTTGCCTTGTTAAACTGTTCCCAGTGCTGAGTGCAGCACCTTGTGCTCCTGGGTGCTGGGTGCACTGTTCCCAGTGCTGAGTGCAGCACCTTGTGCTCCTGGGTGCTGGGTGCACTGTTCCCAGTGCTGGGTGCAGCACCTTGTGCTCCTGGGTGCTGGGTGCACTGTTCCCAGTGCTGGGTGCAGCACCTTGTGCTCCTGGGTGCTGGGTGCACTGTTCCCAGTGCTGGGTGCAGCACCTTGTGCTCCTGGGTGCTGGGTGCAGCACCTTGTGCTCCTGGGTGCTGGGTGCACTGTTCCCAGTGCTGAGTGCAGCACCTTGTGCTCCTGGGTGCTGGGTGCACTGTTCCCAGTGCTGGGTGCAGCACCTTGTGCTCCTGGGTGCTGGGTGCACTGTTCCCAGTGCTGGGTGCAGCACCTTGTGCTCCTGGGTGCTGGGTGCACTGTTCCCAGTGCTGGGTGCAGCACCTTGTGCTCCTGGGTGCTGGGTGCAGCACCTTGTGCTCCTGGGTGCTGGGTGCACTGCTCCCAGTGCTGGGTGCAGCACCTTGTGCTCCTGGGTGCTGGGTGCAGCACCTTGTGCTCCTGGGTGCTGGGTGCACTGTTCCCAGTGCTGGGTGCAGCACCTTGTGCTCCTGGGTGCTGGGTGCACTGTTCCCAGTGCTGGGTGCAGCACCTTGTGCTCCTGGGTGCTGGGTGCACTGTTCCCAGTGCTGGGTGCAGCACCTTGTGCTCCTGGGTGCTGGGTGCACTGTTCCCAGTGCTGGGTGCAGCACCTTGTGCTCCTGGGTGCTGGGTGCACTGTTCCCAGTGCTGAGTGCAGCACCTTGTGCTCCTGGGTGCTGGGTGCACTGTTCCCAGTGCTGGGTGCAGCACCTTGTGCTCCTGGGTGCTGGGTGCACTGTTCCCAGTGCTGAGTGCAGCACCTTGTGCTCCTGGGTGCTGGGTGCACTGTTCCCAGTGCTGGGTGCAGCACCTTGTGCTCCTGGGTGCTGGGTGCACTGTTCCCAGTGCTGGGTGCAGCACCTTGTGCTCCTGGGTGCTGGGTGCACTGTTCCCAGTGCTGGGTGCAGCACCTTGTGCTCCTGGGTGCTGGGTGCACTGTTCCCAGTGCTGGGTGCAGCACCTTGTGCTCCTGGGTGCTGGGTGCACTGTTCCCAGTGCTGGGTGCAGCACCTTGTGCTCCTGGGTGCTGGGTGCACTGTTCCCAGTGCTGGGTGCAGCACCTTGTGCTCCTGGGTGCTGGGTGCACTGTTCCCAGTGCTGGGTGCAGCACCTTGTGCTCCTGGGTGCTGGGTGCACTGTTCCCAGTGCTGGGTGCAGCACCTTGTGCTCCTGGGTGCTGGGTGCACTGTTCCCAGTGCTGGGTGCAGCACCTTGTGCTCCTGGGTGCTGGGTGCACTGTTCCCAGTGCTGGGTGCAGCACCTTGTGCTCCTGGGTGCTGGGTGCACTGTTCCCAGTGCTGGGTGCAGCACCTTGTGCTCCTGGGTGCTGGGTGCAGCACCTTGTGCTCCTGGGTGCTGGGTGCACTGTTCCCAGTGCTGAGTGCAGCACCTTGTGCTCCTGGGTGCTGGGTGCACTGTTCCCAGTGCTGGGTGCAGCACCTTGTGCTCCTGGGTGCTGGGTGCAGCACCTTGTGCTCCTGGGTGCTGGGTGCACTGTTCCCAGTGCTGAGTGCTGCACCTTGTGCTCCTGGGTGCTGGGTGCACTGTTCCCAGTGCTGGGTGCAGCACCTTGTGCTCCTGGGTGCTGGGTGCACTGTTCCCAGTGCTGGGTGCAGCACCTTGTGCTCCTGGGTGCTGGGTGCACTGTTCCCAGTGCTGAGTGCAGCACCTTGTGCTCCTGGGTGCTGGGTGCAGCACCTTGTGCTCCTGGGTGCTGGGTGCACTGTTCCCAGTGCTGGGTGCAGCACCTTGTGCTCCTGGGTGCTGGGTGCACTGTTCCCAGTGCTGGGTGCAGCACCTTGTGCTCCTGGGTGCTGGGTGCACTGTTCCCAGTGCTGGGTGCAGCACCTTGTGCTCCTGGGTGCTGGGTGCACTGTTCCCAGTGCTGGGTGCAGCACCTTGTGCTCCTGGGTGCTGGGTGCACTGTTCCCAGTGCTGGGTGCAGCACCTTGTGCTCCTGGGTGCTGGGTGCAGCACCTTGTGCTCCTGGGTGCTGGGTGCACTGTTCCCAGTGCTGAGTGCAGCACCTTGTGCTCCTGGGTGCTGGGTGCACTGTTCCCAGTGCTGGGTGCAGCACCTTGTGCTCCTGGGTGCTGGGTGCACTGTTCCCAGTGCTGGGTGCACTGTTCCCAGTGCTGAGTGCAGCACCTTGTGCTCCTGGGTGCTGGGTGCACTGTTCCCAGTGCTGGGTGCACTGTTCCCAGTGCTGAGTGCAGCACCTTGTGCTCCTGGGTGCTGGGTGCACTGTTCCCAGTGCTGGGTGCAGCACCTTGTGCTCCTGGGTGCTGGGTGCACTGTTCCCAGTGCTGGGTGCAGCACCTTGTGAGAGTTTGGTCCACTAGGCTGTTGTTGCTTGGAGCGGCCCGCAGGCCCACATACCCACCACAGCCCGGTTGGTCCGGCACTCCTTGGAGGAATGCTGGCGGTGCTTGCATACAGGCGGTGCTTGCTTGTGGGCAGTGCTTGCATGCTGGCAGTGCTTGCATGCTGGTAACCCAGCACCCGGTAACCAAGAACAGTTTAATGAGGCTAGCCCCAAGCGTCTGGCTTCCAACACTGGATTGCCCAACATGTCAAGTAATACATATAAATTGCCTGTACAGCGTTTGTTGTCTGGTACTCATCGCATGTATACTATGCAATTGGGGCAATTTCGCACATTCTGCCATGGCTTCAAGTTTCGCGAGGAATCGATTCACTTGGATGATTTGACACCTGTCCCTCTAATATTTATTTTCCCAGATTAAATTATTGTATATCTCGCCTTCAGGGATCCGAGGTATTGTTAAAGATAGTGAGTGGAGTAGTTACTACTGGCATAACAGCCACGGCGCAGTCTGTGCTTGTCAAGAGAGTGTACAACGGCTCGTGTCCGTGTCCGTGGCTTATGTGCGAGTGATGAACAGCAGTGGAGCAAGTACAGACCTCTGAGAACAGCAGTGGAGCAAGTACAGACCTCTGAGAACAGCAGTGGAACAAGTACAGACCTCTGAGAACAGCAGTGGAACAAGTACAGACCTCTGAGAACAGCAGCGGAGCAAGTACAGACCTCTGAGAACAGCAGTGCAGCAAGTACAGACCTCTGAGAACAGCAGTGGAGCAAGTACAGACCTCTGAGAACAGCAGTGGAGCAAGTACAGACCTCTGAGAACAGCAGTGGAACAAGTACAGACCTCTGAGAACAGCAGTGGAGCAAGTACAGACCTCTGAGAACAGCAGTGGAGCAAGTACAGACCTCTGAGAACAGCAGCGGAGCAAGTACAGACCTCTGAGAACAGCAGTGGAACAAGTACAGACCTCTGAGAACAGCAGTGGAACAAGTACAGACCTCTGAGAACAGCAGTGGAGCAAGTACAGACCTCTGAGAACAGCAGTGGAGCAAGTACAGACCTCTGAGAACAGCAGTGCAGCAAGTACAGACCTCTGAGAACAGCAGTGGAACAAGTACAGACCTCTGAGAACAGCAGTGGAGCAAGTACAGACCTCTGAGAACAGCAGTGGAGCAAGTACAGACCTCTGAGAACAGCAGTGGAACAAGTACAGACCTCTGAGAACAGCAGCGGAGCAAGTACAGACCTCTGAGAACAGCAGTGGAACAAGTACAGACCTCTGAGAACAGCAGTGGAGCAAGTACAGACCTCTGAGAACAGCAGTGCAGCAAGTACAGACCTCTGAGAACAGCGGTGCAGCAAGTACAGACTTCTGAGAACAGCAGTGGAGCAAGTACAGACCTCTGAGAACAGCAGTGCAGCAAGTACAGACCTCTGAGAACAGCAGTGGAACAAGTACAGACCTCTGAGAACAGCAGCGGAGCAAGTACAGACCTCTGAGAACAGCAGCGGAGCAAGTACAGACCTCTGAGAACAGCAGTGGAACAAGTACAGACCTCTGAGAACAGCAGTGGAGCAAGTACAGACCTCTGAGAACAGCAGTGCAGCAAGTACAGACCTCTGAGAACAGCAGTGGAACAAGTACAGACCTCTGAGAACAGCAGTGGAACAAGTACAGACCTCTGAGAACAGCAGCGGAGCAAGTACAGACTTCTGAGAACAGCAGTGCAGCAAGTACAGACCTCTGAGAACAGCAGTGGAACAAGTACAGACCTCTGAGAACAGCAGTGGAGCAAGTACAGACCTCTGAGAACAGCAGCGGAACAAGTACAGACCTCTGAGAACAGCAGCGGAGCAAGTACAGACCTCTGAGAACAGCAGTGGAGCAAGTACAGACCTCTGAGAACAGCAGTGCAGCAAGTACAGACTTCTGAGAACAGCAGTGGAGCAAGTACAGACCTCTGAGAACAGCAGTGGAGCAAGTACAGACCTCTGAGAACAGCAGTGCAGCAAGTACAGACTTCTGAGAACAGCAGTGGAGCAAGTACAGACCTCTGAGAACAGCAGTGGAGCAAGTACAGACCTCTGAGAACAGCAGTGCAGCAAGTACAGACCTCTGAGAACAGCAGCGGAGCAAGTACAGACCTCTGAGAACAGCAGTGCAGCAAGTACAGACCTCTGAGAACAGCAGTGGAACAAGTACAGACCTCTGAGAACAGCAGCGGAGCAAGTACAGACCTCTGAGAACAGCAGTGGAGCAAGTACAGACCTCTGAGAACAGCAGTCTTCACCATAGACTCTTCAATTCATCCTTTGTTGACAGTTTGTGGGCCAGTTACTCATGCTGGGGTTTACCACAAAAGATACACCCCATACGGCTGGGGTTGTGTTGTTACACCTCACTCACCTACACCACAGTGGTGGGTGTGTGTCTTGTGCTACACCACAGTGGTGGGTGTGTGTCGTGCTACACCACAGTGGTGGGTGTGTGTCTTGTGCTACACCACAGTGGTGGGTGTGTGTCTTGTGCTACACCACAGTGGTGGGTGTGTGTCTTGTGCTACACCACAGTGGTGGGTGTGTGTCTTGTGCTACACCACAGTGGTGGGTGTGTGTCTTGTGCTACACCACAGTGGTGGGTGTGTGTCTTGTGCTACACCACAGTGGTGGGTGTGTGTCTTGTGCTACACCACAGTGGTGGGTGTGTGTCTTGTGCTACACCACAGTGGTGGGTGTGTGTCTTGTGCTACACCACAGTGGTGGGTGTGTGTCTTGTGCTACACCACAGTGGTGGGTGTGTGTCTTGTGCTACACCACAGTGGTGGGTGTGTGTCTTGTGCTACACCACAGTGGTGAGTGTGTGTCTTGTGCTACACCACAGTGGTGGGTGTGTGTCTTGTGCTACACCACAGTGGTGTGTGTCTTGTGCTACACCACAGTGGTGTTTGTCTTGTGCTACACCACAGTGGTGGGTGTGTGTCTTGTGCTACACCACAGTGGTGGGTGTGTGTCTTGTGCTACACCACAGTGGTGGGTGTGTGTATTGTGCTACACCACAGTGGTGTGTGTCTTGTGCTACACCACAGTGGTGGGTGTGTGTCTTGTGCTACACCACAGTGGTGGGTGTGTGTCTTGTGCTACACCACAGTGGTGGGTGTGTGTCTTGTGCTACACCACAGTGGTGGGTGTCTTGTGCTACACCACAGTGGTGGGTGTCTTGTGCTACACCACAGTGGTGGGTGTCTTGTGCTACACCACCGTGGTGGGTGTGTGTCTTGTGCTACACCACAGTGGTGGGTGTCTTGTGCTACACCACAGTGGTGGGTGTGTGTCTTGTGCTACACCACAGTGGTGGGTGTGTGTCTTGTGCTACACCACAGTGGTGGGTGTGTGTCTTGTGCTACACCACAGTGGTGGGTGTGTGTCTTGTGCTACACCACAGTGGTGGGTGTGTGTCTTGTGCTACACCACAGTGGTGGGTGTGTGTCTTGTGCTACACCACAGTGGTGGGTGTGTGTCTTGTGCTACACCACAGTGGTGGGTGTGTGTCTTGTGCTACACCACAGTGGTGTGTGTGTGTCTTGTGCTACACCACAGTGGTGGGTGTCTTGTGCTACACCACAGTGGTGTGTGTCTTGTGCTACACCACAGTGGTGGGTGTGTCTTGTGCTACACCACAGTGGTGGGTGTCTTGTGCTACACCACAGTGGTGGGTGTCTTGTGCTACACCACAGTGGTTTGTGTGTGTCTTGTGCTACACCACAGTGGTGTGTGTCTTGTGCTACACCACAGTGGTGGGTGTCTTGTGCTACACCACAGTGGTGTGTGTCTTGTGCTACACCACAGTGGTGGGTGTGTCTTGTGCTACACCACAGTGGTGGGTGTCTTGTGCTACACCACAGTGGTGGGTGTCTTGTGCTACACCACAGTGGTGGGTGTCTTGTGCTACACCACAGTGGTGGGTGTGTGTCTTGTGCTACACCACAGTGGTGGGTGTCTTGTGCTACACCACAGTGGTGGGTGTCTTGTGCTACACCACAGTGGTGGGTGTCTTGTGCTACACCACAGTGGTTTGTGTGTGTCTTGTGCTACACCACAGTGGTGGGTGTGTGTCTTGTGCTACACCACAGTGGTGGGTGTGTGTCTTGTGCTACACCACAGTGGTGGGTGGGTGTCTTGTGCTACACCACAGTGGTGGGTGTGTGTCTTGTGCTACACCACAGTGGTGGGTGTCCTGTGCTACACCACAGTGGTGGGTGTGTGTCTTGTGCTACACCACAGTGGTGGGTGGGTGTCTTGTGCTACACCACAGTGGTGGGTGTGTGTCTTGTGCTACACCACAGTGGTGGGTGTGTGTCTTGTGCTACACCACAGTGGTGGGTGTGTGTCTTGTGCTACACCACAGTGGTGGGTGTGTCTTGTGCTACACCACAGTGGTGGGTGTGTGTCTTGTGCTACACCACAGTGGTGTGTGTCTTGTTCTACACCACAGTGGTGGGTGTGTGTCTTGTGCTACACCACAGTGGTGGGTGTGTGTCTTCTGCTACACCACAGTGGTGTGTGTCTTGTGCTACACCACAGTGGTGGGTGTGTGTCCTGTGCTACACCACAGTGGTGTGTGTCTTGTGCTACACCACAGTGGTGGGTGTGTGTCTTGTGCTACACCACAGTGGTGGGTGTGTGTCTTGTGCTACACCACAGTGGTGGGTGTGTCTTGTGCTACACCACAGTGGTGGGTGTGTGTCTTGTGCTACACCACAGTGGTGGGTGGGTGTCTTGTGCTACACCACAGTGGTGGGTGTCTTGTGCTACACCACAGTGGTGGGTGTCTTGTGCTACACCACAGTGGTGGGTGGGTGTCTTGTGCTACACCACAGTGGTGGGTGTGTGTCTTGTGCTACACCACAGTGGTGTGTGTCTTGTGCTACACCACAGTGGTGGGTGGGTGCCTTGTGCTACACCACAGTGGTGGGTGTGTGTCTTGTGCTACACCACAGTGGTGGGTGTGTGTCTTGTGCTACACCACAGTGGTGGGTGTGTGTCTTGTGCTACACCACAGTGGTGGGTGTGTGTCTTGTGCTACACCACAGTGGTGGGTGTGTTTCTTGTGCTACACCACAGTGGCGGGTGTGTGTCTTGTGCTACACCACAGTGGTGGGTGTGTGTCTTGTGCTACACCACAGTGGTGGGTGTGTGTCTTGTGCTACACCACAGTGGTGGGTGTGTGTCTTGTGCTACACCACAGTGGTGGGTGTGTGTCCTGTGCTACACCACAGTGGTGGGTGTGTGTCTTGTGCTACACCACAGTGGTGTGTGTCTTGTGCTACACCACAGTGGTGTGTGTCTTGTGCTACACCACAGTGGTGGGTGTGTGTCTTGTGCTACACCACAGTGGTGGGTGTGTGTCCTGTGCTACACCACAGTGGTGGGTGTGTGTCTTGTGCTACACCACAGTGGTGGGTGTCTTGTGCTACACCACAGTGGTGGGTGTGTGTCTTGTGCTACACCACAGTGGTGGGTGTGTGTCTTGTGCTACACCACAGTGGTGGGTGTGTGTCCTGTGCTACACCACAGTGGTGGGTGTGTGTCTTGTGCTACACCACAATGGTGGGTGTGTGTCCTGTGCTACACCACAGTGGTGGGTGTGTGTCCTGTGCTACACCACAGTGGTGGGTGTCTTGTGCTACACCACAGTGGTGGGTGTGTGTCTTGTGCTACACCACAGTGGTGGGTGTGTGTCTTGTGCTACACCACAGTGGTGGGTGTGTCTTGTGCTACACCACAGTGTGGGTGTGTGTCTTGTGCTACACCACAGTGGTGGGTGTGTGTCTTGTGCTACACCACAGTGGTGTGTGTCTTGTGCTACACCACAGTGGTGGGTGTGTGTCTTGTGCTACACCACAGTGGTGGGTGTGTGTCTTGTGCTACACCACAGTGGTGGGTGTGTGTCTTGTGCTACACCACAGTGGTGGGTGTGTGTCTTGTGCTACACCACAGTGGTGGGTGTGTGTCTTGTGCTACACCACAGTGGTGGGTGTGTGTCTTGTGCTACACCACAGTGGGGGTGTGTGTCTTGTGCTACACCACAGTGGTGGGTGTGTGTCTTGTGCTACACCACAGTGGTGGGTGTGTGTCTTGTGCTACACCACAGTGGTGGGTTGTGGTCTTGTGCTACCACCACAGTGGTGCGGTGTGTGTCCTGTGCTTACACCTCCCCCCCCCCCAGTGGTGGGTGGTGTCTTGTTTCTACACCACAGTGGTGGGTGTGTGTCTTGTGCTACACCACAGTGGTGGGTGTGTGTCTTGTGCCTACACCACAGTGGTGTGTGTCTTGTGCTACACCACATTGGTGGGTGTGTGTCCTTGTGCTACACCACAGTGGTGGGTTGTGGTGTTCCTTGGTGCTACACCACAGTGGTGTGTGTCTTGTGCTACACCACAGTGGTGGGTGTGGTGTCTTGTGCTACACCACAGTGGTGGGTGTGTGTCTTGTGCTACACCACAGGGGGGGTGTGTGTCTTGTGCTACAACACAGTTGGTGGTCGTGTGTCTTGTGAGCTACACCACAGTGGTGGGGTGTGTTCTTGTGCTACACCACCAGTGGCTGGGTGTGTGTCTTGTGCTACACACACAGTGGGTCGGGTGTGTGTCTTGTGCTACACCACAGTGGTGGGTGTGTGCTGTGCTACCCACAGTGGCGGGTGTGTGTCCTTGTGCTACACCACAGTGGTGTGTTGTGTCCTTGTGCTACACCCACAGTGGTGGGTGTGTGTCTTGTGCTACACCACAGTGGTGGGTGTGTGTCTTGTGCTACACCACAGTGGTGGTGTGTGTCTTGTGCTACACCACAGTGGTGGGTGTGTCTTGTGCTACACCACAGTGGTGGGTGTGTGTCTTGTGCTACACCACAGTGGTGGGTGTCTTGTGCTACACCACAGTGGTGGGTGTGTGTCTTGTGCTACACCACAGTGGTGGGTGTGTGTCTTGTGCTACACCACAGTGGTGGTGTGTCTGTGCTACACCACAGTGGTGGGTCGTGTGTCTTGTGCTACACCACAGTGGTGGGTGTGTTTCTTGTGCTAACCACAGTGGTGGTGTGTGTCTTGTGCTACACCACAGTGGTGGGTGTGTGTCTTGTGCTACACCACAGTGGTGGGTGTGTGTCTTGTGCTACACCACAGTGGTGGGTGTGTGTCTTGTGCTACACCACAGTGGTGGGTTTGTGTGTCCTTGTGCTACACAACAGTGGTGGGTGTGTGTCTTGTGCTACACCACAGTGGTGTGGTGTCTTGTGCTACACCACAGTGGTGTCTGTGTCTTGTGCTACACCACAGTGGTGGGTGTGTGTCTTGTGCTACACCACAGTGGTGGGTGTGTGTCTTGTGCTACACCACAGTGGTGGGTGTGTGTTCTTGTGCTACACCACAGTGGTGGTGTCTGTGTCTTGTGCTACACCACAGTGGTGGGTGTGTGTCTTGTTGCTACACCACAGTGGTGGGTGTGTGTCTTGTGCTACACCACAGTGGTGGGTGTGTTGTCTGTGCTACACCACAGTGGTGGGTGTGTGTTCTTGTGCTACACCACATGGTGGGTGTGTGTCTGTGCTACACCACAGTGGTGGGTGTGTGTGTCTGTGCTACACCACAGTGGTGGGTGTCTTGTGCTACACCACAGTGGTGGGTGTGTGTCTTGTGCTACACCACAGTGGTGGGTGTGTGTCTTGTGCTACACCACAGTGGTGGGTGGTGTCTTGTGCTACACCACAGTGGGGGTGTGTGTCTTGTGCTACACCACAGTGGTGGGTGTGTGTCTTGTGCTACACCACAGTGGTGGGTGTGTGTCTTGTGCTACACCACAGTGGTGGGTGTGTGTCTTGTGCTACACCACAGTGGTGGGGTGTGTCTTGTGCTACACCACAGTGGTGGGTGTGTGTCTTGTGCTACACCACAGTGGTGGGTGTGTGTCTTGTGCTACACCACAGTGGTGGGTGTGTGTCTTGTGCTACACCACAGTGGTGGGGTGTGTCTTGTGCTACACCACAGTGGTGGGTGTGTGTCTTGTGCTACACCACAGTGGTGGGTGGTGTCTTGTGCTACACCACAGTGGTGGGTGTGTGTCTTGTGCTACACCACAGTGGTGGGTGTGTGTCTTGTGCTACACCACAGTGGTGGGTGTGTGTCTTGTGCTACACCACAGTGGTGGGTGTGTGTCTTGTGCTACACCACAGTGGTGGGGTGTGTCTTGTGCTACACCACAGTGGTGGGGGTGTCTTGTGCTACACCACAGTGGTGGGTGGGTGTCTTGTGCTACACCACAGTGGTGGGTGTGTGTCTTGTGCTACACCACAGTGGTGGGTGTGTGTCTTGTGCTACACCACAGTGGTGGGTGGTGTCTTGTGCTACACCACAGTGGTGGGTGTGTGTCTTGTGCTACACCACAGTGGTGGGTGTGTGTCTTGTGCTACACCACAGTGGTGGGTGTGTGTCTTGTGCTACACCACAGTGGTGGGTGTGTGTCTTGTGCTACACCACAGTGGTGGGTGTGTGTCTTGTGCTACACCACAGTGGTGGGTGGTGTCTTGTGCTACACCACAGTGGTGGGTGTGTGTCTTGTGCTACACCACAGTGGTGGGTGTGTGTCTTGTGCTACACCACAGTGGTGGGTGTGTGTCTTGTGCTACACCACAGTGGTGGGTGTGTGTCTTGTGCTACACCACAGTGGTGGGTGTGTGTCTTGTGCTACACCACAGTGGTGTGTGTCTTGTGCTACACCACAGTGGTGGGTGTGTGTCTTGTGCTACACCACAGTGGTGGGTGTGTGTCTTGTGCTACACCACAGTGGTGGGGTGTGTCTTGTGCTACACCACAGTGGTGGGTGTGTGTCTTGTGCTACACCACAGTGGTGGGTGTGTGTCTTGTGCTACACCACAGTGGTGGGTGTGTGTCTTGTGCTACACCACAGTGGTGGGTGTGTGTCTTGTGCTTACACCACTCGAGTGGTGGTTCGGGTTTTGATGTTGTGTGTATGTCTTGTGCTACACCACAGAGTGTGGTGGGTGTTGTTGTCTTGTCGCTACCACCACAGTGTGTTTTGGGTGGTTTTGTGTTGTCCTGTTGCTACACCACAGTGGTGGGTTGTGTGTCGTCCTTGTGCTACACCACAGTGGTAGTGTAGTTGTGTTCCTTGATGCTACCACCACAGTGTGTGGTTGTGTGTCTTGTTTTCTCATACACCACAGTGGTTGTAGTGTGGTGTCTTTGTTGCTACACCACACAGTGGTGTTTGTAGTTGTCTTGTGCTACACCACAGTTGGTGTGTGTCTTGTGCTACACCACAGTGGTGGTGTGTGTCTTGTGCTACACCACAGTGGTGGGTTGTGTGTCTTGTGCTACACCACAGTGGTGGTGTGTGTCCTTGTGCTACACCACAGTGGTGGGGTGTGTGTCTTGTGCTACACCACAGTGGTGGGTGTGTGTCTTGTGCTACACCACAGTGGTGGGTGTGGTCTTGTGCTACACCACAGTGGTGTGGTGTCTTGTGCTACACCACAGTGGTGGGTGTGTCTTGTGCTACACCACAGTGGTGGGTGTGTGTCTTGTGCTACACCACAGTGGTGGTGGTGTCTTGTGCTACACCACAGTGGTGGGTGTGTGTCTTGTGCTACACCACAGTGGTGGTGTGTGTCTTGTGCTACACCACAGTGGTGGGTGTGTGTCTTGTGCTACACCACAGTGGTGGGTGTGTGTCTTGTGCTACACCACAGTGGTGGGTGTGTGTCTTGTGCTACACCACAGTGGTGGGTGTGTGTCTTGTGCTACACCACAGTGGTGGGTGTGTGTCTTGTGCTACACCACAGTGGTGGGTGTGTGTTGTGCTACACCACAGTGGTGGGTGTGTGTCCTGTGCTACACCACAGTGGTGGGTGTGTGTCTTGTGCTACACCACAGTGGTGGGTGTCTTGTGCTACACCACAGTGGTGGGTGTGTGTCTTGTGCTACACCACAGTGGTGGGTGTGTGTCTTGTGCTACACCACAGTGGTGGGTGTGTGTCCTGTGCTACACCACAGTGGTGGGTCTGTGTCTTGTGCTACACCACAGTGGTGGGTGTGTGTCTTGTGCTACACCACAGTGGTGGGTGTGTGTCTTGTGCTACACCACAGTGGTGTGTGTCTTGTTCTACACCACAGTGGTGGGTGTGTGTCTTGTGCTACACCACAGTGGTGGGTGTGTGTCTTGTGCTACACCACAGTGGTGTGTGTCTTGTGCTACACCACAGTGGTGGGTGTGTGTCTTGTGCTACACCACAGTGGTGGGTGTGTGTCTTGTGCTACACCACAGTGGTGTGTGTCTTGTTCTACACCACAGTGGTGGGTGTGTGTCTTGTGCTACACCACAGTGGTGGGTGTGTGTCTTGTGCTACACCACAGTGGTGGGTGTGTGTCTTGTGCTACACCACAGTGGTGGGTGTGTGTCTTGTGCTACACCACAGTGGTGGGTGTGTGTCTTGTGCTACACCACAGTGGTGGGTGTGTGTCTTGTGCTACACCACAGTGGTGGGTGTGTGTCTTGTGCTACACCACAGTGGTGGGTGTGTGTCTTGTGCTACACCACAGTGGTGGTGGTGTCTTGTGCTACACCACAGTGGTGGGTGTGTGTCTTGTGCTACACCACAGTGGTGGGTGTGTGTCTTGTGCTACACCACAGTGGTGTGTGTCTTGTGCTACACCACAGTGGTGGGTGTGTGTCTTGTGCTACACCACAGTGGTGGGTGTGTGTCTTGTGCTACACCACAGTGGTGGGTGTGTGTCTTGTGCTACACCACAGTGGTGGGTGTGTGTCTTGTGCTACACCACAGTGGTGGGTGTGTGTCTTGTGCTACACCACAGTGGTGGGTGTGTGTCTTGTGCTACACCACAGTGGTGGGCGTGTGTCTTGTGCTACACCACAGTGGTGGGTGTGTGTCTTGTGCTACACCACAGTGGTGGGTGTGTGTCTTGTGCTACACCACAGTGGTGTGTGTGTGTCCTGTGCTACACCACAGTGGTGGGTGTGTGTCTTGTGCTACACCACAGTGGTGGGTGTGTGTCTTGTGCTACACCACAGTGGTGTGTGTGTGTCTTGTGCTACACCACAGTGGTGGGTGTCTTGTGCTGCACCACAGTGGTGGGTGTCTTGTGCTACACCACAGTGGTGGGTGTGTGTCTTGTGCTACACCACAGTGGTGGGTGTCTTGTGCTACACCACAGTGGTGTGTGTCTTGTGCTACACCACAGTGGTGGTGTGTGTCTTGTGCTACACCACAGTGGTGTGTGTCTTGTGCTACACCACAGTGGTGGGCGTGTGTCTTGTGCTACACCACAGTGGTGGGTGTGTTCTTGTGCTACACCACAGTGGGTGTGTGTCTTGTGCTACACCACAGTGGTGGGTGTGTGTCTTGTGCTACACCACAGTGGTGGGTGTGTGTCTTGTGCTACACCACAGTGGTGGGTGTGTGTCTTGTGCTACACCACAGTGGTGGGTGTGTGTCTTGTGCTACACCACAGTGGTGGGTGTGTGTCTTGTGCTACACCACAGTGGTGGGTGTGTGTCTTGTGCTACACCACAGTGGTGGGTGTGTGTCTTGTGCTACACCACAGTGGTGGGTGTGTGTCTTGTGCTACACCACAGTGGTGGGTGTGTGTCTTGTGCTACACCACAGTGGTGGGTGTGTGTCTTGTGCTACACCACAGTGGTGGGTGTGTGTCTTGTGCTACACCCACAGTGGTGGGTGTGTGTCTTGTGCTACACCACAGTGGTGGGTGTGTCTTGTGCTACACCACAGTGGTGTGTGTGTCTTGTGCTACACCACAGTGGTGGGTGTCTTGTGCTACACCACAGTGGTGGGTGTGTGTCTTGTGCTACACCACAGTGGTGGGTGTGTGTCTTGTGCTACACCACAGTGGTGGGTGTGTGTCTTGTGCTACACCACAGTGGTGGGTGGGTGTCTTGTGCTACACTACAGTGGTGGGTGTCTTGTGCTACACCACAGTGGTGGGTGAGTGTCTTGTGCTACACCACAGTGGTGGGTGAGTGTCTTGTGCTACACCACAGTGGTGGGTGTCTTGTGCTACACCACAGTGGTGGGTGAGCGTGTCTCTCATGCTACACCCCTGGACTGACTCCAGCACTGAGCGCCAGGCAGCAACTGAGGTAAGCTGAGTAATTAACATGCAGACGTGCCCCACCCTCTAACCTGTTTCCTCAGTCATATCTGAATACCCTCCACCCCGGTAGTCATGCTTCACTGTCATACTAGTCCTTACTCTGAGTGCTCATATAGCCTACTAAGGCTACAAACACTGTATTTACCTCTAGGAAGAGGCCGGATATAAGGCTAGTGTTCATTTAGTGTTCCCTTTTAAATTCAGATATGATGTTGTGGTAATGGGAATAGTTGTGTCGGTCTGTGAGGCGCCGCCCCTGGGTCAGTATACTGCCCAGTATTTCCATGAGGTGCTGGCGAAGCCTTGACATTTCTGGCCACTCTCCTCTAGGGTTCGATCCCCCATAGGTACACCCAGAAGGCTGGGGTTTACCTCCAAAGGTACACCGTAAAGGCTGGGGTTTTGACACTAAGGGTACAAAGGTACAGGTACATGCCTAAAGGTTATTTTTAAATGTTGACAGCTCACACGTGTTTGGGGTCTTGACCACAGCTCAGATAACCTTCCCAAGAATTCGTCAGCATCCGGTAGGCCTCGTGACGTCACTAACACCCAGACTAACCCAGCCCTCTCCCACGATCCTCCCCCCCCACCCTCCCCAGCCCTCCACCACTACCCTCCCCAGCCCTCTCCCACCACCCTCCCCCAGCCCTCTCCCACTACCCTCCCCAGCCCTCTCCCCACTACCCTCCCCCAGCCCTCTCCCACCACCCTCCCCCCCACCCTCCCCAGCCCTCCACCACTACCCTCCCCCAGCCCTCTCCCACCACCCTAAGCCCTCCACCACTACCCTCCCCAGCCCTCTCCCACCACCCTCCCCCCCACCCTCCCCAGCCCTCCACCACTACCCTCCCCAGCCCTCTCCCACCACTCTCCCCCCCACCCTCCCAGCCCTCCCCCACTACCCTCCCCCAGCCCTCTCCCCACCACCCTCCCCAGCCCTCTCCCCACTACCCTCCCCCAGCCCTCTCCCCACTACCCTCCCCAGCCCTCTCCCCACCACCCTCCCCAGCCCTCTCCCCACTACCCTCCCCCAGCCCTCTCCCCACCACCCTCCCCAGCCCTCTCCCCACTACCCTCCCCCAGCCCTCTCCCCACTACCCTCCCCCAGCCCTCTCCCCACTACCCTCCCCCCACCCTCCCCAGCCCTCTCCCCACTACCCTCCCCCAGCCCTCTCCCCACCACATGCTAGCAGATAACAACACTCACTAGCAACATGCTAGCAGATAACAACACTCACTAGCAACTGACCAGAGAGGACTACAAATACTGGAAGCTATACTCATAAGAGAGAGACCCATCCTAAATATACAAAATAACGCATTCGCTATCTTCCCTTCGCTCTGATCCAGATATCATCAAACACCACAAGATAACAACGACATCTCTACCCAGTTCTCCCTGCCCACCGCCTTTCCCAGAGTTTTGATTGGTCCCCTGTCCTATTATTCCCCTAATCTTTACCCTCTGATAGATTACCTTCGACCCATCACCTCACCCCTCACAACTTCACCTCCCACATGTGTGTTTAACACAAAATATTAACTTTATGCATTCATTCTTTACCTGAACATGTTCCTGAGGGAAGCTAAACGTCGAAGAAAATAGATCCTTCAAGAATTACTGTTCAATAAGAGTGTTTTCTTTACGATGAATTATGGTAACTTGTTTGGTCGTCTTAATACTGGCACTAAGAAAATAGAAGCATAGAAAGCTTACACTACAAGATCAACAACGCCAGCAATGAGGTCATATATAAATATTCTAAAAGGAGAGCCATTTTAATACACACATATGTGACTGTGTATTAAAAAAATCTTACAAGTAGCTTCACAATATTGTTACTTAGCTAAACCCCGCGAGCTGTGGGGCTCGCTTCCTGGACCAGTTATGTGCCTCCCTCCCTCCCCCCCCCCGGCCCACGTGATGGGTATAGGGTACATAATAAATGACTAGACTGGGACAACATATTACTTACTATACTTGATCACCCAGGCTGTGAGTCTGAGAACAAACGGTCTCGTTGACCAGACCACCAACCAGGAGGCCTGGTCAATATTCCTACATTATTATGTATCTCGCCTGCGCTCTATAGAATATAGATTTATCATTTTTAAGCGATCCCAATAATTTTAAAGATTTACTGAGTGGCTTTTAGCGGTAAAGGATCTTTGCACGCTCTCCAAGTCCGCAATTTCTCCCGCTCCGAATGGGGCTGTTAGTATGTAACAGAATTCCACTCTTGAGAGCATACCTGGAGGTTCTGGGAGTTGTTCTACCCTCCCGAGCCTGGCTCGACTTGTCATAACTTGGTCCAACAGGCTGCTGCTTGGAGCGACCCGCAGGCCGACATATCCACTACAGCCTGCTTGGTCCGGCACTTCTTGCAAGAACTTATCTAAATGCCTCTTGAATACATCCACCTTTGTTCCTGCAATATTTATAATGCTTGCTGGGAGGGTGCTGAACAACTGTGGACCTCTGATGTTCAGTGTTCTCAGATTGTGCCTATGGCACCTCTACTTTTCACTGGTTCAATTCTGCATTTCCTTCCATATCTTACCCGTATGTTGTTATTCTACTGTGCAAATTTGGGACCTGGCCTTCAAGTATCTTCCTTGTATATATTATTTGATACCTCTCTCTCGTCACCTTTCCAAAGAGTACATATTGAAGGCTTTGAGACGGTCCTAGTAATTTAGATGTTTTATCGCCTATGCGTGCCGTATATGTTCTCTGTATTCCCTCTAATTCAGAGATCTCTCCCGCTCTCAAAGGGGAAGTGAGTACTGTGCAATACTCAAGACGGGACAGCACCAGTGATGTAAATAGTATTAGCATTGCTGTGGGGTCTCTGGATTTGAATGTTCTCATAATCCATCCAATCATTTTCCTGGCCGCCGTTATATTTGCTCGGTTATGTTCACTAAATGTCAGGTCGCCAGACATTATAATTCACAGGTCTTTCACATGTTGCTTTCCTTCTATGACTGTGTCCTGTACCTTGTGTTTCGTCTAACTTTCTCGTTTCCACCATACCTAAGTACCAGGAATTTGTCATCAATAAACATGTTATTTTCAGTTGCCCAATCGAAGACCTTATTAATATCTGCCTACAGTTTTTCAGTGTCTTCTACAGAGAAAAAATTCTCATACCCTAGCTCCTTGTCCTCATACCCCAGCTCCTTGTCTTCATACCCCAGCTCCTTGTCCTCATACCCCAGCTCGGTGGGTACTAGCGCACTAAGAAAGTAAGAGGGCTTTGTAGAGTGCTAGAATGAGTGTTAAGAAGTAAGACTACAAATCACATGGAATAACAACATCTCCATAACCCCGGACAACACGGGTTCAGAACAGGGCGCTCCTGCCTCTCACAGTTGCTGGACCACTATAACATGGCCTCAGGTGCCACGGAAGACAAACAAGACGCTGATGTAATATACACACAATTTGCACAAGCTTCCGACAAATGTGACCATGGTGTTATTGTGCACAAAATGCTCGCGAAAGGAATTACTGGCAGAGTAGGAATTGTCGGAAATTTGCGACGAACAAAACTAACAAGTAGCAGGCGAAGCAAATGCTGTCATGTTAGGAAATTACTAACCCTACTAATTACCATAAGAGAATAATTAAAAGAAACGGTTTCAGTGGCTTCTCAGAGAAAATAGAAGGTTAGCCACGTCACCAAAACACTTTTTTATGCTCAACACGTGTCCTTAAAAACACCTGCCTGGGGTTTAAATATGATAAAGTATTACCCAAGACTGGATTTAATTAATTCACAAGTAAAAATAATGTCTACCTCCCTATGTCGAAAATGAGAACTATGACACCTTGAGGGAAGAGAGGCCCGGCCAGTGGCGTGGCCAGCCCGTAGCTGAGTGGACACGCAGGAGCCAGTACTCAGGACCTTCCTGTGAGAACACGAGCTGTGGGACTGTGTCGTCTTCTATTATCTCCACAACATTACCCAAGCCACAAGGAAGTGTTCTAGTTCCTACTGACTGATAAGTAAAGTGCACTAGACCTAATAGGTCAATTGGTTAGGCAGCAGGACCCGAAACGGGTAAGAAGATTATATTAAATATAATCTTCTTGCAATATAGATGTTTAAATCATTGTTGCGTTTGTTACTGTGTATTGATTTCTCAGGTAAAACTGAGGAGAGGGAGACAACTACAACAAACTCTTGGTTCTGGCCATAACTTAATGAGGACTTAATAACACACTAGTTTCTCTATCAGCTATCTTACCCTCTCAGAGTAGGAGAGCCAGAAATGTATATATATATATATATATATATATATATATATATATATATATATATATATATATATATATATATATATATATATATATATATATTATATATATATATATATATACATATTCATAATCTCCAGCGCCTCAGCGTGGCGATACAGAGGGGAAATGCACACTGCATCCAGGGTTCCTGCCCGCCATCTGAGGAGCTGGAGGAACTCGACTACTTATGATAACCATTTTTGTACCCTATATGTAACTCCTTTTTTGTAACAAACTTCAAATAAAACAAATATATATGTGTACATACAAAAGAATGGGGGTGGTAGGAGAGGATAATATTAGTGCTCAGTGAAAAACCATATATATATAAATATATATATATATATATATATATATTTATATATATATATATATATATATATATATATATATTTATATATATATATATATATATTTATATATATATATATATATATATATATATATATATATATATATATATATATATATATATATATATATATATATATATATATATGTGTATGTGCGCGCGCGCGCGTATGTATATGTATGTGTGAGTATAAAGTATGTGTGGAAGCTGATCAGAATTACATTTCATCTTTGTAAATGCACATTAATGATACTATATAAAGAACACATCGACCACTTTATGAAGGGCAGACGTAACTTTGTGTATCAATGTATTTATGTCTGTAGGTTAGATTAGCATTTTAAGAGCACTACAATCACCTTCTGTGGTTGAGTGTTCAATAAACCCTTGAACTATATGTTTAACACATCTCTAACCCTGTCCATGGAGGACAGAAGATAATGTATATATGCTGGTTAGCATTGTAAATGTCTGGCCACGTCTGTGGTAGGAAATAATAATAATAATAATAATAATAATAATAATAATAATAATAATAATAATAATAAATTGTCCTGACGCCATATTGGTTCGACTACGGCGCACATGATCAGCGGCCAGATTCACGAAGCAGTTACGCAAGCACTTACGAACCTGTACATCTTCTCTCAACGTTTGGCAGGTTTGTTTACAATTATTAAACAGTTAATGAGCTCCGAAGCACCAGGAGGCTGTTTATAACAACTGATTTGGAAATTTTCATGCTTGTAAACTGTTTAATAAATGTAACCAAAGCCGTCAAAGATTTAGGAAAGATGAACACGTTCGTAAGTACTTGCGTAACTGCTTCGTGAATCTGGACCCCAGGACGCGCGCACGGCTGGATAACCAAACATGTGCACGGCTGGATAACCAAACATGTGCACGGCTGGATAACCAAACATGTGCACGGCTGGATAACCAAACATGTGCACGGCTGGATAACCAAACACGTGCACGGCTGGATAACCAAACATGTGCACGGCTGGATAACCAAACATGTGCACGGCTGGATAACCAAACACGTGCACGGCTGGATAACCAAACACGTGCACGGCTGGATAACCAAACACGTGCACGGCTGGATAACCAAACATGTGCACGGCTGGATAACCAAACACGTGCACGGCTGGATAACCAAACACGTGCACGGCTGGATAACCAAACACGTGCACGGCTGGATAACCAAACACGTGCACGGCTGGATAACCAAACACGTGCACGGCTGGATAACCAAACATGTGCACGGCTGGATAACCAAACACGTGCACGGCTGGATAACCAAACACGTGCATGGCTGGATAACCAAACATGTGCACGGCTGGATAACCAAACACGTGCACGGCTGGATAACCAAACACGTGCATGGCTGGATAACCAAACACGTGCACGGCTGGATAACCAAACATGTGCACGGCTGGATAACCAAACACGTGCACGGCTGGATAACCAAACACGTGCACGGCTGGATAACCAAACATGTGCACGGCTGAATAACCAAACACGTGCATGGCTGGATAACCAAACACATGCACGGCTGGATAACCAAACACGTGCACGGCTGGATAACCAAACATGTGCACGGCTGGATAACCAAACATGTGCACGGCTGGATAACCAAACATGTGCACGGCTGGATAACCAAACACATGCACGGCTGGATAACCAAACATATCCTACTTAACAGCTAAGCTGTGTCCAGTATTATACTAATCCATTTTAGCTGTTGACTAACCTGTAGCATCTTCTATTAATTCATTTATTTGACTGATAAGCTACGAACATAAACCCCCAAATATGTGAGCAGGAAACACCTAGACGGAGAATCACACAACCTACAGTCCGCTTTTAATTAATAATAATTAATTAAAATAAGTTAAATTAATAATTTAATACATAAATAAATGAACAAGTTAAATCCCGCTGGAAAAATTCCCCACAGGGAGATGGATCTTCAACTTCCTAAGGAACAGAACGCAGAGTGTAATAGTCAACACAGTAACATCCGGAGCATCTACTGTGAAGAGCTCATTCCCCCCCCCCATAGGTACAGTACTTGCTACGGTACTTTCTCTCATCGTAATATCAGACATAGACAAGGATACAAACTACAGCACTGTATCATCATCTGCAGATGACACAAGGGTCTTCATGGGAGTAGATCATATAGTGGACACGGCAAACTTCCAATCAGATGTAAATTGGGTCTTTCAATGGGAATCAGATAATAATATGACTTTTATTGAAAATAAGTTCCAGCTCCTGCGCTATGGCAAAAATAAAAATTAAAAAAAAGGAAACCTTATGTAAAACGGAATCAAATCACACTATAGAAGGAAAAAGCAATGTAAAGGACCTAGGAGTAATCATGTCAGAAGACCTTACCTTTACAGAACACCATAAAGTAGCTGTCACGACTGCAAGAAAAATGACAGGTTGGATAACAAGGACCTTCCAAACAAGAGACGCCATACAAATGATGACAATTTTCAAGACACCAGTGCTCTAAAGGGTGGAATATTGTTGCACTTTAACAGCCCCATTTAGAGCCGGAGAAATTCCTGGCCTGGAGAGCGTGCAAAGATCCTTTACCGCTAAAATTCACTCTATAACTGTATTCTCTAGAGCGCAGGCGAGAGATAAATAATAATCTACAGGTGGAAGATATTAGAGTGACTAGTTCCAAATATCAACACAGAAATAACATCACATGAGACCAGGAGGCATGGCAGGATGTGCAGAATGCCCCCGTTGAAGAGCAGAGGTGCAACAGGTACCCCCATTGATCACCGGTAACTACACAAGGCATTTCCTTCTCCTCATACCCCAGGTCTTTGCCCTCATACTCCAGGTCCTTGTCCTTATATTCCAGGTCCTTGTCCTTATATTCCAGGTCCTTGTCCTTATATTCCAGGTCCTTATCCTTATACTCCAGGTCCTTGTCCTTATATTCCAGGTCCTTGTCCTTATACTCCAGGTCCTTGTCCTCATACCCCTGCTCCTTGTCCTCATACCCCAGGTCCTTGTCCTTATATTCCAGGTCCTTGTCCTTATACTCCAGGTCCTTGTCCTCATACCCCAGGTCCTTGTCCTTATATTCCAGGTCCTTGTCCTTATATTCCAGGTCCTTGTCCTTATATTCCAGGTCCTTGTCCTTATATTCCAGGTCCTTGTCCTTATACTCCAGGTCCTTGTCCTTATACTCCAGGTCTTTGTCCTTATACTCCAGGTCCTTGTCCTTATACTCCAGGTCCTTGTCCTTATATTCCAGGTCCTTGTCCTTATATTCCAGGTCCTTGTCCTTATACTCCAGGTCCTTGTCCTTATACTCCAGGTCCTTGTCCTTATACTCCAGGTCCTTGTCCTTATACTCCAGGTCCTTGTCCTTATACTCCAGGTCCTTGTCCTTATACTCCAGGTCCTTGTCCTTATACCCCAGCTCCTTGTCCTCATACCCCTGCTCCTTGTCCTTATACCCCAGCTCCTTGTCCTCATACCCCTGCTCCTTGTCCTCATACCCCTGCTCCTTGTCCTCATACCCCAGCTCCTTGTCCTCATACCCCAGGTCCTTGTCCTCATACCCCAGCTCCTTGTCCTCATACCCCTGCTCCTTGTCCTCATACCCCTGCTCCTTGTCCTCATACCCCTGCTCCTTGTCCTCATACCCCTGCTCCTTGTCCTCATACCCCTGCTCCTTGTCCTCATACCCCTGCTCCTTGTCCTCATACCCCTGCTCCTTGTCCTCATACCCCTGCTCCTTGTCCTCATACCCCTGCTCCTTGTCCTCATACCCCTGCTCCTTGTCCTCATACCCCTGCTCCTTGTCCTAATAAACCTTTCCAGTGCTATATGGTCATACTGGCTTAGCACTTTCTCCTAGTGCTCACCTCACCTTACCAGCAAATATCAGATTATCCATCAAATTCGGATTTTGTTTAATGAAATTTTAAGTAGATTAAACTGTTCTTAAAATACAATGTCCGCACATCAACAGGGTTCTAACAGTGAACAATACACAATGTCAAGAAACAGCGATGGTACAGAAGTAGACATGATACAAAATGTCATGAAACAGCGATGGTACAGAAGTAGACATGATACACAATGTCATGAAACAGCGATGGTACAGAAGTAGACATGATACACAATGTCAAGAAACAGCGATGATACAGAAGTAGACATGATACAAAATGTCATGAAACAGCGATGATACAGAAGTAGACATGATACAAAATGTCATGAAACAGCGATGGTACAGAAGTAGACATGATACAAAATGTCATGAAACAGCGATGATACAGAAGTAGACATGATACAAAATGTCATGAAACAGCGATGATACAGAAGTAGACATGATACAAAATGTCATGAAACAGCGATGATACAGAAGTAGACATGATACAAAATGTCAAGAAACAGCGATGGTACAGAAGTAGACATGATACAAAATGTCATGAAACAGCGATGGTACAGAAGTAGACATGATACAAAATGTCATGAAACAGCGATGGTACAGAAGTAGACATGATACACAATGTCAAGAAACAGCGATGGTACAGAAGTAGACATGATACAAAATGTCAAAAAACAGCGATGATACAGAAGTAGACATGATACAAAATGTCAAGAAACAGCGATGGTACAGAAGTAGACATGATACAAAATGTCAAGAAACAGCGATGGTACAGAAGTAGACATGATACACAATGTCAAGAAACAGCGATGATACAGAAGTAGACATGATACAAAATGTCATGAAACAGCGATGGTACAGAAGTAGACATGATACACAATGTCATGAAACAGCGATGGTACAGAAGTAGACATGATACACAATGTCAAGAAACAGCGATGGTACAGAAGTAGACATGATACAAAATGTCAAGAAACAGCGATGGTACAGAAGTAGACATGATACAAAATGTCAAGAAACAGCGATGGTACAGAAGTAGACATGATACAAAATGTCATGAAACAGCGATGGTACAGAAGTAGACATGATACACAATGTCATGAAACAGCGATGGTACAGAAGTAGACATGATACACAATGTCAAGAAACAGCGATGGTACAGAAGTAGACATGATACAAAATGTCAAGAAACAGCGATGGTACAGAAGTAGACATGATACAAAATGTCAAGAAACAGCGATGGTACAGAAGTAGACATGATACACAATGTCAAGAAACAGCGATGGTACAGAAGTAGACATGATACACAATGTCAAGAAACAGCGATGGTACAGAAGTAGACATGATACAAAATGTCAAGAAACAGCGATGATACAGAAGTAGACATGATACAAAATGTCATGAAACAGCGATGGTACAGAAGTAGACATGATACAAAATGTCATGAAACAGCGATGATACAGAAGTAGACATGATACAAAATGTCATGAAACAGCGATGATACAGAAGTAGACATGATACAGAATGTCATGAAACAGCGATGATACAGAAGTAGACATGATACACAATGTCATGAAACAGCGATGATACAGAAGTAGACATGATACACAATGTCATGAAACAGCGATGATACAGAAGTAGACATGATACAAAATGTCATGAAACAGCGATGATACAGAAGGTAGAGACATGCTACAAAATAGTGAAGATGTTGGCGGGCAGGATGAGGTGCGCAGCGTGACATATGCGTGGGCAGGATTCATGAGGGTCGCCATATTGGGCTCCCTGACGTCATCAGGGGCATTATGAAACATCAACCCCTTACAAAGCGGCGGCCATCGGTCACAGCCTCTCCGCCCCGGCAGTGATCTCATGCACCAGCGGCTCCTCTAAGCTTCCCGCCTCCCCTCTCCCTCTAACAGCCTCATTTTGCCCTTCCAAAGACACCATAGAGCGACTCCTTTTGACATACGAATTATTGCTTTCGAACTAATGCTTTAAATGCAGGCGATGAGTCACAATAACGTGGCTAATTTTTAAATTTTTAAATTTTGCCCCGAGAGGCGAGTTTATTGGGCAGCGCCACTCATCTTGTGAGTGGACAAGGCTGACCAGACCACACACTAGAAGGTGAAGGGACGACGACGTTTCGGTCCGTCCTGGACCATTCTCAAGTCGATTGTGAATGGTCCAGGACGGACCGAAACGTCGTCGTCGTCCCTTCACTTTCTAGTGTGTGGTCTGGTTAATGCTCTAAAATAATCATTATTAGACCATGAGGATATAATGTGAGAGACTTCCATTTGGGACACGACGCACTCAGACCACACACACTCACACAAGTGTAAACAAACGCTAGTGCTCGCAACATGGCACAACAAATAACTAGGGTGAAGACATGTTATGTAAACACAACAATAACTCTACTGACTGGGACGTAATCAGTAATGTAGCACACACCTCCTGGGTAACGCTCCTGAGTAACGCTCCTGGGTAACGCTCCTGAGTAACGCTCCTAGGTAACGCTCCTGGGTGGTGGCCGGGGCGTCCACCTGCTCCGGGCACCTCTGTGGAGCAGCAGGTTGTGGCCGGGGCGTCCACCTGCTCCGGGCACCTCTGTGGAGCAGCAGGTTGTGGCCGGGGCGTCCACCTGCTCCGGGCACCTCTGTGGGGCAGCAGGTGGTGGCCGGGGCGTCCACCTGCTCCGGGCACCTCTGTGGAGCAGCAGGTTGTGGTCGGGGCGTCCACCTGCTCCGGGCACCTCTGTGGGGCAGCAGGTGGTGGTCGGGGCGTCCACCTGCTCCGGGCACCTCTGTGGAGCAGCAGGTGGTGGCCGGGGCGTCCACCTGCTCCGGGCACCTCTGTGGAGCAGCAGGTGGTGGCCGGGGCGTCCACCTGCTCCGGGCACCTCTGTGGGGCAGCAGGTGGTGGCCGGGGCGTCCACCTGCTCCGGGCACCTCTGTGGGGCAGCAGGTGGTGGCCGGGGCGTCCACCTGCTCCGGGCACCTCTGTGGGGCAGCAGGTGGTGGCCGGGGCGTCCACCTGCTCCGGGCACCTCTGTGGGGCAGCAGGTGGTGGCCGGGGCGTCCACCTGCTCCGGGCACCTCTGTGGGGCAGCAGGTGGTGGCCGGGGCGTCCACCTGCTCCGGGCACCTCTGTGGGGCAGCAGGTGGTGGCCGGGGCGTCCACCTGCTCCGGGCACCTCTGTGGGGCAGCAGGTGGTGGCCGGGGCGTCCACCTGCTCCGGGCACCTCTGTGGGGCAGCAGGTGGTGGCCGGGGCGTCCACCTGCTCCGGGCACCTCTGTGGGGCAGCAGGTGGTGGCCGGGGCGTCCACCTGCTCCGGGCACCTCTGTGGGGCAGCAGGTGGTGGCCGGGGCGTCCACCTGCTCCGGGCACCTCTGTGGGGCAGCAGGTGGTGGCCGGGGCGTCCACCTGCTCCGGGCACCTCTGTGGGGCAGCAGGTGGTGGCCGGGGCGTCCACCTGCTCCGGGCACCTCTGTGGGGCAGCAGGTGGTGGCCGGGGCGTCCACCTGCTCCGGGCACCTCTGTGGGGCAGCAGGTGGTGGCCGGGGCGTCCACCTGCTCCGGGCACCTCTGTGGGGCAGCAGGTGGTGGCCGGGGCGTCCACCTGCTCCGGGCACCTCTGTGGGGCAGCAGGTGGTGGCCGGGGCGTCCACCTGCTCCGGGCACCTCTGTGGGGCAGCAGGTGGTGGCCGGGGCGTCCACCTGCTCCGGGCACCTCTGTGGGGCAGCAGGTGGTGGCCGGGGCGTCCACCTGCTCCGGGCACCTCTGTGGGGCAGCAGGTGGTGGCCGGGGCGTCCACCTGCTCCGGGCACCTCTGTGGGGCAGCAGGTGGTGGCCGGGGCGTCCACCTGCTCCGGGCACCTCTGTGGGGCAGCAGGTGGTGGCCGGGGCGTCCACCTGCTCCGGGCACCTCTGTGGGGCAGCAGGTGGTGGCCGGGGCGTCCACCTGCTCCGGGCACCTCTGTGGGGCAGCAGGTGGTGGCCGGGGCGTCCACCTGCTCCGGGCACCTCTGTGGGGCAGCAGGTGGTGGCCGGGGCGTCCACCTGCTCCGGGCACCTCTGTGGGGCAGCAGGTGGTGGCCGGGGCGTCCACCTGCTCCGGGCACCTCTGTGGGGCAGCAGGTGGTGGCCGGGGCGTCCACCTGCTCCGGGCACCTCTGTGGGGCAGCAGGTGGTGGCCGGGGCGTCCACCTGCTCCGGGCACCTCTGTGGGGCAGCAGGTGGTGGCCGGGGCGTCCACCTGCTCCGGGCACCTCTGTGGGGCAGCAGGTGGTGGCCGGGGCGTCCACCTGCTCCGGGCACCTCTGTGGGGCAGCAGGTGGTGGCCGGGGCGTCCACCTGCTCCGGGCACCTCTGTGGGGCAGCAACAAGAGGGTGTCCCAGAAAAAGGACGATGATGATAGAATACAAGAACGATAACAGAAAAAATAGATCTCAACTGGGAAATTGTGGAAACAACAGAACTAAAGCTCTTATACCAGGCGGAAGAGATACCAGGCGGAAAAGATACCAGGCGGAAGAGATACCAGGCGGAAGAGATACCAGGCGGAAGAGATACCAGGCGGAAGAGATACCAGGCGGAAGAGATACCAGGCGGAAGAGATACCAGGCGGAAGAGATACCAGGCGGAAGAGATACCAGGCGGAAGAGATACCAAGCGGAAGAGATACCAGGCGGAAGAGATACCAGACGGAAGAGATACCAGACGGAAGAGATACCAGACGGAAGAGATACCAGACGGAAGAGATGCCAGGCGGAAGAGATACCAGGCGGAAGAGATACCAGACGGAAGAGATACAAATGGAATAGAAAACTATACATAATATGGCAAGAAATCTAAAAAGTTCTTGACATACATAAAATGGAATATAATAACAACCTCCTCCAGGACTGGACCTAGACTTACAGGTCAAGGTTCATACATAGAGGAGGACGAAGACATTTGTGAGATCCTAAGAGACCAGTCAGAGGCAATGTTTATCACTCCCATCAACAACATGGTGGCTCAAGATGCGGACAGCTTCTTCAAGGACGCTCTCTTCAGTTGAGACAACATAACGGACAATAACACAAGCGCAGCAGCAGTTTCTGAACACAACACAATGTTGATAACCTGGCCATGCCCTAACACCTGGGCCCCGACTCCCGACACCTCAGCCTTATAAAGAAATACACGAACCAGTAGCTGGAGCTCTCCGTGTTATATGCTGAAAACGGCTACATACTGGCAAGATTTTTTGAGACCTTTTTTTTTTTGAGGTTATCTTGAGATGATTTCGGGGCTTAACGTCCCCGCGGCTCGGTCCCCGACCATGCCTCCTGGTTGCTGGATTGGTCAACCAGGCTGTTGGACGAAGCTGCGAGCAGCCTGACGTATGAAAAACAGCCTGGATGTATAGGTATCATTTGGAAGTGTTTATCAAGTTCGCCCAAACACTTGGGCTGGACGGTATAGCGACGATCTCGCTTCATGCAGGTCGGCGTTCAATCCCCGACCGTCCAAGTGCTTGGGTACCATTCCTTCCCCCCACCCCATTCCATCTCAAATCCTTATCCTGAACCCTTCCCTGTCCTATATAATAATGGCTTAGCGCTTTCCCCTTGGCGCTTCTCCCCCTCTCTTTACACTGCGAGGGGTCGGGCAGTTATGTCCCTTATGTGTAGTGGAAGCGTGTTGAACAGTCTCGGGCCTCTGATGTTGATAGTTCTCTCTTGAACACTGTGAGGGGTCTGCCAGTTATGTCCCTTATGTGTAGTGGAAGCGTGTTGAACAGTCTCGGGCCTCTGATGTTGATAGTTCTCTCTTGAACACTGTGAGGGGTCTGCCAGTTATGTCCCTTATGTGTAGTGGAAGCGTGTTGAACAGTCTCGGGCCTCTGATGTTGATAGTTCTCTCTTGAACACTGTGAGGGGTCTGCCAGTTATGTCCCTTATGTGTAGTGGAAGCGTGTTGAACAGTCTCGGGCCTCTGATGTTGATAGTTCTCTCTTGAACACTGTGAGGGGTCTGCCAGTTATGTCCCTTATGTGTAGTGGAAGCGTGTTGAACAATCTCGGGCCTCTGATGTTGATAGTTCTCTCTTGAACACTGTGAGGGATCGGCCAGTTATGTCCCTTATGTGTAGTGGAAGCGTGTTGAACAGTCTCGGGCCTCTGATGTTGATAGTTCTCTCTTGAACACTGTGAGGGGTCGGCCAGTTATGTCCCTTATGTGTAGTGGAAGCGTGTTGAACAGTCTCGGGCCTCTGATGTTGATAGTTCTCTCTTGAACACTGTGAGGGGTCGGCCAGTTATGTCCCTTATGAGTAGTAGAAGCGTGTTGAACAGTCTCGGGCCTCTGATGTTGATAGTTCTCTCTTGAACACTGTGAGGGGTCGGCCAGTTATGTCCCTTATATGTAGTGGAAGCGTGTTGAACAGTCTCGGGCCTCTGATGTTGATAGTTCTCTCTTGAACACTGTGAGGGGTCGGCCAGTTTTGTCCCTTATGTGTAGTAGAAGCGTGTTGAACAGTCTCGGGTCTCTGATGTTGATAGTTCTCTCTTGAACACTGTGAGGGGTCGGCCAGTTATGCCCCTTATGTGTAGTGGAAGCGTGTTGAACAGTCTCGGGCCTCTGATGTTGATAGTTCTCTCTTGAACACTGTGAGGGGTCGGCCAGTTATGTCCCTTATGTGTAGTGGAAGCGTGTTGAACAGTCTCGGGCCTCTGATGTTGATAGTTCTCTCTTGAACACTGTGAGGGGTCGGCCAGTTATGTCCCTTATGAGTAGTAGAAGCGTGTTGAACAGTCTCGGGCCTCTGATGTTGATAGTTCTCTCTTGAACACTGTGAGGGGTCGGCCAGTTATGTCCCTTATATGTAGTGGAAGCGTGTTGAACAGTCTCGGGCCTCTGATGTTGATAGTTCTCTCTTGAACACTGTGAGGGGTCGGCCAGTTTTGTCCCTTATGTGTAGTGGAAGCGTGTTGAACAGTCTCGGGTCTCTGATGTTGATAGTTCTCTCTTGAACACTGTGAGGGGTCGGCCAGTTATGCCCCTTATGTGTAGTGGAAGCGTGTTGAACAGTCTCGGGTCTCTGATGTTGATAGTTCTCTGTCAGAGTACCTGTTGCACCTCTGCTCTTCAACGGGGGTATTCTGCACATCCTGCCATGTCTTCTGGTCTCATGTGATGTTATTTCTGTGTGCAGGTTTGGGACCAGCCCCTCTACTATTTTTCAGGTGTAAATTATTATGTATCTCTCCCGCCTGCGCTCAAGAGAATACAGATTTAGGCATTTTAGTTGGTCCAGGGATCAAATCCAGGGATCCCATCACAATGGTTGTACTTTTCAAGTCACTTGTGTTGTCCCGTCTTGAGTACTGCTCGGTACTCACTTCCCCCTTCAGAGCAGGAGAGATTGCTGAAATAGAGGGAATATAGAGAACACAGTGCCAGGACTGTGCTAGAGACTGTTCAACACGCTTCCACTACACATAAGGGACATAACTGGCCGACCCCTCACAGTGTTCAAGAGAGAACTATCAACATCAGAGGCCCGAGACTGTTCAACACGCTTCCACTACACATAAGAGGCATAACTGGCCGACCCCTCACAGTGTTCAAGAGAAAACTATCAACATCAGAGGCCCGAGACTGTTCAACACGCTTCCACTACACATAAGGGACATAACTGGCCGACCCCTCACAGTGTTCAAGAGAGAACTATCGACATCAGAGGCCCGAGACTGTTCAACACGCTTCTACTACACATAAGGGACATAACTGGCAGACCCCTCACAGTGTTCAAGAGAGAACTATCAACATCAGAGGCCCGAGACTGTTCAACACGCTTCCACTACACATAAGGGACATAACTGGCCGACCCCTCACAGTGTTCAAGAGAGAGAACTTGATAAACACCTCCAAAGGATACCTGATCAACCAGGCTGTGATTCATACGTCAGGCTGCGAGCAGCCGCGTCCAACAACCTGGTCGACCAGACGACTCCTAAGCTGGTCGCGGGGACGGTGATCCTGGGAATCCTGGAAAACTAACCACAAGTCCCCGAGGTAGAGAGCTCTCCACTGTGGCTGGACTTGATATGGTTTGATTGAGTGCATCTCTCTGCAGCTTGTTTGACGGGACATTGAATATCCGTGGCCCTACTTTACCTGTTCTTCCCGTTAATCTCACATTACGGGCTTCCACTCCAAGGCCTCGTGCACCACACACCTGGACTGTACACCCAGTCAACTCCAGCGGGATATCATATAATTTTCTCTTGGAATTACAATTAACGAAAAAATTAAAACTCCACAACAAAGTCAATGAAGGTTTACAAATGCAGACGATGAGTCACAATAACGTGGCTAAAGTATGTTGACCAGACAACACACTAGAAGGTGAAGGGACGACGACGTTTCGGTCCGTCCTGGACCATTCTCAAGTCGATTGTCGACTTGAGAATGGTCCAGGACGGACCGAAACGTCGTCGTCCCTTCACCTCCTAGTGTGTGGTCTGGTCAACAAGGTTTACAAATGAAACAAGAACACGCCAACACCACCAACAACCACATTGATCAGTTGAGGCACCAACCAGTCCACCGTATTTGTGACATATAACAGTATTTGTGGACTCACCGGGTCAGTGGAGTGAGGGTGTTGAGGGGACAGCGTGATCAACACCACATTATTATACCTGATCAACCAGGCTGTGGTTGATACGTCAGGCTGCTCATAGCCTGACGTATGAACTAGGAGGCCTGGTCAGAGACCGGGCCGCGGGCAGGTTGATCCTCGGAACCCACCACCTCTGCAGCCCACACATCCACCCTGCCAGCCCACACACCCCACCCTGCCAGCACACACACCCCACCCTGCTAGCCCACACACCCCACCCTGCCAGCACACACACCCCACCCTGCCAGCACACACACCCCACCCTGCCAGCCCACACACCCCACCCTGCCAGCACACACACCCCACCCTGCCAGCACACACACCCCACCCTGCCAGCACACACACCCCACCCTGCCAGCCCACACACCCCACCCTGCCAGCCCACACACCCCACCCTGCCAGCACACACACCCCACCCTGCCAGCCCACACACCCCACCCTGCCAGCACACACACCCCACCCTGCCAGCACACACACCCCACCCTGCCAGCACACACACCCCACCCTGCCAGCCCACACACCCCACCCTGCCAGCACACACACCCCACCCTGCCAGCACACACACCCCACCCTGCCAGCCCACACACCCCACCCTGCCAGCACACACACCCCACCCTGCCAGCACACACACCCCACCCTGCCAGCACACACACCCCACCCTGCCAGCCCACACACCCCACCCTGCCAGCACACACACCCCACCCTGCCAGCCCACACACCCCACCCTGCCAGCCCACACACCCCACCCTGCCAGCACACACACCCCACCCTGCTAGCCCACACCCCCCACCCTGCCAGCACACACACCCCACCCTGCCAGCCCACACACCCCACCCTGCCAGCACACACACCCCACCCTGCTAGCCCACACCCCCCACCCTGCCAGCACACACACCCCACCCTGCCAGCCCACACACCCCACCCTGCCAGCACACACACCCCACCCTGCCAGCCCACACACCCCACCCTGCCAGCCCACACACCCCACCCTGCCAGCACACACACCCCACCCTGCTAGCCAACACCCCCCACCCTGCCAGCCCACACACCCCACCCTGCCAGCCCACACACCCCACCCTGCCAGCCCACACACCCCACCCTGCCAGCCCACACATCCACCCTGCCAGCCCACACACCCCACCCTGCCAGCACACACACCCCACCCTGCCAGCACACACACCCCACCCTGCCAGCCCACACACCCCACCCTGCCAGCCCACACACCCCACCCTGCCAGCCCACACACCCCACCCTGCCAGCCCACACACCCCACCCTGCCAGCCCACACACCCCACCCTGCCAGCCCACACATCCACCCTGCCAGCACACACACCCCACCCTGCCAGCACACACACCCCACCCTGCCAGCACACACACCCCACCCTGCCAGCCCACACACCCCACCCTGCCAGCCCACACATCCACCCTGCCAGCCCACACACCCCACCCTGCCAGCCCACACACCCCACCCTGCCAGCACACACACCCCACCCTGCCAGCCCACACACCCCACCCTGCCAGCCCACACATCCACCCTGCCAGCCCACACACCCCACCCTGCCAGCACACACACCCCACCCTGCTAGCCAACACCCCCCACCCTGCCAGCCCACACACCCCACCCTGCCAGCCCACACATCCACCCTGCCAGCCCACACACCCCACCCTGCCAGCCCACACACCCCACCCTGCTAGCCCACACACCCCACCCTGCCAGCACACACACCCCACCCTGCTAGCCCACACCCCCCACCCTGCCAGCCCACACACCCCACTCTGCCAGCACACACACCCCACCCTGCCAGCCCACACACCCCACCCTGCCAGCACACACACTCCACCCTGCCAGCCCACACACCCCACCCTGCCAGCCCACACATCCACCCTGCCAGCCCACACACCCCACCCTGCCAGCACACACACCCCACCCTGCCAGCCCACACACCCCACCCTGCCAGCCCACACATTCACCCTGCCAGCCCACACACCCCACCCTGCCAGCACACACACCCCACCCTGCCAGCCCACACACCCCACCCTGCCAGCCCACACATCCACCCTGCCAGCCCACACACCCCACCCTGCCAGCACACACACCCCACCCTGCTAGCCAACACCCCCCACCCTGCCAGCCCACACACCCCACCCTGCCAGCCCACACATCCACCCTGCCAGCCCACACACCCCACCCTGCCAGCCCACACACCCCACCCTGCTAGCCCACACACCCCACCCTGCCAGCACACACACCCCACCCTGCTAGCCCACACCCCCCACCCTGCCAGCCCACACACCCCACTCTGCCAGCACACACACCCCACCCTGCCAGCCCACACACCCCACCCTGCCAGCACACACACTCCACCCTGCCAGCCCACACACCCCACCCTGCCAGCCCACACATCCACCCTGCCAGCCCACACACCCCACCCTGCCAGCACACACACCCCACCCTGCCAGCCCACACACCCCACCCTGCCAGCCCACACATTCACCCTGCCAGCCCACACACCCCACCCTGCCAGCACACACACCCCACCCTGCTAGCCCACACCCCCCACCCTGCCAGCCCACACATTCACCCTGCCAGCCCACACACCCCACCCTGCCAGCACACACACCCCACCCTGCTAGCCCACACCCCCCACCCTGCCGGCCCACATACCTAGAGAGTGTTTCAGGAATACTACTCCTCCCCGAGCCCGGCCTCTACTTGTGATAACTTGGTCCAACAAGCTGGTGCTTGGAGCGGTCCGCAGGCCCACATATCCACTACAGCCTGGTTGGTCCGGCAACTCCTGCAAGAACTTGTCTAAGTGCCTCTTGAATACATCCACCTTTGTTCCAGCAATATTTCTAATGCTTGCTGGGAGGGTGTTGAACAGCTGTGGACCTCTGATGTTCAGTGTTCTCAGATTGTGCCTATGGCACCTCTACTCTTCACTGGTTCTATTCTGCATTCCCTTCCGTATCTTTCGCTCCATTATGTTGTTATTCTACTGTGCAAATTTGGTACCTGGCCCTCTAGTATCTTCCAAGTATATATTATTTGAACCCTTTCTCCTCCCCTTTCCAGAGAGTACATTTTGAGAGCTTTAAGACGGACCCAATAATTTAGATGCTTTATCATGTCTCTGCGTGCAGTATATGTTCTCTGTATTCCCTCTAATTCAGATATCTCTCCCGCTGTGAAAGGGGAAGTGAGTACCGAGCAATACTCAAGACGGGACAGCACCAGTGATGTAAATAGTATTAGCATTGCTGTGGGATCTCTGGATTTGAATGTTATCATAATCCATCCAATCATTTTCCTGGCCGCCGCTATATTTGCTCGGTTATGTTCACTAAATGTCAGGTCGTCAGACATCATAATTCACAGAACTTTTACATGTTGCTTTCCTTCTATGAGTAGATCTGATTGTGTTCTGTACTTTGTGTTTCGTTCAAGTTCCTCGTTTCCACCATACATAAATACCTGGAACTTGTCTCCGTTAAACATCATGTTATTTTCAGTTGCCTAATCAAAGACTTTATTAATATCTGCCTGCAGTTTTTCAGTGTCTTCTACAGAGGAACTTTTCATGCTGATTTTTGTATCATCTGCAAAGGATAACACGAAACTGTGACTAGTGTTTTTGTCGACATCTACTTTGAGGTTACCATGAGGTGGTTTCTTGGCTTAGCGTCCCCGCGGCCCGGTCCTCGACCAGGCCTCCTCGTTGCTGGACTGGTCAACCAGGCTGTTGGACGCAGTTGCTCGCAGCCTGACGTATGAATCACAGCCTGGTTGATCAGGTATCCTGCTGCTTGATACCGGCCTGATGGGGGTTCTGGGAGTTCTACTCCCCAAGCCCGTTCCGAGACCAGGCTTGACTTGAGAGAGTTTGGTCCACCAGGCTGTTGCTTGCAGCGGCCCGCAGGCCCACATATCCACCACAGCCCGGTTGGTCCGGCACTCCGTGGAGGAAATGATCTAGAAGATGTCCACGGTTGTTCCGGCAATATTTCTTACGCTCAATCCTATGCTATCCTTTCGAGGTGTTTATCAAGTTATCTCTTGAACACTGTGAGGGGTCTGCCAGTTATGTCCCTTATGTGTAGTGGAAGCGTGTTGAACAGTCTCGGGCCTCTGATGTTGATAGTTCCCTCTTGAACACTGTGTGGGGTCGGCCAGTTATGTCCCTTATGTGTAGTGGAAGCGTGTTGAACAGTCTCGGGCCTCTGATGTTGATAGTTCTCTCTTGAACACTGTGAGGGGTCGGCCAGTTATGCCCCTTATGTGTAGTGGAAGCGTGTTGAACAGTCTCGGGCCTCTGATGTTGATAGTTCCCATTTGAACACTGTGAGGGGTCTGCCAGTTATGTCCCTTATGTGTAGTGGAAGCGTGTTGAACAGTCTCGGGCCTCTGATGTTGATAGTTCCCTCTTGAACACTGTGAGGGGTCGGCCAGTTATGTCCCTTATGTGTAGTGGAAGCATGTTGAACAGGCTCGGGCCTCTAATGTTCATAGAGTTCTCTCTCAGAGTACCTGTTGCACCTCTGCTCTTCAACGGGGGTATTCTGCACATCCCGCCATGCCTTCTGGTCTCATGTGATATTATTTCTGTGTGCAGGTTTGGGACCAGCCCCTCTAATATTTTTCACGTGTAAATTATTATGTATCTCTACCGCCTGCTCTCAAGAGAATATAAATTTAGGCATTTTAGTCGGTCCCAATAGTTAAGGTGTTTTACTGAGTGAATTCTAGCAGTAAAGGATCTCTGCACGCTCTCCAGATGAAGTAAAGTGTAAAGTGTGTGGACATAGGCAGGGACACACACTCGAACACTATATCTTGGATTGTAGTAAAATTGAGCCTTTTAGAGATAAATCTAAGCTCACTCTGTATGATATGGCAACCTATCTTATTACCATGGATAAATTACCTGAAATCCTTGCACTGTACCCACATTTTGCTTCCAGTAGATGAACGACATATGAGATTCAGAAACAAGTAGTGTATTGTGAGGACTAATAATAAACAGAAGCTCCCCTATGACTCTGTAATATCCCCATTGGTCAAACTATTATGTATTAGCGATAAGACCTACCATTAATGTATGATGACTTACTGTAAATATGTAGCTCTTGTAATAGCACTTTCTCTGTAACTAGCTGACATTGTAACCATAAGGTGTGAAGGATAGTAAGAATTGTTTATGTAATAATCTAAGATGAGGTCTGATAAAGACCTTTTGTGCCCTCTGTAATGCTTTTTGCGCTACCGCTCACAGGATGAGTATGGGGTGCACAATAAACTAGCCGCCTCCGGTGGCAACAATCAAAACAATCTCCAGGTCAGCAATTTCTCCAGCTTTGAAAGGGGCTGTCATTGTGCAGCAGTACTCCACTCTAGAGAGCACTAGCGTCTTGAAAAGTATCATCATCGGTATAGCATCTCTAGTATGAAAAGTTCTTGTTATCCAACCTGTCATTTTTCTTGCAGTTGTGACAGCTACTTTATTGTGTTCTTTAAAGGTAAGGTCTTCCGACATGAGTACACCCAGATCCTTTACATTGCCTTTTCTATGTTAGGATTTGACTGCATTTTATTCGTGGTTTCCGTTTTTATATTTTCATGTCTCCGTACCGCATGAACGGGAACTTATCTTCGTTAACCGCCATATTATTTTCTGTAACCCATAGAAAGACCTGATATACATCTGATTGGAGGTTTGCCGTGTCCTCTATGTTGTCTACTCTCATGAAAATCCTAGTGTCATCTGCAAAGGATGATACAGTGCTATAGGTTGTGTCCTTGTCTATGTCCGATATGAGGATGAGAAAATGTACTGGAGCAAGCACAGTACCCTGGGGGACTGAGCTCTTCACGGTTGATGGTCCGGATTTTATTTTGTTGACTATTACACATTGGGTTCTGTAAGTCAGGAAATTGTAGATCCATCTGCCTATTTTTCCAGTAATTCTTTTTGAACGCATTTTGTGTGCAATAACACCATGGTCACATTTAAAAAAGGCTTTTGCAAAATCTGTGTAAATGACATCAGCGTTTTGTTTGTCTTCCATAGCATCTAATGCCATGTCATAGTGGTCCAGCAACTGTGACAGGCAAGAGCACCCTGTTCTGAAACCATGTTGTCCGGGGTTATGATGCTGGGATTCCATGTATTTTGTGATCTTACTTCTTAGCACTCTCTCAAAGATTTTCATGATGTGCGATGTTAGTGCTATCGGTGTATAATTTTTTGCCTCTGCCTTATTTCCTCCTTTATGGAGTGGTGCTATCTCTGCTGTTTTTGTATGTTACGAATAAGCCAATACCAGTATCCGAGATAAGAATGAGAAATAGCAGCGGTGCAAGGACTGTGCCCTCGGGTACTGAGCTTTTCACTGCACTGTGACTTTATCTTATTTGACTGACCGACACTTTCTGCATTCTGCTTGTCAGAAAGATGACAATCCAACTCCTCACTTTACCTGTTATTTCTAGTGATCTCATTTTATGGGATATCACTCCAGTGTCACATTTGTCGAATGCCTTTGTAAAGTCTGTGTATACAACATCTGCATTTTGCTTTTCTTTTAAGGCTGCTGTGATTTTGTCATAGTGGTTGAGTAACTGTGACAGACAGGATCTTCCCGCTCTAAATCCATGTTGTCCTGGGCTGTGAAGTTCATTATTTGCCATTAAACTGGAAATTTGATTCCTAATCACTCTTTTAAAACTTTTATTATGTGTGACGTAAGTGCAAGTGGTCTATAATTTTTTGTCATAGATATACTACCTCCCATGTGCAGAGGAGCTATATCTGCAGATTTAAGTGCTGCTGGTATCTCCCCTGTATCCAGGCTCTTTCTCCACATTACGCTGAGTGCTCGCGCTACTGGTACTTTACATTTCTTTATGAATATGGAATTCCACGAGTCAGGCCCAGGAGCTGAGCGCATAGGCATATTATCAATTTATCTATCAAAGTCTTCTGAATTCGTGTTAATGTCAGTTATATTATCTGAAACTTGAATGTCATTCACAAAGAAACTGTCTGAATCCTCAACTTTCATGTTTTTAATTGGGTGCTAAACATAGCCTCATACTAGCCTTCTAGAATTGCACGAATTTTTTTGTTGTCCTCTGTGTACGAACCTTCAGTTGTAAGTAAAAGTCCAATACTGGTGGATTTTTTTTATTTTGATTTTGTGAACAAAATATTTGGGTTTTTCTTTATGTCTTGTATAGCTCTATGTTCCAATTCCATTTCTTCAGACCCGTATGATCGCTTCAGCGCCTGCTCTATTTCTTCGATCTTACTGCTTAATTTTTATTTCTTGTGATAGTCGTGTCTGCTCAAGTATTTCCGTTACTTTTTCCTTCTCCTGTACAGTCTTCTGCTTTCTCTCTTTGCCCCTCCTCACAGGCACGACGTGCTTCAAGCAGACCTTGTAAGCTTCAGCTGTCAGTTGAGCTATTACCTGTGTGGGAGTTTTGTCGCTTAAGACCGTCTCTCATTGAATGGTTGCAAGGTCTACATTTATTTTTTCCCAGTCAATCCTCTTATTGTTGAAAATGAATTGACTGAATATCCCTTCTCGCTTGGTGAGTCTCTTAAATATAATGCCGTTATTTATGTTAGTTTGCACTTCAATGAGCTTGTGGTCTGAGTGTGTAGTATCTGAGATAGTAATTTATCTGATTAGTTTAATTGTTAATGAATATCAGGTCTAGTGTGCTTTCATTCGAAGTTGGTTCTGTGATCTGTTAGTTGAGCGAGAATATGTCACAGAATCTTAAAAGTTTTCTAACCTGTGGTTGACTGGGTAGACACCAGTTTACGTCTGCTCAATGTCATCTCAACAGTCCCACACTGCCAGTCAGATCACCTTACCTGGAAAGCAAAAGAAGGAAATTTGTAAACACCTAAATAAATTGAGGACATTTTGAATTGTATTTTAAAATATAAACATTTTTCTATTTATGATAATATACATTATTATTTCCTTAATATATATATATATATATATATATATATATATATATATATATATATATATATATATATATATATATATATAATGAACCCATCCTTTTGAAATAAAAGTACTTATTGTAACTATTTGGCGGAAAGTACCAAAATGTAGTGATGGACCACCAGAAAGTACCAACATGTAGTGATGGACCACCAGAAAGTACCAACACGTAGTGATGGACCACCAGAAAGTACCAACACGTAGTGATGGACCACCAGAAAGTACCAACACGTAGTGATGGACCACCAGAAAGTACCAACACGTAGTGATGGACCACCAGAAAGTACCAACACGTAGTGATGGACCACCAGAAAGTACCAACACGTAGTGATGGACCACCAGAAAGTACCAACACATAGTGATGGACCACCAGAAAGTACCAATACGTAGTAATGGACCACCAGAAAGTACCAACACGTAGTGATGGACCACCAGAAAGTACCAACACATAGTGATGGACCACCAGAAAGTACCAACACGTAGTAATGGACCACCAGAAAGTACCAACACGTAGTGATGGACCACCAGAAAGTACCAACACGTAGTGATGGACCACCAGAAAGTACCAAAATGTAGTGATGGACCACCAGAAAGTACCAACATGTAGTGATGGACCACCAGAAAGTACCAACACGTAGTGATGGACCACCAGAAAGTACCAACACGTAGTGATGGACCACCAGAAAGTACCAACACGTAGTGATGGACCACCAGAAAGTACCAACACATAGTGATGGACCACCAGAAAGTACCAATACGTAGTAATGGACCACCAGAAAGTACCAACACGTAGTGATGGACCACCAGAAAGTACCAACACATAGTGATGGACCACCAGAAAGTACCAACACGTAGTAATGGACCACCAGAAAGTACCAACACGTAGTGATGGACCACCAGAAAGTACCAACACGTAGTGATGGACCACCAGAAAGTACCAAAATGTAGTGATGGACCACCAGAAAGTACCAACATGTAGTGATGGACCACCAGAAAGTACCAACACGTAGTGGTGGACCACCAGAAAGTACCAACACGTAGTGATGGACCACCAGAAAGTACCAACACGTAGTGATGGACCACCAGAAAGTACCAACACGTAGTGATGGACCCCAGAAAGTACCAACACGTAGTGATGGACCACCAGAAAGTACCAACACGTAGTGATGGACCACCAGAAAGTACCAACACGTAGTGATGGACCACCAGAAAGTACCAACACGTAGTGATGGACCACCAGAAAGTACCAACACGTAGTGATGGACCACCAGAAAGTACCAACACGTAGTGATGGACCATCAGTAAACCACTTTTTCTACTATTAACTTTACAATTCAGAAACAGCCAATCTTAAATATTTCTGGGCCTAGTAAATGTATGTACTTCATTAGGCCCAAGATAGTGTGTGCTAACCTCTCCTAACATAACCATGTAGAGGTTAGGTCTTATTAACAAGTTAGGTTAGAAAAGTTTCCCATTTGCCTAAAATTCCATAATATTAAAGTCAATTTCTTGGTGGTCCATCACTAATATACCTGGAGTACACCTGGAGTATACCTGGAGCGTACCTGGAGTGGGTTCTGAGAGTTGTTCTACTCCCCGAGCCCGGCCTGAGGCCAGGTTCGACATTAATAAACTTTACTGGCCTGGTAAATGACATTTACCAGGCTTGATATTGGTAAATCAGTAGGAGTCGGTAAGAGGATTCGAACCAACACACTGAGCATTTCCAAACACACGTTTTAGACCACTTAACCACGACATAAGGGACAAAAGAAATACAACCTGGGATTCAAATGAATCTTCTAGGGTTGCTGAGGCTTCCACTGAACCCACGTCAGAGTCTGATACATCACCCCCGTGCACTCTGGCTGGGGACCAGGAGCTATGTCACCACAGTCAACCCACGTCAGAGTCTGATACATCACCCCCGTGCACTCTGGCTGGGGTCCAGGAGCTATGTCACCACAGTCAACCCACGTCAGAGTCTGATACATCACCCCCGTGCACTCTGGCTGGGGTCCAGGAGCTATGTCACCACAGTGAACCCACGTCAGAGTCTGATACATCACCCCCGTGCACTCTGGCTGGGGTCCAGGTGCTATGTCACCACAGTGAACCCACGTCAGAGTCTGATACATCACCCCCGTGCACTCTGGCTGGGGTCCAGGAGCTATGTCACCACAGTCAACCCACGTCAGAGTCTAATACATCACCCCCGTGCACTCTGGCTGGGGACCAGGAGCTATGTCACCACAGTCAACCCACGTCAGAGTCTGATACATCACCCCCGTGCACTCTGGCTGGGGTCCAGGAGCTATGTCACCACAGTCAACCCACGTCAGAGTGTGATACATCACCCCCGTGCACTCTGGCTGGGGTCCAGGAGCTATGTCACCACAGTCAACCCACGTCAGAGTGTGGTACATCACCCCGTGCACTCTGGCTGGGGTCCAGGAGCTATGTCACCACAGTCAACCCACGTCAGAGTCTGATACATCACCCCCGTGCACTCTGGCTGGGGACCAGGTGCTATGTCACCACAGTCAACCCACGTCAGAGTCAGATACATCACCCCCGTGCACTCTGGCTGGGGTCCAGGAGCTATGTCACCACAGTCAACCCACGTCAGTGTGTGATACATCACCCCCGTGCACTCTGGCTGGGGTCCAGGAGCTATGTCACCACAGTCAACCCACGTCAGAGTGTGATACATCACCCCGTGCACTCTGGCTGGGGTCCAGGAGCTATGTCACCACAGTCAACCCACGTCAGAGTCTGATACATCACCCCCGTGCACTCTGGCTGGGGTCCAAGAGCTATGTCACCACAGTCAACCCACGTCAGAGTCTGATACATCACCCCCGTGCACTCTGGCTGGGGTCCAGGTGCTATGTCACCACAGTCAACCCACGTCAGAGTGTGATACATCACCCCCGTGCACTCTGGCTGGGGTCCAGAAGCTATGTCACCACAGTCAACCCACGTCAGAGTCTGATACATCACCCCCGTGCACTCTGGCTGGGGTCCAGGTGCTATGTCACCACAGTCAACCCACGTCAGAGTCTGATACATCACCCCCGTGCACTCTGGCTGGGGTCCAGGTGCTATGTCACCACAGTCAACCCACGTCAGAGTGTGATACATCACCCCCGTGCACTCTGGCTGGGGTCCAGGAGCTATGTCACCACAGTCAACCCACGTCAGAGTCTGATACATCGCCCCCGTGCACTCTGGCTGGGGTCCAGGAGCTATGTCACCACAGTCAACCCACGTCAGAGTCTGATACATCACCCCCGTGCACTCTGGCTGGGGTCCAGGTGCTATGTCACCACAGTCAACCCACGTCAGAGTGTGATACATCACCCCCGTGCACTCTGGCTGGGGACCAGGAGCTATGTCACCACAGTCAACCCACGTCAGAGTGTGATACATCACCCCCGTGCACACTGGCTGGGGACCAGGAGATATGTCACCACAGTCAACCCACGTCAGAGTGTGATACATCACCCCCGTGCACTCTGGCTGGGGTCCAGGAGCTATGTCACCACAGTCAACCCACGTCAGAGTCTGATACATCACCCCCGTGCACTCTGGCTGAGGTCCAGGAGCTATGTCACCACAGTCAACCCACGTCAGAGTCTGATACATCACCCCCGTGCACTCTGGCTGGGGTCCAGGAGCTATGTCACCACAGTCAACCCACGTCAGAGTCTGATACATCACCCCCGTGCACTCTGGCTGGGGTCCAGGTGCTATGTCACCACAGTCAACCCACGCCAGAGTGTGATACATCACCCCCGTGCACTCTGGCTGGGGACCAGGAGCTATGTCACCACAGTCAACCCACGTCAGAGTGTGATACATCACCCCCGTGCACTCTGGCTGGGGTCCAGGAGCTATGTCACCACAGTCAACCCACGTCAGAGTCTGATACATCACCCCCGTGCACTCTGGCTGAGGTCCAGGAGCTATGTCACCACAGTCAACCCACGTCAGAGTCTGATACATCACCCCCGTGCACTCTGGCTGGGGTCCAGGAGCTATGTCACCACAGTCAACCCACGTCAGAGTCTGATACATCACCCCCGTGCACTCTGGCTGGGGTCCAGGTGCTATGTCACCACAGTCAACCCACGTCAGAGTGTGATACATCACCCCCGTGCACTCTGGCTGGGGACCAGGAGCTATGTCACCACAGTCAACCCACGTCAGAGTGTGATACATCACCCCCGTGCACTCTGGCTGGGGACCAGGAGCTATGTCACCACAGTCAACCCACGTCAGAGTGTGATACATCACCCCCGTGCACTCTGGCTGGGGTCCAGGAGCTATGTCACCACAGTCAACCCACGTCAGAGTGTGATACATCACCCCCGTGCACTCTGGCTGGGGACCAGGAGCTATGTCACCACAGTGAACCCACGTCAGAGTCTGATACATCACCCCCGTGCACTCTGGCTGGGGACCAGGAGCTATGTCACCACAGTGAACCCACGTCAGAGTCTGATACATCACCCCCGTGCACTCTGGCTGGGGTCCAGGAGCTATGTCACCACAGTCAACCCACGTCAGAGTCTGATACATCACCCCCGTGCACTCTGGCTGGGGTCCAGGAGCTATGTCACCACAGTCAACCCACGTCAGAGTGTGATACATCACCCCCGTGCACTCTGGCTGGGGTCCAGGAGCTATGTCACCACAGTCAACCCACGTCAGAGTCTGATACATCACCCCCGTGCACTCTGGCTGGGGTCCAGGAGCTATGTCACCACAGTCAACCCACGTCAGAGTGTGATACATCACCCCCGTGCACTCTGGCTGGGGACCAGGAGCTATGTCACCACAGTCAACCCACGTCAGAGTGTGATACATCACCCCCGTGCACTCTGGCTGGGGACCAGGAGCTATGTCACCAACGCTTCTCTTCAAGTGCACAATAAAAATCACATTAAGGTGTTGTGTCAACAAGATCAGTCGGAGCCGTATGGAGGGTTCGACTCCTGCTCGTGGCTCCTACTGTTGTCTTAGTACATATTGTGTTGTGTTTGTACATATTGTGTTGTGTTTGTACATATTGTGTTGTGTTTGTACATATTGTGTTATCTTTGTACATATTGTGTTATCTTTGTACATATTGTGTTATCTTTGTACATATTGTGTTGTGTTTGTACATATTGTGTTATCTTTGTACATATTGTGTTGTGTTTGTACATATTGTGTTATCTTTGTACATATTGTGTTGTGTTTGTACATATTGTGTTGTGTTTGTACATATTGTGTTATCTTTGTACATATTGTGTTATCTTTGTACATATTGTGTTATCTTTGTACATATTGTGTTATCTTTGTACATATTGTGTTGTGTTTGTACATATTGTGTTATCTTTGTACATATTGTGTTATCTTTGTACATATTGTGTTGTGTTTGTACATATTGTGTTATCTTTGTACATATTGTGTTGTGTTTGTACATATTGTGTTATCTTTGTACATATTGTGTTGTGTTTGTACATATTGTGTTATCTTTGTACATATTGTGTTGTGTTTGTACATATTGTGTTATCTTTGTACATATTGTGTTGTGTTTGTACATATTGTGTTATCTTTGTACATATTGTGTTATCTTTGTACATATTGTGTTGTGTTTGTACATATTGTGTTATCTTTGTACATATTGTGTTGTGTTTGTACATATTGTGTTATCTTTGTACATATTGTGTTATCTTTGTACATATTGTGTTATCTTTGTACATATTGTGTTATCTTTGTACATATTGTGTTGTGTTTGTACATATTGTGTTATCTTTGTACATATTGTGTTGTGTTTGTACATATTGTGTTGTGTTTGTACATATTGTGTTATCTTTGTACATATTGTGTTATCTTTGTACATATTGTGTTATCTTTGTACATATTGTGTTATCTTTGTACATATTGTGTTGTGTTTGTACATATTGTGTTATCTTTGTACATATTGTGTTGTGTTTGTACATATTGTGTTATCTTTGTACATATTATGTTGTGTTTGTACATATTGTGTTATCTTTGTACATATTGTGTTATCTTTGTACATATTGTGTTATCTTTGTACATATTGTGTTATCTTTGTACATATTGTGTTATCTTTGTACATATTGTGTTGTGTTTGTACATATTGTGTTATCTTTGTACATATTGTGTTGTGTTTGTACATATTGTGTTATCTTTGTACATATTGTGTTGTGTTTGTACATATTGTGTTATCTTTGTACATATTGTGTTGTATTTGTACATATTGTGTTATCTTTGTACATATTGTGTTATCTTTGTACATATTGTGTTATCTTTGTACATATTGTGTTGTGTTTATACATATTGTGTTGTGTTTGTACATATTGTGTTATCTTTGTACATATTGTGTTGTGTTTGTACATATTGTGTTATCTTTGTACATATTATGTTATCTTTGTACATATTGATACCTGGTTGATGGGGTTCTGGGAGTTCTTCTACTCCCCAAGCCCGGCCCGAGGCCAGGCTTGACTTGTGAGAGTTTGGTCCACCAGGCTGTTGCTTGGAGCGGCCCGCAGGCCCACATACCCACCACAGCCCGGTTGGTCCGGCACTCCTTGGAGGAAACTATCTAGTTTTTTAAATGTTGGAACTGCAAGGCTTTATACCCGGGGAGTGCTTCACCTTATCTTAAAACACCGTAACTGTGGGCACGTGGGCACGTGGGCATCTCTCAAGGTCGCCCCTGAGACAAGATGCGTCCTCTCATATTAATCCAGCCCGTCCTCTAGCGCTCCCATAAACCTGCCCTAACTAACCCAACCTAACCTAACATAACCTAACCTAAGCCAACTAAACCCAACCCAATCAAAGCCAATCCAACCTAACCTAAGTCAACCCAACTAAAGCCAACCCAACCTAAGTCAACCCAACTCAACCTAACATAACCAAATCTAAGCTAACCTAACCAAACCTAAGCCAACCTAACCTAACCTAAGCTAAATCAACCCAGCATAACCTAAGCCTGGAGCATACTTGGAGAGGGTTCTGGGAGTTCTTCTAGTCCCCGAGCCCGGCCTGAGGCCAGGCTTGATATGTGATAACTTGGTCCAACAGGCTGTTGCTTGCCTCTTGAATATATACACCTTTGTTCCGGATATATTTCTAATGCTTGCTGGGATAGTGTTGAACAGCTGTGATCAGACAGTGTTCTCTGATTATGCCTATGACACCTCTACTCTTCACTAGTTCTATTCTTCATTTCCTTCCGTATCTTTCGTTCCAGTATGTTGCTATTCTACTGAGCAAATTTGGTACCTGTCCTTCAAGTATCTTCCAGGTATTAATTATTTGATACCTTTCTCGTCACTTTCCAGAGAGTACATTTTGAGAACTTTGAGACGGTCCCAATAATTTAGATGTTTTATCGTGTCAGTGCGTGCCGTATATGTTCTCTGTATTCCCTCTATTTCAGAGATCTCTCCTGCTTTGAAAGGGAAAGTGACTTACTCAAGACGGGACAGTACCAGTGATTTAAATAGTATTAGCATTGCTGTGGGATCTCTGGATTTGAACGTTCTCATAATCCATCCTATCATTTGCTGGCCGCCGTTATATTTGCTCAGTTATGTTCACTAAATCGTCAGACATCATAATTCTCAGATCTTTTACATGCTGCTTTCCTTCTATGATTGTCTCCTGTACCCTGTGTTTCGTCTAAGTTCCTCGTTTCTACCATACTTAAATGCCTGGAACATGCCACCGTTAAACATAATGCCTCAGTTGCCCAATCGAGGACCTAATTAATATCTGCCTGCAGTTTTTCATTGGCTTCTACAGAGGAAATTTTCATGCTGATTTTTGTATCATCTGCAAAGGATGACACGAAGCTGTGACTAGTATTTTTGACTATATCCGAGATAAAAATGAGAAACAGCAGCGGTGCAAGGACTGCGCCCTGGGGTACAGAGCTTTTAACTGAAACTGGGCTTGATCTTACTTGAGGGACCGTCACACTCTGCATTCTGTTTGACAAAGTTGAAAATCCACCGCCCAACTTTATTAGTTATTCGTATTGATCTCATTTATGGGCTATCACTCTATGGTCACAATTGTCGAATACCTTTGTAAAGTCTGTGTATACAATATTTGCATTTTGCTTTTCTTCTAAGGCTTCTGTGATTTTGTCATAGTGGTTGAGTAACTGTGACAGACAGGATCTTCCCGTGCTAAATCCATGTTGCCTTGGGTTGTGTAGTTCATTATTTTCCATAAAACTAGAAATTTGATTCCTAATCTTTCAAAGCTTTTATGTGTAATGTTAGTGCAACTGATATATAATTTTTTGCCAAAGCTTTACTCCCCCCCCCCTTGTGCAGAGGAGCTATATCTGCAGATTTAAGTGCTGCTGGTATCTCCCTGTATCCAGGCTCTTTCTCCATATTACGCTGAGTGCTCTCGCTATTGGTACTTTACATTTCTTTATGAATATTGAATTTCTTGAGTCAGGCCCAGGAGCTGAGTGCATAGGCATATTGTCAATTTCTCTTTCAAAGTCTTCCGAGTTTGTGGTAATATCCGTTATATTATCTGGAGCTTGAATGTCATTCATAAAGAAGCTGTCTGGGTCATCAACTTTCATGTTGTTTATTGGTGTGCTAAACATGGCCTCATACTGGCTCTTAGGATTTCACTAATTTCTTTGTTGTCCTCTGTGTACGTACCTTCAGTTGTAATTAAAGGTCCAATACTGGTACTTTTTTTATTTTAATTTTGCATATGTGAAAAAATATTTTGGATTTTTATTTATTTCTTTTATAGCTTGCTGTTCCAATTCCATTTCCTCAGACTCGGATGATCGCTTCAATGTTTGCTCTATTTCTTCGATCTCCCTGTTTAGGTTTATTTTCCTTTCTTGTGATAGTCTGTTAGTCTGTGATAGTGTTTGCTTAAGCATTTCCGTTATTTTTTTCCTTCTCCTGTACAGTCGTCTGCGTTCTCTTTCTAGAGTGGTCCTCTTTCTGCCCCTCCTCACAGGCACGTGCTTCAAGCAGACCTTGTAAGCTTCAGCTGTCAGTTGAGCTATTCCCTGTGTGGGAGTTTTGTCGCTTAAGACCGTCTCCCATTGAATGGTTGCAAGGTCTACATTTATTTTTTCCCAGTCGATCCTCTTATTGTTGAAATTGAATTTACTGAATACCCCTTCACCCTTGGTTGTCTTAGATCTTCTCTTATAAAAATCCTAGTGTCATCTACAAAGGATGATGCAGTACTATAGATTGTGTCCTTGTTTATGTCCTATATGAGGATGAGAAACAGTACTGGAGCAAGCACAGTACCCTGGGGGATGTAACACCCATGACCCCCCCCCCGATGAGCTATCACCTAGGGAAGCCTTCTCCATGAGGTCAGCCCAGACGACCTCCGGATTATCATGTATGTTGATTAAAAAAATTCCTGGGTTAGTCTTAGTCAGCTAGTTTCAAGTATGTAATATTTCATGATACTCTTGTCAAACATTGCAATGGAATTAGACCCCAGATTCTTATGTGTAAACATCCATGGATCTCCCTCTTTTAGCCAGGTCAGAGGTCAGTCACACACGTAATTAATAATTCCTCTCTTGAACAGTGTATGGTGAATGTCAAACAAGTTTAATGAAAATTCTTAAGTGTTTGTGCACGTGTGGCCCGACCCCCTTGCATTTTTGGTGTAGTTAGCAACAGCAAATCTACCCCTCCCCCCTGTTGGGGTTGTATATAGAGGTCCTGTAGAGACTTAGTTGGGACAGAGTGCGGGACACCGGGTCGAGAGAGGGTCTGTGAAGAACATCGTACAGCCAGGAAGAGACAAAGTGAATCCACCGGATGGAGAGACAGAGATCTTAAGGTAATGTGTGTGATCTCTGAGGTTTTGTTCAATGTCTAAATTTCTTAACTCTTGGCCAGTGTTGGAGTAGGATTTATAAGTGGTGATTAGCATAATTTTGTTTTCAATAAACTCATGTTAAATTTCCCGTCTGTGTCAATTGTTGAATCCTCTTAGCCTTTTGGATATAGTTGGCTGACAATCGTCCCTTAAGTAATGACAGTTTATAGAAAGTACTCTCCAAGTCAAGCAATGTTTCTTGCCTCGTTGCTTGATATAGTTTCAATGGTCAAGGCAGATGGTGGCAGCATTTCTAATCCTGTGTAGCATTTCCTTGTTGGCAGTGTACCTTTTGGTTCCGGTGTAACCATCATATGTCAGCTCATATTACAGTGTTACCAAGTGCAACCGATAGGAAGTGTTACTCAGGATAAGTAGTAGTGTTTACATTATTAATTTAGTATACAGGGAGCCGGTTGGCCGAGCGGACAGCACGCTGGACTTGTGATCCTGTGGTCCCGGGTTAGATCCCGGGCGCCGGCGAGAAACAATGGGCAGAATTTCTTTCACCCTATGCCCCTGTTACCTAGCAGTAAAATAGGTACCTGGGAGTTAGTCAGCTGTCACGGGCTGCTTCCTGGGGGTGGAGGCCTGGTCGAGGACCGGGCCGCGGGGACACTAAAGCCCCGAAATCATCTCAAGATACATTATAGTGGTGTTACATTATAGTGGTGTTACAGTGATTGTGCTCTTCACGGTTGATGGTCCGGATTTTATTTTGTTGACTATTACACATTGGGTTCTGTTGGTCAGGAAATTGTAGATCCATTTGCCTATTTTTCCTGTAATTTCTTTTTACACGCATTGTGTGTGCAATAACACCATGCATTTGTCGAAGGATTATGTGAAATCTGTGTAAATTACATCAGCGTTTTGTTTGTGATAGTGGTCCAGCAACTGCGACAGGCAAGAGCGCCCTGTTCTGAAACCATGTTGTCCGGGGTTATGGAGATGCAGTGATTTTATGTATTTTGTGATCTTACTTCTTAGCACTCTCTCAAAGATTTTTATGATGTGTGATGTTAGTGCTATCGGTCTGTAACTTTTCGTGTCCGCCAACACCAGAGGAAACACGCCCACTACACCCACCAACACCAGAAATACACTGAGGACACAAACCACTACATTCTTCCAGACCAGAAGGCACCCAGCCTGCCCCACTACACCCAGCAGGGCCTCATGGGTGGGAAGGGGGGGGGAGAGGGGACACTGGGCGCCAGCACCTCATTGGGGGGGGGAGAGAGAGGGGACACTGGGCGCCAGCACCTCATTGGGGGGGGGAGAGAGAGGGGACACTGGGCGCCAGCACCTCATTGGGGGGGGGGGGGAGAGAGAGGGGACACTGGGCGCCAGCACCTCATTGGGGGGGGGGGGAGAGGGGACACTGGGCGCCAGCACCTCATTGGGGGGGGGGAGAGGGGACACTGGGCGCCAGCACCTCATTGGGGGGCGGGAGAGTGGACACTGGGCGCCAGTACCTCATTGGGGGGGGGGGGAGAAGGGACACTGGGCGCCAGCACCTCATTGGGGGTGGGGGAGAGGGGACACTTTGCGCCAGCACCTCATTGGGGGGGGGGGAGAGGGGACACTGGGCGCCAGCACCTCATTGGGGGGGGGGGGGAGAGGGGACACTGGGCGCCAGCACCTCAATGGGGGGGGGGGGAGAGGGGACACTGGGCGCCAGCACACAATATACACGCTGGCCTGACGGACCCTGAAGGTCTCCAGGTGCCTGGCTATGGACACGCAAACACCATCCATTAAAGATCACATCTTTCCTACTCATTACTAGGCCATCACCCGAGATACTCTGATAACAACACCGAACTAATCGACAGATTCAAGGACACTTCGAGATAGCATATAGCAGAAGCATTTGACATGAAACACACTCATCCATTTGCCAAGATTACATGTAGGTAGATCCTACGTTAAACAAGACCAAGAGAGCAACAAATTAACATCGCACCATGAATAGCAACCTACTAAGAGAGAGTGCACAATCCAGAGATATATATTAGTCTGTTGGTACTTCTGGGAGTCCCTCTCCCTTTGATTGTTGCCATCGGAGGCGGCTAGTCTATTATGCACCCCATACTCATCCTGTGAGCGGTAGCGCAAAAGCATTACAGAGGGCACAAAAGGTCTTTATCAGACCTCATCTTAGATTATTACATAAACAATTTCATCTATCCTTCACACCTTATAGTTACAATGTCAGCTAGTTACAGAGAAAGTTCTATTTCAAGAGCTATATATTTACAGTAAGTCATCATACATTAATGGTAGGTCTTGTCGTTAATACATAATAGTTTGGCCAATGGGGATATTACAGAGTCATAGGGGAGCTTCTGTTTATTATTAGTCCTCACAATACATTACTTGTTTCTGAATCTCATATGTCGTTCATCTACTGGAAGCAAAATGTGGATACAGTGCAAGGATTTCAGGTAATTTATCCATGGTAATAAGATAGGTTGCCTTATCATACAGAGTGAGCTTAGATTTATCTCTAAAAGGCTCAATTTTACTACAATCCAAGATATAGTGTTCGAGTGTGTGTCCCCTGCCTATGTCCAAACACTTTACACTTTACTTCATCTAGATCCCTATACAAGCCGAACTGCCTATGTCCACACACTTTACACTTTACTTCATCTAGATCCCTATACAAGCCGAACTGCCAGAGATACTTATAAATAATAAATAAATAAAATAAATGTTTATTTAGGTAAGGTACATACATACAAGAGATTTTTACAAAGATTGGTGGACTTATAGATAGAGCTAGTACATACAATGCCTTAAAGCCACTATTACGCAAAGCGTTTCGGGCATTTTAAGACTTGTAGCCAAGTCTTATACGAGCTGTGACAACATCTGTTAGTCTACTGACTTTGTTACTTGCCCCATACACATGTTTTACTTCACACATTTCATTGTGATGAACAATGGACCTGCTAGTTCCAGTTTGCACTGTTCTACTTTCTTCAAATCCATCCAGGAGTTTTCGTCTAATGACACTTTTAAGGGACCTATTTGATAACTCAAGGATTCCGTTCAATACTGTCTTTATTTACTGCAGCCTTTAGCAAGGGCGTCAACTTTGTCATGTTCCTGCATTGCCAATGTGAGAAGGAATCCACAACATTTTTATATTTACCCTCTTGCTAAGTATTCCTTATATAATCTAACGTCTAGCTTCCAAGACAAGCACGTTATTACTTGATTGCAAACTGTTTATTGCTCGTAGTGAGGATAGGGAGTCAGAAATAATTAAGCTGTCTACTTCAGTGTTGTCAATAATTTTGAGTGCTGCCAGTATTGCTACCAACTCGGCTTGCATTTGTGGACGCCCAGTTACTAATTCGGATATTTCTTTGAATTGTGCTGCCATCGGGCTGATGAGCAATAACAGCACTTCCTGCCCTCCCTGTAGCTGTATTGAGTGATCCGTCAGTGTATATGGTCTGTGCAATGTTGTTTTCAGCTTGTATATTGTGAATGTGTTCTATGGTGCTTAATTTAGCAGCAAGCTGAGCATGAGAGTTGCTTGTGATTAGTTTTCTTGGTGGGGTATGCAGGGGTCAGGATGTCAAAAGGTACTATCTGCCAGGGTGGAAGGAAGTGCTTTACTCTTTCATCTGTATATACATCGTGCAGTCCCATCATTTTAATATGAGTGGCAGTTCTTGAATCCATTTAGGACTCGCTAGTTCCATTTCGTATGTGTTCTAACAGTGCAACTGACACAATGTTGTTTTTGTTATCACGCAGCAGCTTTAGTCCCATCATAAGATTAATTTCATATATTCTATCTCGAATGCTAAGTATATTTCATTCTTTCCGCATGTTGAGAACTTTGGTAATTATAGGACAGCCAAGTATAATTCTGAGTGCTTATTTTGCATTTTTTTTCCAGTCTATCAATACTTTTGCCATTCTGCAGGACCAAAGCTGGTGCATGATAGTCTATCAGAGACCTTATATACGCTAAATACATCATTCTTGCTATTCTAATATTAACACCATATTTCGGGCTGTACCCCACTTACAGTTCTGAGAGCCTCGAGTCTGTCTCTACATTGTTGATCGTAACTTATTGACTGCAGTGAGGTACAAGGGACAGAGACACCAAGGTATTTGAAAGAAGAGACATAGTCTATTGGTATGTTGTCTATCTTAAGTTTTCGTGGTCCACTTTTGCGGTTGCCAATTTGTCTGTTAAATACCTTAGTTTAGCAGCGTTTTGATACAAGACCAAGGCTCTCACAAGCTGTATGTATACAATTTAAGACTGTTTGCATTTCGCGGTGGGTTTAGTATGCACAAGGATGTCATCTGCATAGCTGATAGTGATGTTTGCGGACTAGTTGGGATTTGATTTTAGTAAAGCATTAATTAGAACATTAAACAAGGTAGGACTAAGTACTCCTCCTTGTGGGTGCAAAGTTGCATTACTTTTAGTTTCACTCTTGTAGCCTTGGAACAGTGCAGAGGACTTCCGGTTGGTAAGATAGCCTTGTATCCATTGTAATAAATGTTCCCCTATATCCATTCTCGCTAATTCATACATAATCACTTCCCTATTAGCAATATCAAAGGCATTTTTTAAATCAAGAAATGTTGTGTACTTGTGCCTTTTATCTCCCATGCACATGTAAGAAAGGTTGTGATACAGTTGTGTACACTTTTACCATGTGTGAAACCATTGATGTCAGGTGACATGTGCTCTTTAACTCTATACAATAATCTATTAAGCACCATTCTCTCAAAGGTTTTTGCACATGCAACTGGTCAGTGAGATGGGGCGGAAAGCACACAGGTGGCCAGGCTTTGGTATAGGTACCGTAAGACTGGTGGTCCATGATACAGGCAACTGCCCAGTGACATAACTGGCATTAAACAATTCTAATAATGGGTTACCGGGTACACGATGTAGGAGTCTTAGAATATCATAGGTGATACCGTCCTCACCAGGAGCAGTGCTACTGCCCCTGGAGAGGGCTGCATCCAATTCATAATCTGTATATGGAACATCACATTTCATCATGTTGCTTGCTCAACATGAAATTTATGAGAGAATTTCTGTCTGTGGACCTCTCCTGCAATTTCTCCCTAGTGCTAGCTGGTAACATTCCAAGGCTGGAAACCTGAGCCCATTTTCCAATTAACTGATTGGCTTTCTGTAGCGGGTTTGGGTGTGAAACTTGTCTACTATTTTTACAATAATTTTGTTTATGCCTTTCCAGGCTTTGCCCAGGGGAGTATGCAGGTTAAGTCCACTAACAAACCCTCCCATTCATTTTGTCTCAGTTCAGTCATTCTCTCCCTCGCCGCTGCAAGCGCGGCCTGAAACAGTTTTAATCATTTGAGGAGTTCTAAGGCTCTTATATGCTTTACCTGTCTGTCTAGCAATTGATTTAAGCTCTTCAGTTAGCATCATCATAGTACTGGTTGTGTCTGACCTGTTTACCAGTACTTCTTTTTGTTTGGCGTGACTCACTATTTTGATGGCCTCATAGGTATTATTTATGAGGTCATCATAAAACTGTTGTACATTCTCAGGCTCATAATTGTTATACCAATGTCCTATGTTGTCTATAAAGAATTTTTCTTGCTCTTTCCTTACTGTTAGCCTGCGTCTACTCAGCTTAGTGCCAGGTAGGTCAACATTAGCCACGTGTATGTTAGCTGTTATGGCTAAATGGTCAGACATTAAGTCATCCATAATATCAGTCTCATGAGTTGTGTATGACAGGTTAAAGCCAATGCACCTATCTAGGACTCCTCCATATATTTGCGTTGGTTGATTCTTACTGATAATTTGAACATCATCATATGCATCGAGAAGTGCCAACAATCTTCTCCCGTTGGTGTTTGTGAGTTGATCCCCTAATTGTTTGTGTTTAGCATTTAAATCCCCAATTAAGATTGTAGGGTCAGTATGTGCAAAACTAGGTAGGTCAGTATACTGGAGGACCAGTAGGTGCATAGGCATTCAAAACATTAAGTGTAGAGTTACCAACGTGTAGCCGGATACCATGATATTGAAACCCCTATCGTGTTGGGCGGGAAGTGGCTCATGGGCGGGATTTTTTAACATACATAAAACACGTATTTTTGATCTGGGATTATAACACTGATAACTAGGCAAATTCTGCGGGGTTTTACCTGCGGGAGTTAGGGTTTCTTGGAGACAGACATATCTATGTCTTCAGTCATAACCTTATGATGGAGGTCTGAATACCGTTTTCTAAGAGAAGCAATATTCCAACTGAGTATCTTGATGACACTGTACTTGTTTTATGAGATTCAGAGGCCGCCATTGTTCTTTTGTACTTTATCAGTCTGCAGTTTCAGGAAAGCAAGTATGTCTACATACCGGTTGTAGTGCTTTATTACAGCTTCTTTTTCCTCTTCAGTCAGCACATCACCTGTCACCATTTCTTTAAATGTGTCACGGCGGAACCATCTGGGATGTGGCGTGCGGAACTTCTTATTCTAGATATTATATACAAGATCCGTGCTATATTACTTCACTTGTCCCTTTCACTTACATTCAGCAACATTTGTCTACAAGAACGACAGCTTCCTATATATACATATAGATCAGTGTAAACGTTACTGCAGCAATAGCTCTCCAAACAATACAGCTGAGATGATACCTGCTTGACGGGGTTCTGGGAGTTCTTCTACTCCCCAAGCCCGGCCCGAGGCCAGGCTTGACTTGTGAGAGTTTGGTCCACCAGGCTGTTGCTTGGAGCGGCCCAGGCCCACATACTCACCACCGCCTGGCAATTCTTTTACAAAACCATCTAGTTTTCTCTTGAAGATGTCCACGGTTGTTCCGGCAATGTTTCTTATACTCGCTGGTAGGAAGTTGAACATCCGCGGACCTCTGATGTTTATAGTGTTCTCTGATTGTGCCCATGGCACCTCTGCTCTTCACTGGTTCTATTCTGCATTTTCCTTTCATATCGTTCACTCCAACACGTTATTTTACTGTGTA
>NC_091225.1:9230130-9411473 GCF_040958095.1 Procambarus clarkii | reverse complement strand
ACCCACACTTGTACCATCACCCACACCTGTATCATCACCCACACCTGTACCATCACCCACACCTGCACCATCACCCACACCTGCACCATCACCCACACCTGTACCATCATCCACACCTGCACCATCACCCACACCTGTACCTTCACCCACACCTGTACCATCACTCACACCTGTACCTTCACCCACACCTGTACCATCACCCACACCTGTACCATCACCCACACCTGTACCTTCACCCACACCTGTACCATCACCCACACCTGCACCATCACCCACACCTGCACCATCACCCACACCTGAACCATCACCCACACCTGCACCATCACCCACACCTGTACCTTCACCCACACCTGTACCATCACCCACACCTGTACCTTCACCCACACCTGTACCATCACCCACACCTGTACCTTCACCCACACATGCACCATCACCCACACCTGTACCATCACCCACACCTGTACCATCACCCACACCTGTACCATCACCCACACCTGTACCATCACCCACACCTGTACCATCACCCACACCTGTACCTTCACCCACACCTGTACCATCACCCACACCTGCACCATCACCCACACCTGAACCATCACCCACACCTGCACCATCACCCACACCTGTACCTTCACCCACACCTGTACCATCACCCACACCTGTACCTTCACCCACACCTGCACCATCACCCACACCTGCACCATCACCCACACCTGTACCATCACCCACACCTGTACCATCACCCACACCTGTACCATCACCCACACCTGCACCATCACCCACACCTGCACCATCACCCACACCTGAACCATCACCCACACCTGCACCATCACCCACACCTGTACCTTCACCCACACCTGTACCATCACCACACCTGTACCTTCACCCACACCTGTACCATCACCCACACCTGTACCATCACCCACACCTGTACCTTCACCCACACCTGTACCATCACCCACACCTGTACCTTCACCCACATGCACCATCACCCACCTGTACCATCCCCACACCTGTACCTTCAACCCACACCTGTACCATCACCCACACTGCACTATCCCCTACACCTGTACCTTCAACCCACACCTTACCCATCCACACACACCTGTACATCACCCACACCTGTACCTTCACCCACACTTGTACCATCACCCACACCTGCCAACATCATCACACCTGCCCCCATATCCACACCTGATATCACCCACACCTGTACCATCACCCAACCTGCACCATACCCCACACCTGTACAATCACCCCTACCTGCCACCATCACCACCACCTGTTACATCACCCACACTGTACTCACCCCACACCTGTATCCTCACCCACACTGTACCATCACCCACACCGGCACCATCACCCACCACCTGTACCATTCACCCACACCTGTACCATCACCCACACATGTACCTTTCACCCACACCTGTACCATCTACCCCATTCACCTGTACCTTCCACCCACACCTGTACCATCACCCACAACCTGCACCATTCACCCACACCTGCCACCATCACCCACACCTGTCACCATCACCCACACCTGTACCATCACCCACACCTGTACCATCACCCACACCTGTACCTTCACACCACACCTGTCACCATCACCCACACCTGCACCATCACCCACACCTGCACCATCACCCACACCTGAACCATCACCCACACCTGCACCATCACCCACACCTGTACCCTTTCACCCACACCTGTACCATCACCCACACCTGTACCTTCACCCACACCTGTACCATCACCCACACCTGTACCTTCACCCACACCTGCACCATCACCCACACCATCACCATCACCCACACCTGTACCATCACCCACACCTGTACCTTCACCCACACCTGTACCATCACCCACACTGCACCATCACCCACAGCTGTACCATCACCCACACCTGTACCTTCACCCACACCTGTACCCTTCACCCACACCTGCACCATCACCCACACCTGCACCATCACCCACACCTGTACCTTCACCCACACCTGCTACCATCACCCACACCTGTACCTTCACCCACACCTGTACCATCACCCACACCTGCACCATCACCCACACCTGTACCATCACCCACACCTGTACCATCACCCACACCTGTACCATCACCCACACCTGCACCATCACCCACACCTGCACCATCACCCACACCTGAACCATCACCCACACCTGCACCATCACCCACACCTGTACCTTCACCCACACCTGTACCATCACTCACACCTGTACCTTCACCCACACCTGTACCATCACCCACACCTGTACCATCACCCACACCTGTACCTTCACCCACACCTGTACCATCACCCACACCTGTACCTTCACCCACACATGCACCATCACCCACAGCTGTACCATCACCCACACCTGTACCTTCACCCACACCTGTACCATCACCCACACCTGCACCATCACCCACACCTGCACCATCACCCACAACTGTACCTTCACCCCCACCTGCACCATCACCCACACCTGTACCTTCACCCACACCTGTACCATCACCCACACCTGCTCCATCACCCACACCTGTACCATCACCCACACCTGTACCATCACCCACACCTGTACCATCACCCACACCTGTACCTTCACCCACACCTGTACCATCACCCACACCTGCACCATCACCCACACCTGCACCATCACCCACACCTGTACCATCACCCACACCTGTTATATCACCCACACCTGTACCTTCACCCACACCTGTACCATCACCCACACCTGCACCATCACCCACACCTGCACCATCACCCACACCTGCACCATCACCCACACCTGAACCATCACCCACACCTGCACCATCACCCACACCTGTACCTTCACCCACACCTGTACCATCACCCACACCTGTACCTTCACCCACACCTGCACCATCACCCACACCTGCACCATCACCCACACCTGTACCATCACCCACACCTGTACCATCACCCACACCTGTACCTTCACCCACACCTGTACCATCACCCACACCTGCACCATCACCCACACCTGCACCATCACCCACACCTGAACCATCACCCACACCTGCACCATCACCCACACCTGTACCTTCACCCACACCTGTACCATCACCCACACCTGTACCTTCACCCACACCTGTACCATCACCCACACCTGTACCTTCACCCACACCTGCACCATCACCCACACCAACACCATCACCCACACCTGTACCATCACCCACACCTGTACCTTCACCCACACCTGTACCATCACCCACACATGCACCATCACCCACAGCTGTACCATCACCCACACCTGTACCTTCACCCACACCTGTACCTTCACCCACACCTGCACCATCACCCACACCTGCACCATCACCCACAACTGTACCTTCACCCACACCTGCACCATCACCCACACCTGTACCTTCACCCACACCTGTACCATCACCCACACCTGCACCATCACCCACACCTGTACCATCACCCACACCTGTACCATCACCCACACCTGTACCATCACCCACACCTGCACCATCACCCACACCTGCACCATCACCCACACCTGTACCATCACCCACACCTGCACCATCACCCACACCTGTACCATCACCCACACCTGTACCATCACCCACACCTGCACCATCACCCACACCTGCACCATCACCCACACCTGTACCATCACCCACACCTGCACCATCACCCACACCTGTACCATCACCCACACCTGTACCATCACCCACACCTGTACCTTCACCCACACCTGTACCATCACCCACACCTGTACCTTCACCCACACCTGCACCATCACCCACACCTGTATCTTCACCCACACCTGTACCATCATCCACACCTGTACCTTCACCCACACCTGTACCATCACCCACAACTGTACCTTCACCCACACCTGTACCATCACCCACACCTGCACCATCACCCACACCTGCACCATCACCCACACCTTTACCATCACCGACACCTGCACCATCACCCACACCTGTACCATCACCCACACCTACACCATTACCCACACCTGCACCTTCATCCACACCTGTACCATCACCCACACCTGCACCATCACCCACACCTGTACCTTCACCCACACTTGCACCATCACCCACACGTGTACCATCACCCACACCTGTACCATCACCCACACCTGCACCATCACCCACACCTGTACCTTCACCCACACCTGTACCTTCACCCCACACCTGTACTTTCACCCACACCTATACCTTCACCCCACACCTGTACCTTCACCCACACCTGTACCTTCACCCCACACCTGCACCATCCCCCACACCTGTACCATCACCCACACCTGCACCTCCACAACAGCTATCCGCCGTAAGCTTAACGGACATTTTGTAATAACCGGAGTTAGCCAATCAGAGCACAGCTTAGATTTTATATCACCGCGGGGCACTGATGCAAGAGTCAGTGCGCTCCCGGCAGTCACACAGGCAACATGCTGCTTTTTTCTCTTACTACCACTGGTTCTTCACCATTTATGCACCTGCCCTAGACTGGCTGAATTGTTGCATAGTTATGTATTATTAAACATCACCATCTTGCAGGATAGTAATACAGGAACATATGATCAATATAGCAACGAAAGGCAAGGAACAAAAAAATCAGTGTAAGTACAATGTAAAGGGTGTATTCATGTCGGAAGATCTTACCTTTAAAGAACACAATAAAGTAGCCGTCACAACTGCAAGAAAAATAACAGGTTGGATAACAAGAACCTTTCACACTAGAGATGCTATACCGATGATGATACTCTTCAAGACGCTAGTGCTCTCTAGAGTGGAGTACTGCTGCACAATGACAGCCCCTTTCAAAGCTGGAGAAATTGCTGGCCTGGAGAGCGTGCAGAGATCCTTTACTGCTAGAATCCACTCAGTAAAACATCTAAACTATTGGGACCGACTAAAGAGCCTAAATCTGTATTCTCTTGAGCGCAGGCCAACGCCTCTCAGTGTTCAAGAGAGAACTTTGATAAGAACCTCCAAAGGATACCTGATTGTTACGGTATCGACACTATCGTCGGAGTGTAGAGTGGCGATTTCAGTGCCATCTATGGGTCTGCGCTCCAATTCCCCCTAGTATTGGACGCTATGTAGACAACGCCATCTGTTGGTGGCGGCGTGGTATCGAGGGAAGGCTCCAATTTCCTGTCTTAGTCAGAATGAGAAGTCGATGTGGATGACCCCTGGTGGGTGGCGTATCGAGATCAACGCCATCTAGGTTAGGGGCTACAAAACACAATGTCAATTCCCTGGTGAATGGTTGTTATCTCAGAGTCACCCAGTGTACTGTGTGTATAATTAATGACCCTTTGTGTCCACATAGGTGACTTTGGAGGCAACTGCATCGAGGAAGGCAGTTCACCTTAGGCAGTCCACGAACTCTTGACTTGGTCCTGGGTGAGGACTAAGTGGCTGCAGTGGTCGAGAGCAGTGCGTTTGCTGCTGATGTATGCAGTATTATTTGGACTGACGGACCCAAGAATGGCCAGGAAGAGTTACACGATGACTGTGGTGCGTCTGTCGTGAAGTGCTGCTGGTAAGACGCTAGACTCCTGCCGCGGTGTTAGCAACCCCTGTATATGTTTGCTTGAGACCCCCATCACCGTGTTGTTCCACCCTCTGCCAGTGTGTGTACCAGGTGAGCGGACGACGGGTACTGGCACATCATATATGAAGATACGGTGTGTGTGTGTGTGTGTGTGTGTGTGTGTGTGTGTGTGTGTGTGTGTGTGTGTGTGTGCCCATGTGGAAGGTGAACTCGCCGGTGTTGATGACACTTAGTGATGGTGGTGTTGGACACTTAGTGATGGGTGTGTAGGACACTTAGTGATGGGTGTGTAGGACACTTAGTGATGGTGGTGTAGGACACTTAGTGATGGTGGTGTAGGACACTTAGTGATGGTGGTGTAGGACACTTAGTGATGGTGGTGCAGGACACTTAGTGATGGGTGTGTAGGACACCTGGTAATGGTGGTGTAGGACACTTAGTGATGGGTATAAAAACACGCAAATCCAACAAAGTTCATTTTATAGATGGTCTCCTTCATGAGGCAAATGCAGTGTTTGCAGCCCTAACGGAAACTCGCACAAAGGACTACCTTGATGGTGAAATATGGATCTCAGAATACAATCTCTTCAGATGTGATAGGAAACACCGGCTTCAGGGTGGGGTCAGCCTCTACATCTGGGGTCACACACTCATCTGTACTGAGCTGCTAAACACCTCAAATGATATGGTGGAAGTGCTGATAGTCAAAATAGAGATCCTAAATGTAGTTGTTGTCCTTGTATATAAGTCACCGGAGGCAAACCCTCAGCAGTTTAAAGACCAACTAATGAAAATAGAGCACTGCTTGGAAAACCTCACAAATCCAGCTCCGAACATCATCCTGCTTGGGGACTTCAACCTACGGCACCTGAAATGGAAGCACCTGGCTAATACAGTAATATCAGAAAGAATACCAGGAAGTAGCCTAAATGAGCAGGCACATGCAAATGACCTGCTACGGATGTGCGATAGGTTTGCCTTAAACCAGCAAATAGTAGAACCAACTAGGAAGGAGAACACGCTGGACCTCATTTTCACTAATAATGATGAGTTGATCGGGAACATAATGATTACAAATACCTGTTACTCAGATCACAACTTAATTGAAGTTCTGACAACCATGGGGAATGGACCTTCAAAACCAGTCCAGATTCCCGGTGGAGGAGATTTCAGCAAATTCAACTTCAATAATAAACGGATAAACTGGGAGCAAATAAACCAGGACTTCACAGAAATAAACTGGGAAGAACAGCTAGGAAATGCAAACCTGAACCAGTGCCTGGAAAAAATAAGCTCAGTAGCACTAGAAATATGTTCAAACCGCATATCCCTAAGAAAAAAGAGAAAGAGATGCAGATTGGAACGGGAACGTCGTTCCCTATATAGGCGAAGAAAACGAATCGCGGAACAACTTGAGAGTCGCACCCTATCTCAAGAACGGCGAAGAAGGTTAGGTAGAGAAATAGAAACAATTGAACTCAAGCTACAAGAATCATACAAAACCCAGGAGAGGCAAAGAGAGCAAAAGGCCATCAGTGAAATAGAGAGAAATCCGAAATATTTTTTCTCCTATGCAAAATCAAGATCAAAAACCACATCTAGTATCGGGCCCCTGCGAAAGGGAGATGGAACTTTCACAGATGACAACAAAGAAATGAGCGAGTTACTGAGGAAGAAGTACGACTCTGTTTTCAGTGAGCCATTAAATGCACTAAAGATTGATAACCCAAATGAATTTTTCATGGATATGATACCAACATCAAATCACATATCAGACGTCGCCCTATCCCCACTAGATTTTGAAGAAGTCATAAACAGTATGCCTATGCACTCTGCACCAGGCCCGGATTCTTGGAACTCCATATTCATCAAGAACTGTAAAAAACCACTATCGCAGGCCCTTCACATTCTGTGGAGACAAAGCCTAGATACTGGCGTTATCCCTGACATACTAAAAACAGCAGAGATAGCACCACTTCATAAAGGAGGAAACAAGGCAGAGGCAAAAAATTACAGGCCGATAGCACTAACATCGCACATCATAAAAAATTTTTGAGAGAGTGCTAAGAAGTAAGATCACAAAATACATGGAATCACAGCATCTCCATAACCCCGGACAACATGGTTTCAGAACAGGGCGCTCTTGCCTGTCGCAGTTGCTGGACCACTATGATATGGCATTAGATGCTATGGAAGACAAACAAAACGCTGATGTAATTTACACAGATTTCGCAAAAGCTTTTGATAAATGTGACCATGGTGTTATTGCACATAAAATGCGTTCAAAAGGAATTACCGGGAAAATAGGCAGATGGATCTACAATTTCCTGACTGACAGAACCCAATGTGTAATAGTCAACAAAATAAAATCCAGCCCATCAACCGTGAAGAGCTCAGTCCCCCAGGGTACTGTGCTTGCTCCAGTACTTTTTCTCATCCTCATATCGGACATAGACCAGAACACAACCTATAGCACTGTATCATCCTTTGCAGATGACACTAGGATTTTCATGAGAGTTGGCAACATAGAGGACACGGCAAACCTCCAATCAGATGTAGATCAGGTCTTTCTATGGGCTACAGAAAATAATATGGTATTCAACGAGGATAAGTTTCAGCTCATGCGCTACGGAAAAATTGAAAATATAAAAACAGAAACCACGTACAAAACTCAGGCAAATCATAACATAGAACGAAAAGGCAATGTAAAGGACCTGGGTGTACTCATGTCGGAAGACCTTACCTTTAAAGAACACAATAAAGTAGCCGTCGCAACTGCAAGAAAAATGACAGGTTGGATAACAAGAACTTTTCACACTAGAGATGCTATACCGATGATGATACTTTTCAAAACGCTTGTGCTCTCTAGTGTGGAGTACTGCTGCACAATGACAGCCCCTTTCAAAGCTGGAGAAATTGCTGACCTAGAGAGCGTGCAGAGATCCTTTACTGCTAGAATCCACTCAGTAAAACATCTAAATTACTGGGACCGACTAAAGAGCCTAAATCTGTACTCCCTTGAGCGCAGGCGGGAGAGATACATAATAATTTACACGTGGAAAATAATTGAGGGGCTGGTCCCAAACCTGCACACAGAAATAACATCACATGAGACCAGAAGACATGGCAGGATGTGCAGAATACCCCCGTTGAAAAGCAGAGGTGCAACTGGTACTCTGAGAGAGAACTCTATCAACATCAGAGGCCCGAGACTGTTCAACACGCTTCCACTACACATAAGGGGCATACCTGGCCGACCCCTCGCAGTGTTCAAGAGAGAACTGGATAAGCACCTCCAAAGGATACCTGATCAACCAGGCTGTGACTCATACGTCAGGCTGCGAGCAGCCGCGTCTAACAGCCTGGTTGATCAGTCCAGCAACCAGGAGGCCTGGTCGACGACCGGGCCGCAGGGACACTAAGCCCCGGAAGCACCTCAAGGTAGCCTCAAGGTAGGGTGTGTAGGACACTTAGTGATGGTGGTGTAGGACACTTAGTGATGGGTGTGTAGGACACTTAGTGATGGGTGTGTAGGACACTTAGTGATGGTGGTGTAGGACACTTAGTGATGGGTGTGTAGGACACTTAGTGATGGTGGTGTAGGACACTTAGTGATGGTGGTGTAGGACACTTAGTGATGTGTGTGTAGGACACTTAGTGATGGGTGTGTAGGACACTTAGTGATGGGTGTGTAGGACACTTAGTGATGGTGGTGTAGGACACTTAGTGATGGGTGTGTAGGACACTTAGTGATGGTGGTGTAGGACACTTAGTGATGGTGGTGTAGAACACTTAGTGATGGTGGTGTAGGACACTTAGTGATGGTGGTGTAGGACACTTAGTGATGGTGGTGTAGGACACTTAGTGATGGTGGTGTAGGACACTTAGTGATGGTGGTGTAGGACACTTAGTGATGGTGGTGTAGGACACTTAGTGATGGTGGTGTAGGACACTTAGTGATGGGTGTGTAGGACACTTAGTGATGGTGGTGTAGGACACTTAGTGATGAGTGTGTAGGACACTTAGTGATGGTGGTGTAGGACACTTAGTGATGGTGGTGTAGGACACTTAGTGATGGGTGTGTAGGACACTTAGTGATGGTGGTGTAGGACACTTAGTGATGGTGGTGTAGGACACTTAGTGATGGTGGTGTAGGACACTTAGTGATGGGTGTGTAGGACACTTAGTGATGGTGGTGTAGGACACTTAGTGATGGTGGTGTAGGACACCTAGTGATGGGTGTGTAGGACACTTAGTGATGGTGGTGTAGGACACTTAGTGATGGTGGTGTAGGACACTTAGTGATGGTGGTGTAGGACACTTAGTGATGGAAGTGTAAGACACTTAGTGATGGTGGTGTAGGACACTTAGTGATGGTGGTGTAGGACACTTAGTGATGGGTGTGTAGGACACTTAGTGATGGTGGTGTAGGACACTTAGTGATGGTGGTGTAGGACACTTAGTGATGGTGGTGCAGGACACTTAGTGATGGGTGTGTAGGACACTTAGTGATGGTGGTGTAGGACACTTAGTGATGGTGGTGTAGGACACTTAGTGATGGGTGTGTAGAACACTTAGTGATGGTGGTGTAGGACACTTAGTGATGGTGGTGTAGGACACTTAGTGATGGTGGTGTAGGACACTTAGTGATGGGTGTGTAGGACACTTAGTGATGGGTGTGTAGGACACTTAGTGATGGGTGTGTAGAACACTTAGTGATGGGTGTGTAGGACACTTAGTGATGGTGGTGTAGGACACTTAGTGATGGGTGTGTAGGACACTTAGTGATGGTGGTGTAGGACACTTAGTGATGGTGGTGTAGGACACTTAGTGATGGTGGTGTAGGACACTTAGTGATGGGTGTGTAGGACACTTAGTGATGGGTGTGTAGGACACTTAGTGATGGTGGTGTAGGACACTTAGTGATGGGTGTGTAGGACACTTAGTGATGGTGGTGTAGGACACTTAGATGACACGATGAAGGTAAACAGGGGCATCAGTAAAGGTAAATTTATATGGAAAATGTATATTCATCATTTAGACGGAGACATAGACACTTTCACTCAGGCATTCATCACTCCAGGAGTGAGCTAGTGTATTAGCAACAACAGCTGGTATAATGAAGGAATAAAGTAGTTTGTGTCCGAGCAAGGCTGACAATGTCTCGCCTCTCAGTACTTTACTGCAAAAAGTTGTGTAGACTTAAATGATGAACTCAACCGTGGGGGAACGTTTCAGTTCTGTCAAGTTACTGGTTCACCAGCATCTTAATTGGGGCACCAATAATCACCGTCAGGGTTTTATTCACAGTGTCGGACCAACCGGGCTGTGGTGGGTATGTGGGCCTGCGGGCCGCTCCAAGCAACAGCCTGGTGGACCAAACTCTCACAAGTCAAGCCTGGCCTCGGGCCGGGGTTGGGGAGTAGAAGAACTCCCAGAACCCCATCAACCAGGTACTTCCGGTTTGCTTAAAGTACTGACGGGGGAAGTTAATGAGGCGCAGGTCCTGGTGATGGACCATATATCGAGAAAAATGTCAAGCACATTGACATTCATAACAATGTTCTTACAAGCAAGTGATTTCAGCGGTTAAAGTTCTTCTTTTAACCTATGATGTAGGCCGTTTAAATTGTCACTGTAGACACCTACTACAAGGTAGTTGTGCTGCAAACAGGTTACAAGCTTCTGAAAGCTTCTGAATTCTAGTTAATGACTCAATTATTAATATATTCATCAGGACATTGAAAAGTGTTGGATTAAGCACCCACCCTGAGGTACTCCCAACTCAAATCATGAACAATTATTGTTTCTAATCCCTTGAACAATGACTGAGGCGGTTCTGTTCCTCGGGCGCCCCGCGAGCCATGCCAACAGTCTTCCCTTAACCTCTTCCAATAGAGTCTAGATGCTCAAAGCTTATCTCTGCGGTATCAAGAGCAATTTGGAGATCAGTCAACACCGCCTATGAGCTTGGTCTCTGTCTAATGAAATATTCAGCTAAGCCACTTCTGAGTGCTTCTTCAAGCAAGAAAATCATACAGGATAAGAGCAAGTTACTTGGAACATAACTGGATGGGGTTTCAGTTCTTCTACTTCCCGACCCCGGCCTGGGCTCGACACGGCTGGGTTGGGTTAAACATCTGAGAAGGCAGGCTGTCCAGGATAATTGTCAAAAACTTTGCACAAATTGGTCTGAGAAATGGGTAAGTGTGTTGTGAATTTTGCTGAGGAATCGTTATTATGAGTCCTTGTGTCCAGCGGACAGGTAAGACACCTGGCCTGAGGTCTGGGTATGGGTATTATGAGTCCTTGTGTCCAGCAGTCAAGTAAGACACCTTGCCTCAGGTCTGGGTATGGGTATTATGAGTCCTTGTGTCCAGCGGTCAGGTAAGACACCTTGCCTCAGGCCTGGGTATGGGTATTATAAGTCTTTGTGTCTCAGGAAAGACACCTTTCCTGTAGGTAATGTTGTGTGGGGGGGTTGTGTGGGAGGGGGGGGTTGTAATCCCCTCCCAGTAAGTACATGATGTGTGGCCTGGTGTAGTGTGTGGGAGGGTAATCCCCTCCCAGTATCATGACTGACTGCTCCACTTGCTGACGTAGATCCTTTCGGGTTCCTGGACATGTCTTACTCATGTTTTGAACACACACACATTTACAGTTGAGAGGCGGAACCAAAGAGCCAAAGTTCAACCCCCGCAAGCACAAATAGGTGAGTACACATACACACACACTTCTTCTTGCTGGAAGAGGACAAATGTTGTACCGATTTTCAAGAAAAGTGATAGGGTGGAGGCACTTAACTATAGACCTGTATCACTGATAAGCATCCCCCTATAAAATACTTGAAAGAATAACTAGGCTAAGACTGGTTGCACACCTAGGGAACATTAGGTTTAAAAACAAACATCAACATGGGTTTTGGAAATCTATGATAAAATAACGAGGGTAAGGCACGACACAGAAGGTTGGACTGCATATTTCTGGACTCCCAAAAGGCCTTTGATACAGTACCGCACATGAGACTGCTATTCAAGCTCGAGAGGCAGGCGGGAGTGAGCGGACAGGCCCTAGCATGGGTAAGGAACTACCTAACAGGAAGGTGCCAGAGAGTTACAGTAAGGGGGCGAGAAGTCGGACTGGCGAACAGTAACAAGTGGAGTACCTCAAGGATCGGTGCTGGGACCAATTCTATTTCTAATATACATTAACATGTTTGCAGGAGTAGAATCCTACATGTCGATGTTCGCGGATGATGCAAAGTTGATGAAGAGTTGTGACAGATGAGAATTGTAGGATCCTCCAAGAGGACCTGAAGAGAAATGGTTACTAGAGTTCAACACGAGCAAATGTAAAGTTATGGAAATGGGACTAAGTGATAGGAGACCAAAGGGACAGTACACAATGAAGGGGAACTGCCTACCTGTGACGACGCGAGAAAGAGACCTGGGAGTGGACGTAACACCTAATCTAACTCATGAGGCACATATAAATAGGATAACGACAGCAGCGTACTCTACACTGGCAAAAGTTAGAACATCATTCAGAAACCTAAGTAAGGAGGCATTTAGGGCGCTTTACGCTGCCTACGTGAGACCAGTCTTATAGTATGCCGCGCCATCATGGAGTCCCCACCTGAAGAAACACATTCATAATTTTAAAACTAGGTATGATAGGGAGCCATTGCTGTAAACAACCGATGGCTCGAAAGGCGGGATCCAAGAGTCAATGCTCGATCCTGCAGGCACAAATAGGTGAGTACACACACAGCCCAGTGTCCCTAACTTGTGTACCATGCAAGCTGATGGAGAAAATTGTGCGAAAAAAACTAGTGGAACATCTTGAGCAAAAGAACTTTGTAACATAGCATCAACATGGGTTCAGAGATGGCAAGTCTTGCTTCACAGGATTAATTGAATTCTACGAACAGGCAACAAAAATCAGTCAAGAGAGAGAGAGAGATGGGCAAACTGCGTATTTTATAACTGCCAGAAAGCCTTTGACACAGTACCACACAAGAGGATAATGAAAAAGCTGGAGATGCAGGCAGGAGTGAAAGGGAAGGTACTCCATTGGATAAGGAATACGACCTTACCAACAGAAGACAGCGAGTCACTGAACGGTGAGGCCTCAGATTGGCGAGACGTCACCAGTGGAGTTCAGTAAGGTTCAGTCCTTGGACCTATACTGTTTCTGATATATTTATTTATTTATTTATTTATTTATTTATTTATTTATTTATATACAAAAAGGTACATTGGGATTGTGAGGCTACATAGTATAGTAATTACAATCTTGTAAAGCCACTAGTACGCGCAGCGTTTCGGGCCGGGACATACACATAAGGGACATAACTGACCGACCCCTCACAGTGTTCAAGAGAGAACTATCAACATCAGAGGCCCGAGACTGTTCAACACACTTCCACTACACATAAGGGACATAACTGGCCGACCCCTCACAGTGTTCAAGAGAGAACTATCAACATCAGAGGCCCGAGACTGTTCAACACACTTCCACTACACATAAGGGGCATAACTGGCCGACCCCTCACAGTGTTCAAGAGAGAACTATCAACATCAGAGGCCCGAGACTGTTCAACACGCTTCCACTACACATAAGGGACATAACTGGCCGACCCCTCACAGTGTTCAAGAGAGAACTATCAACATCAGAGGCCCGAGACTGTTCAACACGCTTCCACTACACATAAGGGACATAACTGGCCGAACCCTCACAGTGTTCAAGAGAGAACTATCAACATCAGAGGCCCGAGACTGTTCAACACACTTCCACTACACATAAGGGACATAACTGGCCGACCCCTCACAGTGTTCAAGAGAAAACTATCAACATCAGAGGCTCGAGACTGTTCAACACGCTTCCACTACACATAAGGGGCATAACTGGCCGACCCCTCACAGTGTTCAAGAGAGAACTATCAACATCAGAGGCCCGAGACTGTTCAACACGCTTCCACTACACATAAGGGTCATAACTGGCCGACCCCTCACAGTGTTCAAGAGAGAACTATCAACATCAGAGGCCCGAGACTGTTCAACACACTTCCACTACACATAAGGGACATAACTGGCCGACCCCTCACAGTGTTCAAGAGAGAACTATCAACATCAGAGGCCCGAGACTGTTCAACACACTTCCACTACACATAAGGGGCATAACTGACCGACCCCTCACAGTGTTCAAGAGAGAACTATCAACATCAGATGCCCGAGACTGTTCAACACGCTTCCACTACACATAAGGGGCATAACTGGCCGACCCCTCACAGTGTTCAAGAGAGAACTATCAACATCAGAGGCCCGAGACTGTTCAACACGCTTCCACTACACATAAGGGAGCATAACTGGCCGACCCCTCACAGTGTTCAAGAGAGAACTATCAACATCAGAGGCCCGAGACTGTTCAACACACTTCCACTACACATAAGGGACATAACTGGCCGACCCCTCACAGTGTTCAAGAGAGAACTATCAACATCAGAGGCCCGAGACTGTTCAACACGCTTCCACTACACATAAGGGTCATAACTGGCCGACCCTTCACAGTGTTCAAGAGAGAACTATCAACATCAGAGGCCCGAGACTGTTCAACACACTTCCACTACACATAAGGGACATAACTGGCCGACCCCTCACAGTGTTCAAGAGAGAACTATCAACATCAGAGGCCCGAGACTGTTCAACACACTTCCACTACACATAAGGGGCATAACTGGCCGACCCCTCACAGTGTTCAAGAGAGAACTATCAACATCAGAGGCCCGAGACTGTTCAACACGCTTCCACTACACATAAGGGGCATAACTGGCCGACCCCTCACAGTGTTCAAGAGAGAACTATCAACATCAGAGGCCCGAGACTGTTCAACACGCTTCCACTACACATAAGGGGCATAACTGGCCGACCCCTCACAGTGTTCAAGAGAGAACTATCAACATCAGAGGCCCGAGACTGTTCAACACGCTTCCACTACACATAAGGGACATAACTGGCCGACCCCTCACAGTGTTCAAGAGAGAACTATCAACATCAGAGGCCCGAGACTGTTCAACACGCTTCCACTACACATAAGGGGCATAACTGGCCGACCCCTCACAGTGTTCAAGAGAGAACTATCAACATCAGAGGCCCGAGATTGTTCAACACGCTTCCACTACACATAAGGGGCATAACTGGCCGACCCCTCACAGTGTTCAAGAGAGAACTATCAACATCAGAGGCCCGAGACTGTTCAACACGCTTCCACTACACATAAGGGACATAACTGGCCGACCCCTCACAGTGTTCAAGAGAGAACTATCAACATCAGAGGCCCGAGACTGTTCAACACGCTTCCACTACACATAAGGGACATAACTGGCCGACCCCTCACAGTGTTCAAGAGAGAACTATCAACATCAGAGGCCCGAGACTGTTCAACACGCTTCCACTACACATAAGGGACATAACTGGCCGACCCCTCACAGTGTTCAAGAGAGAACTATCAACATCAGAGGCCCGAGACTGTTCAACACACTTCCACTACACCTAAGGGACATAACTGGCCGACCCCTCACAGTGTTCAAGAGAGAACTATCAACATCAGAGGCCCGAGACTGTTCAACACGCTTCCACTACACATAAGGGTCATAACTGGCCGACCCTTCACAGTGTTCAAGAGAGAACTATCAACATCAGAGGCCCGAGACTGTTCAACACACTTCCACTACACATAAGGGACATAACTGGCCGACCCCTCACAGTGTTCAAGAGAGAACTATCAACATCAGAGGCCCGAGACTGTTCAACACGCTTCCACTACACATAAGGGTCATAACTGGCCGACCCTTCACAGTGTTCAAGAGAGAACTATCAACATCAGAGGCCCGAGACTGTTCAACACACTTCCACTACACATAAGGGACATAACTGGCCGACCCCTCACAGTGTTCAAGAGAGAACTATCAACATCAGAGGCCCGAGACTGTTCAACACACTTCCACTACACATAAGGGGCATAACTGGCCGACCCCTCACAGTGTTCAAGAGAGAAGTATCAACATCAGAGGCCCGAGACTGTTCAACACGCTTCCACTACACATAAGGGGCATAACTGGCCGACCCCTCACAGTGTTCAAGAGAGAACTATCAACAGCAGAGGCCCGAGACTGTTCAACACGCTTCCACTACACATAAGGGGCATAACTGGCCGACCCCTCACAGTGTTCAAGAGAGAACTATCAACATCAGAGGCCCGAGACTGTTCAACACGCTTCCACTACACATAAGGGACATAACTGGCCGACCCCTCACAGTGTTCAAGAGAGAACTATCAACATCAGAGGCCCGAGACTGTTCAACACGCTTCCACTACACATAAGGGACATAACTGGCCGACCCCTCACAGTGTTCAAGAGAGAACTATCAACATCAGAGGCCCGAGACTGTTCAACACGCTTCCACTACACATAAGGGACATAACTGGCCGACCCCTCACAGTGTTCTTGAGAGAACTATCAACATCAGAGGCCCGAGACTGTTCAACACGCTTCCACTACACATAAGGGACATAACTGGCCGAACCCTCACAGTGTTCAAGAGAGAACTATCAACATCAGAGGCCCGAGACTGTTCAAGACACTTCCACTACACATAAGGGACATAACTGGCCGACCCCTCACAGTGTTCAAGAGAGAACTATCAACATCAGAGGCCCGAGACTGTTCAACACGCTTCCACTACACATAAGGGGCATAACTGGCCGACCCCTCACAGTGTTCAAGAGAGAACTATCAACATCAGAGGCCCGAGACTGTTCAACACGCTTCCACTACACATAAGGGTCATAACTGGCCGACCCCTCACAGTGTTCAAGAGAGAACTATCAACATCAGAGGCCCGAGACTGTTCAACACACTTCCACTACACATAAGGGACATAACTGGCCGACCCCTCACAGTGTTCAAGAGAGAACTATCAACATCAGAGGCCCGAGACTGTTCAACACACTTCCACTACACATAAGGGGCATAACTGGCCGACCCCTCACAGTGTTCAAGAGAGAACTATCAACATCAGATGCCCGAGACTGTTCAACACGCTTCCACTACACATAAGGGGCATAACTGGCCGACCCCTCACAGTGTTCAAGAGAGAACTATCAACATCAGAGGCCCGAGACTGTTCAACACGCTTCCACTACACATAAGGGAGCATAACTGGCCGACCCCTCACAGTGTTCAAGAGAGAACTATCAGCATCAGAGGCCCGAGACTGTTCAACACACTTCCACTACACATAAGGGACATAACTGGCCGACCCCTCACAGTGTTCAAGAGAGAACTATCAACATCAGAGGCCCGAGACTGTTCAACACGCTTCCACTACACATAAGGGTCATAACTGGCCGACCCTTCACAGTGTTCAAGAGAGAACTATCAACATCAGAGGCCCGAGACTGTTCAACACACTTCCACTACACATAAGGGACATAACTGGCCGACCCCTCACAGTGTTCAAGAGAGAACTATCAACATCAGAGGCCCGAGACTGTTCAACACACTTCCACTACACATAAGGGGCATAACTGGCCGACCCCTCACAGTGTTCAAGAGAGAACTATCAACATCAGAGGCCCGAGACTGTTCAACACGCTTCCACTACACATAAGGGACATAACTGGCCGACCCCTCACAGTGTTCAAGAGAGAACTATCAACATCAGAGGCCCGAGACTGTTCAACACGCTTCCACTACACATAAGGGACATAACTGGCCGACCCCTCACAGTGTTCAAGAGAGAACTATCAACATCAGAGGCCCGAGACTGTTCAACACGCTTCCACTACACATAAGGGACATAACTGGCCGAACCCTCACAGTGTTCAAGAGAGAACTATCAACATCAGAGGCCCGAGACTGTTCAACACACTTCCACTACACATAAGGGACATAACTGGCCGACCCCTCACAGTGTTCAAGAGAAAACTATCAACATCAGAGGCCCGAGACTGTTCAACACGCTTCCACTACACATAAGGGGCATAACTGGCCGACCCCTCACAGTGTTCAAGAGAGAACTATCAACATCAGAGGCCCGAGACTGTTCAACACGCTTCCACTACACATAAGGGTCATAACTGGCCGACCCCTCACAGTGTTCAAGAGAGAACTATCAACATCAGAGGCCCGAGACTGTTCAACACACTTCCACTACACATAAGGGACATAACTGGCCGACCCCTCACAGTGTTCAAGAGAGAACTATCAACATCAGAGGCCCGAGACTGTTCAACACACTTCCACTACACATAAGGGGCATAACTGGCCGACCCCTCACAGTGTTCAAGAGAGAACTATCAACATCAGATGCCCGAGACTGTTCAACACGCTTCCACTACACATAAGGGGCATAACTGGCCGACCCCTCACAGTGTTCAAGAGAGAACTATCAACATCAGAGGCCCGAGACTGTTCAACACACTTCCACTACACATAAGGGACATAACTGGCCGACCCCTCACAGTGTTCAAGAGAGAACTATCAACATCAGAGGCCCGAGACTGTTCAACACGCTTCCACTACACATAAGGGTCATAACTGGCCGACCCCTCACAGTGTTCAAGAGAGAACTATCAACATCAGAGGCCCGAGACTGTTCAACACACTTCCACTACACATAAGGGACATAACTGGCCGACCCCTCACAGTGTTCAAGAGAGAACTATCAACATCAGAGGCCCGAGACTGTTCAACACACTTCCACTACACATAAGGGGCATAACTGGCCGACCCCTCACAGTGTTCAAGAGAGAACTATCAACATCAGATGCCCGAGACTGTTCAACACGCTTCCACTACACATAAGGGGCATAACTGGCCGACCCCTCACAGTGTTCAAGAGAGAACTATCAACATCAGAGGCCCGAGACTGTTCAACACGCTTCCACTACACATAAGGGAGCATAACTGGCCGACCCCTCACAGTGTTCAAGAGAGAACTATCAACATCAGAGGCCCGAGACTGTTCAACACACTTCCACTACACATAAGGGACATAACTGGCCGACCCCTCACAGTGTTCAAGAGAGAACTATCAACATCAGAGGCCCGAGACTGTTCAACACGCTTCCACTACACATAAGGGTCATAACTGGCCGACCCTTCACAGTGTTCAAGAGAGAACTATCAACATCAGAGGCCCGAGACTGTTCAACACACTTCCACTACACATAAGGGACATAACTGGCCGACCCCTCACAGTGTTCAAGAGAGAACTATCAACATCAGAGGCCCGAGACTGTTCAACACACTTCCACTACACATAAGGGGCATAACTGGCCGACCCCTCACAGTGTTCAAGAGAGAACTATCAACATCAGAGGCCCGAGACTGTTCAACACGCTTCCACTACACATAAGGGACATAACTGGCCGACCCCTCACAGTGTTCAAGAGAGAACTATCAACATCAGAGGCCCGAGACTGTTCAACACGCTTCCACTACACATAAGGGACATAACTGGCCGAACCCTCACAGTGTTCAAGAGAGAACTATCAACATCAGAGGCCCGAGACTGTTCAACACACTTCCACTACACATAAGGGACATAACTGGCCGACCCCTCACAGTGTTCAAGAGAAAACTATCAACATCAGAGGCTCGAGACTGTTCAACACGCTTCCACTACACATAAGGGGCATAACTGGCCGACCCCTCACAGTGTTCAAGAGAGAACTATCAACATCAGAGGCCCGAGACTGTTCAACACGCTTCCACTACACATAAGGGTCATAACTGGCCGACCCCTCACAGTGTTCAAGAGAGAACTATCAACATCAGAGGCCCGAGACTGTTCAACACACTTCCACTACACATAAGGGACATAACTGGCCGACCCCTCACAGTGTTCAAGAGAGAACTATCAACATCAGAGGCCCGAGACTGTTCAACACACTTCCACTACACATAAGGGGCATAACTGACCGACCCCTCACAGTGTTCAAGAGAGAACTATCAACATCAGATGCCCGAGACTGTTCAACACGCTTCCACTACACATAAGGGGCATAACTGGCCGACCCCTCACAGTGTTCAAGAGAGAACTATCAACATCAGAGGCCCGAGACTGTTCAACACGCTTCCACTACACATAAGGGAGCATAACTGGCCGACCCCTCACAGTGTTCAAGAGAGAACTATCAACATCAGAGGCCCGAGACTGTTCAACACACTTCCACTACACATAAGGGACATAACTGGCCGACCCCTCACAGTGTTCAAGAGAGAACTATCAACATCAGAGGCCCGAGACTGTTCAACACGCTTCCACTACACATAAGGGTCATAACTGGCCGACCCTTCACAGTGTTCAAGAGAGAACTATCAACATCAGAGGCCCGAGACTGTTCAACACACTTCCACTACACATAAGGGACATAACTGGCCGACCCCTCACAGTGTTCAAGAGAGAACTATCAACATCAGAGGCCCGAGACTGTTCAACACACTTCCACTACACATAAGGGGCATAACTGGCCGACCCCTCACAGTGTTCAAGAGAGAACTATCAACATCAGAGGCCCGAGACTGTTCAACACGCTTCCACTACACATAAGGGGCATAACTGGCCGACCCCTCACAGTGTTCAAGAGAGAACTATCAACATCAGAGGCCCGAGACTGTTCAACACGCTTCCACTACACATAAGGGGCATAACTGGCCGACCCCTCACAGTGTTCAAGAGAGAACTATCAACATCAGAGGCCCGAGACTGTTCAACACGCTTCCACTACACATAAGGGACATAACTGGCCGACCCCTCACAGTGTTCAAGAGAGAACTATCAACATCAGAGGCCCGAGACTGTTCAACACGCTTCCACTACACATAAGGGGCATAACTGGCCGACCCCTCACAGTGTTCAAGAGAGAACTATCAACATCAGAGGCCCGAGATTGTTCAACACGCTTCCACTACACATAAGGGGCATAACTGGCCGACCCCTCACAGTGTTCAAGAGAGAACTATCAACATCAGAGGCCCGAGACTGTTCAACACGCTTCCACTACACATAAGGGACATAACTGGCCGACCCCTCACAGTGTTCAAGAGAGAACTATCAACATCAGAGGCCCGAGACTGTTCAACACGCTTCCACTACACATAAGGGACATAACTGGCCGACCCCTCACAGTGTTCAAGAGAGAACTATCAACATCAGAGGCCCGAGACTGTTCAACACGCTTCCACTACACATAAGGGACATAACTGGCCGACCCCTCACAGTGTTCAAGAGAGAACTATCAACATCAGAGGCCCGAGACTGTTCAACACACTTCCACTACACCTAAGGGACATAACTGGCCGACCCCTCACAGTGTTCAAGAGAGAACTATCAACATCAGAGGCCCGAGACTGTTCAACACGCTTCCACTACACATAAGGGTCATAACTGGCCGACCCTTCACAGTGTTCAAGAGAGAACTATCAACATCAGAGGCCCGAGACTGTTCAACACACTTCCACTACACATAAGGGACATAACTGGCCGACCCCTCACAGTGTTCAAGAGAGAACTATCAACATCAGAGGCCCGAGACTGTTCAACACGCTTCCACTACACATAAGGGTCATAACTGGCCGACCCTTCACAGTGTTCAAGAGAGAACTATCAACATCAGAGGCCCGAGACTGTTCAACACACTTCCACTACACATAAGGGACATAACTGGCCGACCCCTCACAGTGTTCAAGAGAGAACTATCAACATCAGAGGCCCGAGACTGTTCAACACACTTCCACTACACATAAGGGGCATAACTGGCCGACCCCTCACAGTGTTCAAGAGAGAACTATCAACATCAGAGGCCCGAGACTGTTCAACACGCTTCCACTACACATAAGGGGCATAACTGGCCGACCCCTCACAGTGTTCAAGAGAGAACTATCAACAGCAGAGGCCCGAGACTGTTCAACACGCTTCCACTACACATAAGGGGCATAACTGGCCGACCCCTCACAGTGTTCAAGAGAGAACTATCAACATCAGAGGCCCGAGACTGTTCAACACGCTTCCACTACACATAAGGGACATAACTGGCCGACCCCTCACAGTGTTCAAGAGAGAACTATCAACATCAGAGGCCCGAGACTGTTCAACACGCTTCCACTACACATAAGGGACATAACTGGCCGACCCCTCACAGTGTTCAAGAGAGAACTATCAACATCAGAGGCCCGAGACTGTTCAACACGCTTCCACTACACATAAGGGACATAACTGGCCGACCCCTCACAGTGTTCTTGAGAGAACTATCAACATCAGAGGCCCGAGACTGTTCAACACGCTTCCACTACACATAAGGGACATAACTGGCCGAACCCTCACAGTGTTCAAGAGAGAACTATCAACATCAGAGGCCCGAGACTGTTCAAGACACTTCCACTACACATAAGGGACATAACTGGCCGACCCCTCACAGTGTTCAAGAGAGAACTATCAACATCAGAGGCCCGAGACTGTTCAACACGCTTCCACTACACATAAGGGGCATAACTGGCCGACCCCTCACAGTGTTCAAGAGAGAACTATCAACATCAGAGGCCCGAGACTGTTCAACACGCTTCCACTACACATAAGGGTCATAACTGGCCGACCCCTCACAGTGTTCAAGAGAGAACTATCAACATCAGAGGCCCGAGACTGTTCAACACACTTCCACTACACATAAGGGACATAACTGGCCGACCCCTCACAGTGTTCAAGAGAGAACTATCAACATCAGAGGCCCGAGACTGTTCAACACACTTCCACTACACATAAGGGGCATAACTGGCCGACCCCTCACAGTGTTCAAGAGAGAACTATCAACATCAGATGCCCGAGACTGTTCAACACGCTTCCACTACACATAAGGGGCATAACTGGCCGACCCCTCACAGTGTTCAAGAGAGAACTATCAACATCAGAGGCCCGAGACTGTTCAACACGCTTCCACTACACATAAGGGAGCATAACTGGCCGACCCCTCACAGTGTTCAAGAGAGAACTATCAGCATCAGAGGCCCGAGACTGTTCAACACACTTCCACTACACATAAGGGACATAACTGGCCGACCCCTCACAGTGTTCAAGAGAGAACTATCAACATCAGAGGCCCGAGACTGTTCAACACGCTTCCACTACACATAAGGGTCATAACTGGCCGACCCTTCACAGTGTTCAAGAGAGAACTATCAACATCAGAGGCCCGAGACTGTTCAACACACTTCCACTACACATAAGGGACATAACTGGCCGACCCCTCACAGTGTTCAAGAGAGAACTATCAACATCAGAGGCCCGAGACTGTTCAACACACTTCCACTACACATAAGGGGCATAACTGGCCGACCCCTCACAGTGTTCAAGAGAGAACTATCAACATCAGAGGCCCGAGACTGTTCAACACGCTTCCACTACACATAAGGGACATAACTGGCCGACCCCTCACAGTGTTCAAGAGAGAACTATCAACATCAGAGGCCCGAGACTGTTCAACACGCTTCCACTACACATAAGGGACATAACTGGCCGACCCCTCACAGTGTTCAAGAGAGAACTATCAACATCAGAGGCCCGAGACTGTTCAACACGCTTCCACTACACATAAGGGACATAACTGGCCGAACCCTCACAGTGTTCAAGAGAGAACTATCAACATCAGAGGCCCGAGACTGTTCAACACACTTCCACTACACATAAGGGACATAACTGGCCGACCCCTCACAGTGTTCAAGAGAAAACTATCAACATCAGAGGCCCGAGACTGTTCAACACGCTTCCACTACACATAAGGGGCATAACTGGCCGACCCCTCACAGTGTTCAAGAGAGAACTATCAACATCAGAGGCCCGAGACTGTTCAACACGCTTCCACTACACATAAGGGTCATAACTGGCCGACCCCTCACAGTGTTCAAGAGAGAACTATCAACATCAGAGGCCCGAGACTGTTCAACACACTTCCACTACACATAAGGGACATAACTGGCCGACCCCTCACAGTGTTCAAGAGAGAACTATCAACATCAGAGGCCCGAGACTGTTCAACACACTTCCACTACACATAAGGGGCATAACTGGCCGACCCCTCACAGTGTTCAAGAGAGAACTATCAACATCAGATGCCCGAGACTGTTCAACACGCTTCCACTACACATAAGGGGCATAACTGGCCGACCCCTCACAGTGTTCAAGAGAGAACTATCAACATCAGAGGCCCGAGACTGTTCAACACACTTCCACTACACATAAGGGACATAACTGGCCGACCCCTCACAGTGTTCAAGAGAGAACTATCAACATCAGAGGCCCGAGACTGTTCAACACGCTTCCACTACACATAAGGGTCATAACTGGCCGACCCTTCACAGTGTTCAAGAGAGAACTATCAACATCAGAGGCCCGAGACTGTTCAACACACTTCCACTACACATAAGGGACATAACTGGCCGACCCCTCACAGTGTTCAAGAGAGAACTATCAACATCAGAGGCCCGAGACTGTTCAACACACTTCCACTACACATAAGGGGCATAACTGGCCGACCCCTCACAGTGTTCAAGAGAGAACTATCAACATCAGAGGCCCGAGACTGTTCAACACGCTTCCACTACACATAAGGGGCATAACTGGCCGACCCCTCACAGTGTTCAAGAGAGAACTATCAACATCAGAGGCCCGAGACTGTTCAACACGCTTCCACTACACATAAGGGACATAACTGGCCGACCCCTCACAGTGTTCAAGAGAGAACTATCAACATCAGAGGCCCGAGACTGTTCAACACGCTTCCACTACACATAAGGGGCATAACTGGCCGACCCCTCACAGTGTTCAAGAAAGAACTATCAACATCAGAGGCCCGAGACTGTTCAACACACTTCCACTACACATAAGGGACATAACTGGCCGACCCCTCACAGTGTTCAAGAGAGAACTATCAACATCAGAGGCCCGAGACTGTTCAACACACTTCCACTACACATAAGGGGCATAACTGGCCGACCCCTCACAGTGTTCAAGAGAGAACTATCAACATCAGAGGCCCGAGACTGTTCAACACGCTTCCACTACACATAAGGGGCATAACTGGCCGACCCCTCACAGTGTTCAAGAGAGAACTATCAACATCAGAGGCCCGAGACTGTTCAACACGCTTCCACTACACATAAGGGACATAACTGGCCGACCCCTCACAGTGTTCAAGAGAGAACTATCAACATCAGAGGCCCGAGACTGTTCAACACGCTTCCACTACACATAAGGGGCATAACTGGCCGACCCCTCACAGTGTTCAAGAGAGAACTATCAACATCAGAGGCCCGAGACTGTTCAACACGCTTCCACTACACATAAGGGTCATAACTGGCCGACCCCTCACAGTGTTCAAGAGAGAACTATCAACATCAGAGGCCCGAGACTGTTCAACACACTTCCACTACACATAAGGGACATAACTGGCCGACCCCTCACAGTGTTCAAGAGAGAACTATCAACATCAGAGGCCCGAGACTGTTCAACACACTTCCACTACACATAAGGGGCATAACTGGCCGACCCCTCACAGTGTTCAAGAGAGAACTATCAACATCAGATGCCCGAGACTGTTCAACACGCTTCCACTACACATAAGGGGCATAACTGGCCGACCCCTCACAGTGTTCAAGAGAGAACTATCAACATCAGAGGCCCGAGACTGTTCAACACACTTCCACTACACATAAGGGGCATAACTGGCCGACCCCTCACAGTGTTCAAGAGAGAACTATCAACATCAGAGGCCCGAGACTGTTCAACACGCTTCCACTACACATAAGGGGCATAACTGGCCGACCCTTCACAGTGTTCAAGAGAGAACTATCAACATCAGAGGCCCGAGACTGTTCAACACACTTCCACTACACATAAGGGACATAACTGGCCGACCCCTCACAGTGTTCAAGAGAGAACTATCAACATCAGAGGCCCGAGACTGTTCAACACGCTTCCACTACACATAAGGGGCATAACTGGCAGACCCCTCACAGTGTTCAAGAGAGAACTATCAACATCAGAGGCCCGAGACTGTTCAACACGCTTCCACTACACATAAGGGGCATAACTGGCAGACCCCTCACAGTGTTCAAGAGAGAACTATCGACATCAGAGGCCCGAGACTGTTCAACACGCTTCCACTACACATAAGGGGCATAACTGGCCGACCCCTCACAGTGTTCAAGAGAGAACTATCAACATCAGAGGCCCGAGACTGTTCAACACGCTTCCACTACACATAAGGGACATAACTGGCCGACCCCTCACAGTGTTCAAGAGAGAACTATCAACATCAGAGGCCCAAGACTGTTCAACACGCTTCCACTACACATAAGGGACATAACTGGCCGACCCCTCACAATGTTCAAGAGAGAACTATCAACATCAGAGGCCCGAGACTGTTCAACACGCTTCCACTACACATAAGGGACATAACTGGCCGACCCCTCACAGTGTTCAAGAGAGAACTATCAACATCAGAGGCCCGAGACTGTTCAACACGCTTCCACTACACATAAGGGACATAACTGGCCGACCCCTCACAGTGTTCAGGAGAGAACTATCAACATCAGAGGCCAGAGACTGTTCAACACGCTTCCACTACACATAAGGGACATAACTGGCCGACCCCTCACAGTGTTCAAGAGAGAACTATCAACATCAGAGGCCCGAGACTGTTCAACACGCTTCCACTACACATAAGGGGCATAACTGGCAGACCCCTCACAGTGTTCAAGAGAGAACTATCAACATCAGAGGCCCGAGACTGTTCAACACGCTTCCACTACACATAAGGGGCATAACTGGCAGACCCCTCACAGTGTTCAAGAGAGAACTATCGACATCAGAGGCCCGAGACTGTTCAACACGCTTCCACTACACATAAGGGGCATAACTGGCCGACCCCTCACAGTGTTCAAGAGAGAACTATCAACATCAGAGGCCCGAGACTGTTCAACACGCTTCCACTACACATGAGGGACATAACTGGCCGACCCCTCACAGTGTTCAAGAGAGAACTATCAACATCAGAGGCCCAAGACTGTTCAACACGCTTCCACTACACATAAGGGACATAACTGGCCGACCCCTCACAATGTTCAAGAGAGAACTATCAACATCAGAGGCCCGAGACTGTTCAACACGCTTCCACTACACATAAGGGACATAACTGGCCGACCCCTCACAGTGTTCAAGAGAGAACTATCAACATCAGAGGCCCGAGACTGTTCAACACGCTTCCACTACACATAAGGGACATAACTGGCCGACCCCTCACAGTGTTCAGGAGAGAACTATCAACATCAGAGGCCAGAGACTGTTCAACACGCTTCCACTACACATAAGGGACATAACTGGCCGACCCCTCACAGTGTTCAAGAGAGAACTATCAACATCAGAGGCCCGAGACTGTTCAACACGCTTCCACTACACATAAGGGACATAACTGGCCGACCCCTCACAGTGTTCAAGAGATAACTTTACAAACACCTCCAAACAATACCTGATAAACCAGGCTCGATATCATACGTCGAGCTGCGAGCTGCCGCGCCCAACAACCTGGTTGACCAAAAGACCAACCGGGAGGCCTGGTCAGAGACCGGGCCGCGGGGCTGTTGATCCCCGGGACCTCCACAAGGTAGGAAGTCTGTCAAAAATACATTTCAAGACTCTCCCTCTACACACAAATGGCATAACTGGCCGACCTCTCACGCTGTATAAAAGGGAACTTGATAAACATCTCCAACGGATACCTGATTAACAGGTCTGTGATTCATACGTCAGGCTGCGAGCAGCCGCCTTCAACAACCTGGTTGACCAGTCCAGCAACCAGGAGGCCTGGTCGAGGACCGGGCCGCGGAAACGTTATCTTCAAAACCATTTAAAAGTAATCTGAAGGTTTACTGACCTGGGTAAGGTCAGGTCAATTTATATTAGTAGAGGTTAGGTTAGGATAGGTTAGGCTAGGAATGGATATACAATTTTTATCCGTATCGATAACAGGGTTCTGTATAGGAAGGTGGTAAGCGCCATTATGCAGCACTCACTGTACAAATGGGCTTCGTTAACCCATGAGAGACTTTCACATTGAGAAGGTTGTTGTACCGGGGGCCATATCACGCCGGCATGACTGATGCTCACTCTTGTGTTCAGGCTCTATTGCTCTCTCTCTCCCCTCCTTATGCTTATTGGCCCTCAACCAATTAAACATTCCGATGATATATATATATATATAAATATATATATATATATATATATATATATATATATATATATATATATATATATAATATAATATAATTATCATAATTATAATTTATGATAATTCTTTAATCATTTGCCTTACTGCTCTTTCTTAATCACTGGCTAGGTTACACCCACCCATGGCTGGTGTATGACGCTACACCCACCCATGGCTGGTGTATGAGGCTACACCCACCCATGGCTGGTGTATGAGGTTACACCCACCCATGGCTGGTGTATGAGGTTACACCCACCCATGGCTGGTGTATGAGGTTACACCCACCCATGGCTGGTGTATGACGCTACACCAACCCATGGCTGGTGTATGAGGTTACACCCACCCATGGCTGGTGTATGAGGTTACACCAACCCATGGCTGGTGTATGAGGCTACACCCACCCATGGCTGGTGTATGAGGTTACACCCACCCATGGCTGGTGTATGAGGTTACACCCACCCATGGCTGGTGTATGAGGTTACACCCACCCATGGCTGGTGTATGAGGTTACACCCACCCATGGCTGGTGTATGACGCTACACCCACCCATGGCTGGTGTATGACGCTACACCAACCCATGGCTGGTGTATGACGCTACACCCACCCATGGCTGGTGTATGACGCTACACCCACCCATGGCTGGTGTATGAGGCTACACCAACCCATGGCTGGTGTATGACGCTACACCCACCCATGGCTGGTGTATGACGCTACACCCACCCATGGCTGGTGTATGACGCTACACCCACCCATGGCTGGTGTATGAGGCTACACCCACCCATGGCTGGTGTATGAGGCTACACCCACCCATGGCTGGTGTATGAGGCTACACCAACCCATGGCTGGTGTATGACGCTACACCCACCCATGGCTGGTGTATGACGCTACACCCACCCATGGCTGGTGTATGACGCTACACCCACCCATGGCTGGTGTATGACGCTACACCCACCCATGGCTGGTGTATGAGGTTACACCCACCCATGGCTGGTGTATGACGCTACACCAACCCATGGCTGGTGTATGAGGCTACACCCACCCATGGCTGGTGTATGAGGTTACACCCACCCATGGCTGGTGTATGAGGTTACACCCACCCATGGCTGGTGTATGAGGTTACACCCACCCATGGCTGGTGTATGAGGTTACACCCACCCATGGCTGGTGTATGAGGCTACACCCACCCATGGCTGGTGTATGAGGTTACACCCACCCATGGCTGGTGTATGAGGTTACACCCACCCATGGCTGGTGTATGAGGTTACACCCACCCATGGCTGGTGTATGACGCTACACCCACCCATGGCTGGTGTATGACGCTACACCAACCCATGGCTGGTGTATGACGCTACACCCACCCATGGCTGGTGTATGACGTTACACCCACCCATGGCTGGTGTATGAGGCTACACCAACCCATGGCTGGTGTATGACGCTACACCCACCCATGGCTGGTGTATGACGCTACACCCACCCATGGCTGGTGTATGACGCTACACCCACCCATGGCTGGTGTATGAGGCTACACCCACCCATGGCTGGTGTATGAGGCTACACCCACCCATGGCTGGTGTATGAGGCTACACCAACCCATGGCTGGTGTATGACGCTACACCCACCCATGGCTGGTGTATGACGCTACACCCACCCATGGCTGGTGTATGACGCTACACCCACCCATGGCTGGTGTATGACGCTACACCCACCCATGGCTGGTGTATGACGCTACACCCACCCATGGCTGGTGTATGACGCTACACCCACCCATGGCTGGTGTATGACGCTACACCCACCCATGGCTGGTGTATGACGCTACACCCACCCATGTGTATAACATTACACCCACACACTTGCTAACTTCGTCAGCCAGCTTGGGAATGTCAATTATTAACTTGTGCATGAGGCCGATGCTCTCCACCCTGAGGGGCTCCCGGCACAAAGTGTGCAAAATTATTACTTCTAATCCCCTTGAAAACGACAGAGGCGGTCCTGTTCCTCAGGTACCCCTGAGCCATGTCAACAGTCTTCCCTTAATTCCATGAGGGGCTAATTGTTTAAAGATAGGTCTTGTTTGTTGTGACAAAGCAGTTTGGAGATCAATAAGTGCCGCCAGAAAGTTTAGTGTCTGTGTAATGAGATATTGAGCAATTTTGTGAGCTTCGTCATGGAAGGACACACAGGGTAGGAGCAAGTTGGGGTCTAACTTGAAGCATTAACCTGGCGAGTATAATCCTCTCAACAACTTTACCCTGTATGCAGACGATGAGTCACAATAACTTGGCTGAAGATATTATGACAAAATCACACGTTAGATGATGGAGAAACGACGTTTCGGTCCGTCCTGGACCATAATCAAACACGATTTGATAATGGTCCTGGATGGACCGAAACGTCGTCGTTTTTTCATCAGTTTGGTCATCATTTGGCCTGTACTTGATGTCGGAGAGGATGGTGTGATCTGTTGTGGATTTGGAAAACAAGGACTCATAATACCCATACCCAGGCCTGAGGCAAGGTGACTTACTTGACCGCTGGACACAAGGACTTATAATACCCATACCCAGGCCTGAGGCAAGGTGACGTACTTGACCGCTGGACACAAGGACTTATAATACCCAGGCCTGAGGCAAGGTGACGTACTTGACCGCTGGACACAAGGACTCATAATACCCAGAACTGAGGCAAGGTGTCTTACCTGTCCGCTGGACACAAGAACTTATAATACCCAGGCCTGTGGCAAGGTGTCTTACTTGACCGCTGGACACAAGGTATGGGTATTGTGAGTCCTTCTGGTCAGGTAATAACCATACCTTGCCTGAGGCCTGGGTATGGGTATTACGAGTCCATGTGTCCAGCGGTCATGTAAGACTAGGTGGAAGATCAGCTAGTCACTCATGGTATTGTAAGCTATGCCATCTTCTCTACGAGAGGCAGCCTTACCTTTTGAGAACTGAATTATCAGGGGAAAGCGCCAAGCCATCACGACAATATGGCACTTAGACAAGTTCTTGCAAGAATGCCGGATCCACCAGGCTGTAGTGGATATGTGGGCCTGCAGGCCGCCCGTAGTAACAGCCTGTTGGACCAAGTTATCACAAGTTGAGTCTGGCCTCGGGCCGAGCTCGGGGAGTAGAACTCCTCCCAGAACCCCATCTATGTATGCTCCAGGAATGGACTTATCTCAATACAGGCAATTTCAATGTTAAAGTTACGCTTTATACTGGTACTGTACGGAGAGCTGAGGCAGGGAAAGCGTCCAACAGGCAAGCCCCAGCTGTACAAAGACGTATGCAAAAGGGACCTGAAAGCCATGGACGTCGATCTAGCTATATGGGAGACACTGGCTGCAGACCGTTCAGCCTGGAGGCAGTCTGTTCAAAGAGGTCTCTCCAAGTTCGAGGAGTCACTTGCCAAGGAATCGGAGACAAAGAGACAGAGAAAGAAAGCCGGTAGCCAGGAAGACAGACCAGAATCGGACTTCGTTTGTGCTCGGTGTGGGATGGACTGCCACTCTGGGATTGGCCTCATCAGTCACACCAGACGCTGCACCAGGATTGACAACTAGGGCGCAATTCCATAGTCTCCCGAGACTGAAGGATGCCTACTATTATACTGGTACCAGAAGATGGTATATATCCAATGGTTGCATGCTGGCGGTGCTTGCATGTTGGCGGTGCTTGCATGCTGGCGGTGCTTGCATACTGGTGGTGCTTGCATACTGGCGGTGCTAGCATGCTGGCAGTGCTTGCATGCTGGCGGTGTTTGCATGCTGGCAGTGCTTGCATGCTGGCGGTGCTAGCATGCTGGCAGTGCTTGCATGCTGGCGGTGTTTGCATACTGGTGGTGCTTGCATACTGGCGGTGCTTGCATACTGGCGGTGCTTGCATACTGGTGGTGCTTGCATGCTGGCAGTGCTTGCATGCTGGCGGTGCTTGCATACTGGTGGTGCTTGCATACTGGCAGTGCTTGCATACTGGTGGTGCTTGCATGCTGGCAGTGCTTGCATGCTGGCGGTGCTTGCATGCTGGCAGTGCTTGCATGCTGGCGGTGCTTGCATACTGGCGGTGCTTGCATGCTGGCAGTGCTTGCATACTGGTGGTGCTTGCATGTTGGCGGTGCTTGCATGTTGGCGGTGCTTGCATGCTGGCGGTGCTTGCATGCTGGCGGTGTTTGCATACTGGCGATGCTTGCATACTGGTGGTGCTTGCATGCTGGCAGTGCTTGCATGTTGGCGGTGCTTGCATGCTGGTGGTGCATGCATGCTAGTGGTGCTTGCATGCTGGCGGGGCTTGCATGCTAGCAGGGCTTGCATTCTGGCAGTGCTTGCATGCTGGCGGTGCTTGCATGCTGGTGGTGCTTGCATGCTGGCGGGGCTTGCATGCTGGCAGTGCTTGCATGCTGGCGGTGCTTGCATGCTGGCAGTGCTTGCATACTGGCGGTGCTTGCATGCTGGTGGTGCTTGCATGCTGGCGGGGCTTGCATGCTGGCAGTGCTTGCATGCTGGCGGTGCTAGTACGCTGGCAGTGCTTGCATGCTGGCGGTGCTTGCATGCTGGCGGTGCTTGCATGCTGGCAGTGCTTGCATGCTGGCAGTGCTTGCATGCTGGCGGTGCTTGCATGCTGGCGATGCTTGCATGCTGGCGGTGCTTGCATGCTGGCAGTGCTTGCATGCTGGCAGTGCTTGCATGCTGGCGGTGCTTGCATGCTGGCGGTGCTTGCATGCTGGCGGTGCTTGCATGCTGACAGTGCTTGCATGCTGGCGGTGCTTGCATGCTAGCGGTGCTTGCATGTTGGCAGTGCTTGCATACTGGTGGTGCTTGCATGCTATCGGTGCTTGCATGCTGGCGGTGCTTGCATGCTGGTGGTGCTTGCATGCTGGCGGTGCTTGCATGCTGGTGATGCTTGCATGCTGGTGGTGCTTGCATGTTGGCGGTGCTTGCATGTTGGCGGTGCTTGCATACTGGTGGTGCTTGCATGCTGGCAGTGCTTGCATGTTGGTGGTGCTTGCATGCTGGCGGTGCTTGCATACAGGTGCTTGCATGCTGGTGGTGCTTGCATGCTGGCGGTGCTTGCATGCTGGCGGTGCTTGCATGCTGGCGGTGCTTGCATGCTGGCGGTGCTTGCATACTGGTGGTGCTTGCATGCTGGCGGTGCTTGCATGCTGGCGGTGCTTGCATGCTGGCGGTGCTTGCATACTGGCAGTGCTTGCATGCTGGTGGTGCTTGCATGCTGGCGGTGCTTGCATACTGGTGGTGCTTGCATGCTGGTGGTGCTTGCATGCTGGCAGTGCTTGCATGCTGGCGGTGCTTGCATACTGGTGGTGCTTGCATGCTGGCGGTGCTTGCATACTGGTGGTGCTTGCATGCTGGCGGTGCTTGCATACTGGTGGTGCTTGCATGCTGGCGGTGCTTGCATACTGGCGGTGCTTGCATGCTGGCGGTGCTTGCATACTGGTGGTGCTTGCATGCTGGCAGTGCTTGCATACTGGTGGTGCTTGCATACTGGCAGTGCTTGCATACTGGTGGTGCTTGCATGCTGGCAGTGCTTGCATACTGGTGGTGCTTGCATGCTGGCAGTGCTTGCATACTGGTGGTGCTTGCATGCTGGCGGTGCTTGCATACTGGTGGTGCTTGCATACTGGTGGTGCTTGCATGCTGGCGGTGCTTGCATACTGGTGGTGCTTGCATGCTGGCGGTGCTTGCATACTGGTGGTGCTTGCATACTGGTGGTGCTTGCATGCTGGCAGTGCTTGCATACTGGTGGTGCTTGCATACTGGTGGTGCTTGCATGCTGGCAGTGCTTGCATACTGGTAGTGCTTGCATACTGGTGGTGCTTGCATACTGGTGGTGCTTGCATACTGGTGGTGCTTGCATGCTGGCGGTGCTTGCATACTGGTGGTGCTTGCATGCTGGCGGTGCTTGCATACTGGTGGTGCTTGCATACTGGTGGTGCTTGCATGCTGGCGGTGCTTGCATACTGGTGGTGCTTGCATGCTGGCGGTGCTTGCATACTGGTGGTGCTTGCATGCTGGCGGTGCTTGCATACTGGTGGTGCTTGCATGCTGGCGGTGCTTGCATACTGGTGGTGCTTGCATACTGGTGGTGCTTGCATGCTGGCAGTGCTTGCATACTGGTGGTGCTTGCATGCTGGCAGTGCTTGCATACTGGTGGTGCTTGCATACTGGTGGTGCTTGCATGCTGGCAGTGCTTGCATACTGGTGGTGCTTGCATGAGGGCAGTGCTTGCATGCTGGCGGTGCTTGCATGCTGGCAGTGCTTGCATACTGGTGGTGCTTGCATACTGGTGGTGCTTGCATACTGGTGGTGCTTGCATACTGGTGGTGCTTGCATGCTGGCGGTGCTTGCATACTGGTGGTGCTTGCATACTGGTGGTGCTTGCATACTGGTGGTGCTTGCATGCTGGCAGTGCTTGCATACTGACAGTGCTTGCATACTGGCGGTGCTTGCATATTGTTGGAGCAGCATAGCGGCGTAGTGCGCCGGTGAGCACGTTGATGACCGCGTGAATGCCATTTCTATTTAATTTGTTCCACATTTAGGATGAGAATGTTGCATTTGCCTTGTTAAACTGTTCCCAGTGCTGAGTGCAGCACCTTGTGCTGCTGGGTGCACTGTTCCCAGTGCTGAGTGCAGCACCTTGTGCTGCTGGGTGCACTGTTCCCAGTGCTGAGTGCAGCACCTTGTGCTGCTGGGTGCTGGGTGCACTGTTCCCAGTGCTGGGTGCAGCACCTTGTGCTCCTGGGTGCTGGGTGCATCACCTTGTGCTCCTGGGTGCTGGGTGCACTGTTCCCAGTGCTGGGTGCAGCACCTTGTGCTCCTGGGTGCTGGGTGCACTGTTCCCAGTGCTGGGTGCATCACCTTGTGCTCCTGGGTGCTGGGTGCACTGTTCCCAGTGCTGGGTGCAGCACCTTGTGCTCCTGGGTGCTGGGTGCACTGTTCCCAGTGCTGGGTGCATCACCTTGTGCTCCTGGGTGCTGGGTGCACTGTTCCCAGTGCTGGGTGCAGCACCTTGTGCTCCTGGGTGCTGGGTGCACTGTTCCCAGTGCTAGGTGCACTGTTCCCAGTGCTGGGTGCAGCACCTTGTGCTCCTGGGTGCTGGGTGCACTGTTCCCAGGGCTGGGTGCAGCACCTTGTGCTCCTGGGTGCTGGGTGCACTGTTCCCACTGCTGAGTGCAGCACCTTGTGCTCCTGGGTGCTGGGTGCACTGTTCCCAGTGCTGGGTGCAGCACCTTGTGCTCCTGGGTGCTGGGTGCACTGTTCCCAGTGCTGGGTGCATCACCTTGTGCTCCTGGGTGCTGGGTGCACTGTTCCCAGTGCTGAGTGCAGCACCTTGTGCTCCTGGGTGCTGGGTGCACTGTTACCAGTGCTGGGTGCAGCACCTTGTGCTCCTGGGTGCTGGGTGCACTGTTCCCAGTGCTGGGTGCAGCACCTTGTGAGAGTTTGGTCCACTAGGCTGTTGTTGCTTGGAGCGGCCCGCAGGCCCACATAACCACCACAGCCCGGTTGGTCCGGCACTCATTGCAGGAATGCTGGCAGTGCTTGCATGCTGACGGTGCTTGCATACAGGCGGTACTTGCTTGTGGGCAGTGCTTGCATGCTGGCAGTGCTTGCATGCTGGTAACCCAGCACCCGGTAACCAAGAACAGTTTAATGAGGCTAGCCCCAAGCGTCTGGCTTCCAACACTGGATTGCCCAACATGTCAAGTAATACATATAAATTGCCTGTACAGCGTTTGTTGTCTGGTACTCATCGCATGTATACTATGCAATTGGGGCAATTTCGCACATTCTGCCATGGCTTCAAGTTTCGCGAGGAATCGATTCACTTGGATGATTTGACACCTGTCCCTCTAATATTTATTTTCCCAGATTAAATTATTGTATATCTCGCCTTCAGGGATCCGAGGTATTGTTAAAGATAGTGAGTGGAGTAGTTACTACTGGCATAACTGCCACGGCGCAGTCTGTGCTTGTCAAGAGAGTGTACAACGGCTCGTGTCCGTGTCCGTGGCTTATGTGCGAGTGATGAACAGCAGCGGAACAAGTACAGACCTCTGAGAACAGCAGTGGAGCAAGTACAGACCTCTGAGAACAGCAGCGGAGCAAGTACAGACCTCTGAGAACAGCAGTGGAGCAAGTACAGACCTCTGAGAACAGGAGTGGAGCAAGTACAGACCTCTGAGAACAGCAGTGGAGCAAGTACAGACCTCTGAGAACAGGAGTGGAGCAAGTACAGACCTCTGAGAACAGCAGCGGAGCAAGTACAGACCTCTGAGAACAGCAGTGGAGCAAGTACAGACCTCTGAGAACAGGAGTGGAGCAAGTACAGACCTCTGAGAACAGCAGTGGAGCAAGTACAGACCTCTGAGAACAGGAGTGGAGCAAGTACAGACCTCTGAGAACAGCAGCGGAGCAAGTACAGACCTCTGAGAACAGCAGTGGAGCAAGTACAGACCTCTGAGAACAGGAGTGGAGCAAGTACAGACCTCTGAGAACAGCAGTCTTCACCATAGACTCTTCAATTCATCCTTTGTTGACAGTTTGTGGGCCAGTTACTCATGCTGGGGTTTACCACAAAAGATACACCCCATACGGCAGGGGTTGTGTTGTTACACCTCACTCACCTTCACCACAGTGGTGGGTGTGTGTCTTGTGCTACACCACAGTGGTGGGTGTCTTGTGCTACACCACAGTGGTGGGTGTGTGTCTTGTGCTACACCACAGTGGTGGGTGGGTGTCTTGTGCTACACCACAGTGGTAAGTGTGTGTCTTGTGCTACACCACAGTGGTGGGTGTGTGTCTTGTGCTACACCACAGTGGTGGGTGTGTGTCTTGTGCTACACCACAGTGGTGGGTGGGTGTCTTGTGCTACACCACAGTGGTAAGTGTGTGTCTTGTGCTACACCACAGTGGTGGGTGTGTGTCTTGTGCTACACCACAGTGGTGTGTGTCTTGTGCTACACCACAGTGGTGGGTGTGTGTCTTGTGCTTCACCACAGTGGTGGGTGTGTGTCTTGTGCTACACCACAGTGGTGGGTGTGTGTCTTGTGCTACACCACAGTGGTGGGTGTCTTGTGCTACACCACAGTGGTGGGTGTGTGTCTTGTGCTACACCACAGTGGTGGGTGTCTTGTGCTACACCACAGTGGTGGGTGTCTTGTGCTACACCACAGTGGTGGGTGTGTGTCTTGTGCTACACCACAGTGGTGGGTGTGTGTCTTGTGCTACACCACAGTGGTGGGTGTCTTGTGCTACACCACAGTGGTGGGTGTGTGTCTTGTGCTACACCACAGAGGTGGGTGTGAGTCTTGTGCTACACCACAGTGGTGGGTGTGTGTCTTGTGCTACACCACAGTGGTGGGTGTGTGTCTTGTGCTACACCACAGTGGTGGGTGTGTGTCTTGTGCTACACCACAGTGGTGGGTGTGTGTCTTGTGCTACACCACAGTGGTAGGTGTCTTGTGCTACACCACAGTGGTGGGTGGGTGTCTTGTGCTACACCACAGTGGTGGGTGTGTGTCTTGTGCTACACCACAGTGGTGGGTGTCTTGTGCTACACCACAGTGGTGGGTGTGTGTCTTGTGCTACACCACAGTGGTGGGTGTGTGTCTTGTGCTACACCACAGTGGTGGGTGTGTGTCTTGTGCTACACCACAGTGGTGGGTGTCTTGTGCTACACCACAGTGGTGGGTGTCTTGTGCTACACCACAGTGGTGGGTGGGTGTCTTGTGCTACACCACAGTGGTGGGTGTGTGTCTTGTGCTACACCACAGTGGTGTGTGTGTGTCTTGTGCTACACCACAGTGGTGTGTGTCTTGTGCTACACCACAGTGGTGGGTGTCTTGTGCTACACCACAGTGGTGGGTGTGTGTCTTGTGCTACACCACAGTGGTGTGTGTCTTGTGCTACACCACAGTGGTGGGTGTGTGTCTTGTGCTACACCACAGTGGTGGGCGTGTGTCTTGTGCTACACCACAGTGGTGGGTGTGTGTCTTGTGCTACACCACAGTGGTGTGTGTCCTGTGCTACACCACAGTGGTGGGTGTGTGTCTTGTGCTACACCACAGTGGTGGGTGTCTTGTGCTACACCATAGTGGTGGGTGTCTTGTGCTACACCATAGTGGTGTGTGTCTTGTGCTACACCATAGTGGTGGGTGTCTTGTGCTACACCACAGTGGTGGGTGTCTTGTGCTACACCACAGTGGTGTGTGTCTTGTGCTACACCACAGTGGTGGGTGTCTTGTGCTACACCATAGTGGTGGGTGTCTTGTGCTACACCACAGTGGTGGGTGTCTTGTGCTACACCACAGTGGTGGGTGTCTTGTGCTACACCACAGTGGTGGGTGTCTTGTGCTACACCAAAGTGGTGGGTGTCTTGTGCTACACCACAGTGGTGGGTGTCTTGTGCTACACCACAGTGGTGTGTGTCTTGTGCTACACCACAGTGGTGGGTGTGTGTTCTTGTGCTACACCCACAGTGGTGGGTGTGTGTCTTGTGCTACACCACAGTGGTGGGTGTGTGTCTTGTGCTACACCACAGTGGTGGGTGTGTGTCTTGTGCTACACCACAGTGGTGGGTGTGTGTCTTGTGCTACACCACCGTGGTGGGTGTCTTGTGCTACACCACAGTGGTGGGTGTGTGTCTTGTGCTACACCACAGTGGTGTGTGTCTTGTGCTACACCACAGTGGTGGGTGTGTGTCTTGTGCTACACCACAGTGGTGGGTGTCTTGTGCTACACCACAGTGGTGGGTGTGTGTCTTGTGCTACACCACAGTGGTGTGTGTGTGTCTTGTGCTACACCACAGTGGTGGGTGTCTTGTGCTACACCACAGTGGTGTGTGTGTGTCTTGTGCTACACCACAGTGGTGGGTGTCTTGTGCTACACCACAGTGGTGGGTGTCTTGTGCTACACCACAGTGGTGGGTGTGTGTCTTGTGCTACACCACAGTGGTGGGTGTCTTGTGCTACACCACAGTGGTGGGTGTCTTGTGCTACACCACAGTGGTGGGTGTCTTGTGCTACACCACAGTGGTGGGTGTCTTGTGCTACACCACAGTGGTGTGTGTCTTGTGCTACACCACAGTGGTGGGTGTGTGTCTTGTGCTACACCACAGTGGTGGGTGTGTGTCTTGTGCTACACCACAGTGGTGGGTGTGTGTCTTGTGCTACACCACAGTGGTGGGTGTCTTGTGCTACACCACAGTGGTGGGTGTCTTGTGCTACACCACAGTGGTGGGTGTGTGTCTTGTGCTACACCACAGTGGTGGGTGTCTTGTGCTACACCACAGTGGTGGGTGTGTGTCTTGTGCTACACCACAGTGGTGTGTGTCTTGTGCTACACCACAGTGGTGGGTGTCTTGTGCTACACCACAGTGGTGGGTGTCTTGTGCTACACCACAGTGGTGGGTGTCTTGTGCTACACCACAGTGGTGTGTGTCTTGTGCTACACCACAGTGGTGGGTGTCTTGTGCTACACCACAGTGGTGGGTGTCTTGTGCTACACCATAGTGGTGGGTGTCTTGTGCTACACCACAGTGGTGGGTGTCTTGTGCTACAGTGGTGTGTGTCTTGTGCTACACCACAGTGGTGGGTGTCTTGTGCTACACCACAGTGGTGGGTGTCTTGTGCTACACCACAGTGGTGTGTGTCTTGTGCTACACCACAGTGGTGGGTGTCTTGTGCTACACCACAGTGGTGGGTGTGTGTCTTGTGCTACACCGCAGTGGTGTGTGTCTTGTGCTACACCACAGTGGTGGGTGTCTTGTGCTACACCACAGTGGTGGGTGTCTTGTGCTACACCACAGTGGTGGGTGTGTGTCTTGTGCTACACCACAGTGGTGGGTGTCTTGTGCTACACCACAGTGGTGGGTGTGTGTCTTGTGCTACACCACAGTGGTGGGTGTGTGTCTTGTGCTACACCATAGTGGTGGGTGTCTTGTGCTACACCACAGTGGTGGGTGTCTTGTGCTACACCACAGTGGTGTGTGTCTTGTGCTACACCACAGTGGTGGGTGTCTTGTGCTACACCACAGTGGTGGGTGTCTTGTGCTACACCACAGTGGTGGGTGTCTTGTGCTACACCACAGTGGGTGTGTGTGTCTTGTGCTACACCACAGTGGTGGGTGTCTTGTGCTACACCACAGTGGTGGGTGTGTCTTGTGCTACACCACAGTGGTGGGTGTCTTGTGCTACACCACAGTGGTGGGTGTGTGTCTTGTGCTACACCACAGTGGTGTGTGTCTTGTGCTACACCACAGTGGTGTGTGTCTTGTGCTACACCACAGTGGTGGGTGTCTTGTGCTACACCACAGTGGTGGGTGTGTGTCTTGTGCTACACCACAGTGGTGGGTGTCTTGTGCTACACCACAGTGGTGGGTGGGTGTCTTGTGCTACACCACAGTGGTGGGTGTGTGTCTTGTGCTACACCACAGTGGTGGGTGTGTGTCTTGTGCTACACCACAGTGGTGGGTGTGTGTCTTGTGCTACACCACAGTGGTGGGTGTCTTGTGCTACACCACAGTGGTGGGTGTGTGTCTTGTGCTACACCACAGTGGTGGGTGTCTTGTGCTACACCACAGTGGTGGGTGTGTGTCTTGTGCTACACCACAGTGGTGGGTGTGTGTCTTGTGCTACACCACAGTGGTGGGTGTCCTGTGCTACACCACAGTGGTGGGTGTGTGTCTTGTGCTTCACCACAGTGGTGGGTGTGTGTCTTGTGCTACACCACAGTGGTGGGTGTGTCTTGTGCTACACCACAGTGGTGGGTGTGTGTCTTGTGCTACACCACAGTGGTGGGTGTGTGTCCTGTGCTACACCACAGTGGTGGGTGTGTGTCTTGTGCTACACCACAGTGGTGGGTGTGTGTCTTGTGCTACACCACAGTGGAGGGTGTGTGTCTTGTGCTACACCACAGTGGTGGTGTGTGTCTTGTGCTACACCACAGTGGTGGGTGTGTGTCTTGTGCTACACCACAGTGGTGGGTGTGTGTCTTGTGCTACACCACAGTGGTGGGTGTGTGTCTTGTGCTACACCACAGTGGTGGGTGTGAGTCTTGTGCTACACCACAGTGGTGGGTGTGTGTCTTGTGCTACACCACAGTGGTGGGTGTGTGTCTTGTGCTACACCACAGTGGTGGGTGTGTGTCTTGTGCTACACCACAGTGGTGGGTGTCTTGTGCTACACCACAGTGGTGGGTGTGTGTCTTGTGCTACACCACAGTGGTGGGTGTCTTGTGCTACACCACAGTGGTGGGTGTCTTGTGCTACACCACAGTGGTGGGTGTGTGTCTTGTGCTACACCACAGTGGTGGGTGTGTGTCTTGTGCTACACCACAGTGGTGGGTGTCTTGTGCTACACCACAGTGGTGGGTGTGTGTCTTGTGCTACACCACAGTGGTGGGTGTGAGTCTTGTGCTACACCACAGTGGTGGGTGTGTGTCTTGTGCTACACCACAGTGGTGGGTGTGTGTCTTGTGCTACACCACAGTGGTGGGTGTGTGTCTTGTGCTACACCACAGTGGTGGGTGTCTTGTGCTACACCACAGTGGTGGGTGTGTGTCTTGTGCTACACCACAGTGGTGGGTGTGTGTCTTGTGCTACACCACAGTGGTGGGTGTGTCTTGTGCTACACCACAGTGGTGGGTGTCTTGTGCTACACCACAGTGGTGGGTGTGTCTTGTGCTACACCACAGTGGTGGGCGGTGTTTGTGCTACACCACAGTGGTGGTGTGTGTCTTGTGCTACACCACAGTGGTGTGTGTGTCTTGTGCTACACCACAGTGGTGTGTGTCTTGTGCTACACCACAGTGGTGGGTGTCTTGTGCTACACCACAGTGGTGGGTGTGTGTCTTGTGCTACACCACAGTGGGTGGTCTTGTGCTACACCACAGTGGTGGGTGTGTGTCTTGTGCTACACCACAGTGGTGGGCGTGTGTCTTGTGCTACACCACAGTGGTGGGTGTGTGTCTTGTGCTACACCACAGTGGTGTGTGTCTGTGCTACACCACAGTGGTGGGTGTGTGTCTTGTGCTACACCACAGTGGTGGGTGTCTTGTGCTACACCACAGTGGTGGGTGTCTTGTGCTACACCATAGTGGTGTGTGTCTTGTGCTACACCATAGTGGTGGGTGTCTTGTGCTACACCACAGTGGTGGGTGTCTTGTGCTACACCACAGTGGTGTGTGTCTTGTGCTACACCACAGTGGTGGGTGTCTTGTGCTACACCATAGTGGTGGGTGTCTTGTGCTACACCACAGTGGTGGGTGTCTTGTGCTACACCACAGTGGTGGGTGTCTTGTGCTACACCACAGTGGTGGGTGTCTTGTGCTACACCAAAGTGGTGGGTGTCTTGTGCTACACCACAGTGGTGGGTGTCTTGTGCTACACCACAGTGGTGTGTGTCTTGTGCTACACCACAGTGGTGGGTGTGTGTCTTGTGCTACACGACAGTGGTGGGTGTGTGTCTTGTGCTACACCACAGTGGTGGGTGTGTGTCTTGTGCTACACCACAGTGGTGGGTGTGTGTCTTGTGCTACACCACAGTGGTGGGTGTGTGTCTTGTGCTACACCACAGTGGTGGGTGTCTTGTGCTACACCACAGTGGTGGGTGTGTGTCTTGTGCTACACCACAGTGTTGTGTGTCTTGTGCTACACCACAGTGGTGGGTGTGTGTCTTGTGCTACACCACAGTGGTGGGTGTGTGTCTTGTGCTACACCACAGTGGTGGGTGTCTTGTGCTACACCACAGTGGTGGGTGTGTGTCTTGTGCTACACCACAGTGGTGTGTGTGTGTCTTGTGCTACACCACAGTGGTGGGTGTCTTGTGCTACACCACAGTGGTGTGTGTGTGTCTTGTGCTACACCACAGTGGTGGGTGTCTTGTGCTACACCACAGTGGTGGGTGTCTTGTGCTACACCACAGTGGTGGGTGTGTGTCTTGTGCTACACCACAGTGGTGGGTGTGTGTCTTGTGCTACACCACAGTGGTGGGTGTCTTGTGCTACACCACAGTGGTGGGTGTCTTGTGCTACACCACAGTGGTGGGTGTCTTGTGCTACACCACAGTGGTGGGTGTCTTGTGCTACACCACAGTGGTGTGTGTCTTGTGCTACACCACAGTGGTGGGTGTGTGTCTTGTGCTACACCACAGTGGTGGGTGTGTGTCTTGTTCTACACCACAGTGGTGGGTGTGTGTCTTGTGCTACACCACAGTGGTGGGTGTCTTGTGCTACACCATAGTGGTGGGTGTCTTGTGCTACACCACAGTGGTGGGTGTCTTGTGCTACACCACAGTGGTGTGTGTCTTGTGCTACACCACAGTGGTGGGTGTCTTGTGCTACACCACAGTGGTGGGTGTCTTGTGCTACACCACAGTGGTGTGTGTCTTGTGCTACACCACAGTGGTGGGTGTCTTGTGCTACACCACAGTGGTGGGTGTGTGTCTTGTGCTACACCACAGTGGTGTGTGTCTTGTGCTACACCACAGTGGTGGGTGTCTTGTGCTACACCACAGTGGTGGTGTCTTGTGCTACACCACAGTGGTGGGTGTGTGTCTTGTGCTACACCACAGTGGTGGGTGTCTTGTGCTACACCACAGTGGTGGGTGTGTGTCTTGTGCTACACCACAGTGGTGGGTGTGTGTCTTGTGCTACACCACAGTGGTGGGTGTGTGTCTTGTGCTACACCACAGTGGTGGGTGTCTTGTGCTACACCACAGTGGTGGGTGTGTGTCTTGTGCTACACCATAGTGGTGGTTGGGTGTCTGTGCTACACCACAGTGGTGGGTGTCTTGTGCTACACCCACAGTGGTGTGTGTCTTGTGCTACACCACAGTGGTGGGTGTCTTGTGCTACACCACAGTGGTGGGTGTCTTGTGCTACACCACAGTGGTGGGTGTCTTGTGCTACACCACAGTGGTGGGTGTGTGTCTTGTGCTACACCACAGTGGTGGGTGTCTTGTGCTACACCACAGTGGTGGGTGTGTGTCTTGTGCTACACCACAGTGGTGGGTGTCTTGTGCTACACCACAGTGGTGGGTGTGTGTCTTGTGCTACACCACAGTGGTGTGTGTCTTGTGCTACACCACAGTGGTGTGTGTCTTGTGCTACACCACAGTGGTGGGTGTCTTGTGCTACACCACAGTGGTGTGTGTCTTGTGCTACACCACAGTGGTGGTGTGTCTTGTGCTACACCACAGTGTGGGTGTGTGTCTTGTGCTACACCACAGTGTGAGTGGTCTTGTGCTACACCACAGTGGTGGGTGGGTGTCTTGTGCTACACCACAGTGGTGGGTGTGTGTCTTGTGCTACACCACAGTGGTGGGTGTGTGTCTTGTGCTACACCACAGTGGTGGGTGTCTTGTGCTACACCACAGTGGTGGGTGTGTGTCTTGTGCTACACCACAGTGGTGGGTGTCTTGTGCTACACCACAGTGGTGGGTGTGTGTCTTGTGCTACTCCACAGTGGTGGGTGTGTCTTGTGCTACACCACAGTGGTGGGTGTCCTGTGCTACACGACAGTGGTGGGTGTGTGTCTTGTGCTACACCACAGTGGTGGGTGTGTGTTTTGTGCTACACCACAGTGGTGGGTGTGTGTCTTGTGCTACACCACAGTGGTGGGTGTGTGTCTTGTGCTACACCACAGTGGTGGGTGTGTGTCCTGTGCTACACCACAGTGGTGGGTGTGTGTCTTGTGCTACACCACAGTGGTGGGTGTGTGTCTTGTGCTACACCACAGTGGTGGGTGTGTGTCTTGTGCTACACCACAGTGGTGGGTGTGTGTCTTGTGCTACACCACAGTGGAGGATGTGTGTCTTGTGCTACACCACAGTGGTGGGTGTGTGTCTTGTGCTACACCACAGTGGTGGGTGTGTGTCTTGTGCTACACCACAGTGGTGGGTGTCTTGTGCTACACCACAGTGGTGGGTGGTGTCTTGTGCTACACCACAGTGGTGTGTGTCTTGTGCTACACCACAGTGGTGGGTGGTGTCTTGTGCTACACCACAGTGGTGGTGTGTGTCTTGTGCTACACCACAGTGGTGGGTGTGTGTCTTGTGCTACACCACAGTGGTGGGTCTTGTGCTACACCACAGTGGTGGGTGTGTCTTGTGCTACACCACAGTGGTGGGTGTGTGTCTTGTGCTACACCACAGTGGTGGGTGTGTGTCTTGTGCTACACCACAGTGGTGGGTGTCCTGTGCTACACGACAGTGGTGGGTGTGTGTCTTGTGCTACACCACAGTGGTGGGTGTGTGTCTTGTGCTACACCACAGTGGTGGGTGTGTGTCTTGTGCTACACCACAGTGGTGGGTGTGTGTCTTGTGCTACACCACAGTGGTGGGTGTGTGTCCTGTGCTACACCACAGTGGTGGGTGTGTGTCTTGTGCTACACCACAGTGGTGGGTGTGTGTCTTGTGCTACACCACAGTGGAGGGTGTGTGTCTTGTGCTACACCACAGTGGTGGGTGTGTGTCTTGTGCTACACCACAGTGGTGGGTGTGTGTCTTGTGCTACACCACAGTGGTGGGTGTGTGTCTTGTGCTACACCACAGTGGTGGGTGTCTTGTGCTACACCACAGTGGTGGGTGTCTTGTGCTACACCACAGTGGTGGGTGTCTTGTGCCACACCACAGTGGTGGGTGTGTGTCTTGTGCTGCACCACAGTGGTGGGTGTCTTGTGCTACACCACAGTGGTGGGTGTGTGTCTTGTGCTACACCACAGTGGTGGGTGTCTTGTGCTACACCACAGTGGTGGGTGTGTGTCTTGTGCTACACCACAGTGGTGGGTGTGTGTCTTGTGCTACACCACAGTGGTGGGTGTCCTGTGCTACACCACAGTGGTGGGTGTGTGTCTTGTGCTACACCCACAGTGGTGGGTGTGTGTCTTGTGCTACACCACAGTGGTGGGTGTGTGTCTTGTGCTACACCACAGTGGTGGGTGTGTGTCCTGTGCTACACCACAGTGGTGGGTGTGTGTCTTGTGCTACACCACAGTGGTGGGTGTGTGTCTTGTGCTACACCACAGTGGAGGGTGTGTGTCTTGTGCTACACCACAGTGGTGGGTGTGTGTCTTGTGCTACACCACAGTGGTGGGTGTGTGTCTTGTGCTACACCACAGTGGTGGGTGTGTGTCTTGTGCTACACCACAGTGGTGGGTGTCTTGTGCTACACCACAGTGGTGGGTGTCTTGTGCTACACCACAGTGGTGGGTGTGTGTCTTGTGCTACACCACAGTGGTGGGTGTCTTGTGCTACACCACAGTGGTGGGTGTGTGTCTTGTGCTACACCACAGTGGTGTGTGTCTTGTGCTACACCACAGTGGTGTGTGTCTTGTGCTACACCACAGTGGTGGGTGTCTTGTGCTACACCACAGTGGTGGGTGTGTGTCTTGTGCTACACCACAGTGGTGGGTGTCTTGTGCTACACCACAGTGGTGGGTGTGTGTCTTGTGCTACACCACAGTGGTGGGTGTGTGTCTTGTGCTACACCACAGTGGTGTGTGTCTTGTGCTACACCACAGTGGTGGGTGGGTGTCTTGTGCTACACCACAGTGGTGGGTGTGTGTCTTGTGCTACACCACAGTGGTGGGTGAGCGTGTCTCTCATGCTACACCCCTGGACTGACTCCAGCACTGAGCGCCAGGCAGCAACTGAGGTAAGCTGAGTAATTAACATGCAGACGTGCCCCACCCTCTAACCTGTTTCCTCAGTTATATCTGAATACCCTCCACCCCGGTCATGCTTCACTGTCATACTAGTCCTTACTCTGAGTGCTCATATAGCCTACTAAGGCTACAAACACTGTATTTACCTCTAGGAAGAGGCCGGATATAAGGCTAGTGTTCATTTAGTGTTCCCTTTTAAATTCAGATATGATGTTGTGGTAATGGGAATAGTTGTGTCGGTCTGTGAGGCGCCGCCCCTGGGTCAGTATACTGCCCAGTATTTCCATGAGGTGCTGGCGAAGCCTTGACATTTCTGGCCACTCTCCTCTAGGGTTCGATCCCCCATAGGTACACCCAGAAGGCTGGGGTTTACCTCCAAAGGTACACCGTAAAGGCTGGGGTTTTGACACTAAGGGTACAAAGGTACAGGTACATGCCTAAAGGTTATTTTTAAATGTTGACAGCTCACACGTGTTTGGGGTCTTGACCACAGCTCAGATAACCTTCCCAAGAATTCGTCAGCATCCGGTAGGCCTCGTGACGTCACTAACACCCAGACTAACCCAGCCCTCTCCCCCCCCCACCCTCCCCAGCCCTCTCCCACTACCCTCTCCCACTACCCTCCCCCCCACCCTCCCCAGCCCTCTCCCCACTACCCTCTCCCACTACCCTCCCCCCCCACCCTCCCCAGCCCTCTCCCACTACCCTCTCCCACTACCCTCCCCCCCCACCCTCCCCAGCCCTCTCCCCACTACCCTCCCCCCCACCCTCCCCAGCCCTCCCCCACCACCCTCCCCAGCCCTCTCCCCACCATCCTCTCCAGCCCTCTCCCACTACCTCCCCAGCCCTCTCCCCCACCATCCTCCCCAGCCCTCTCCCACTACCCTCCCCAGCCCTCTCCCACTACCCTCCCCAGCCCTCTCCCACTACCCTCCCCAGCCCTCTCCCCACCATCCTCCCCAGCCCTCTCCCACTACCCTCCCCAGCCCTCTCCCACTACCCTCCCCCCACCACCCTCCCCAGCCCTCTCCCACTACCCTCCCCAGCCCTCTCCCACTACCCTCCCCCCACCACCCTCCCCAGCCCTCTCCCACTACCCTCCCCAGCCCTCTCCCCACTACCCTCCCCAGCCCTCTCCCACTACCCTCCCCAGCCCTCTCCCACTACCCTCCCCCCCCACCACCCTCCCCAGCCCTCTCCCCACCACCCTCCCCAGCCCTCTCCCCACTACCCTCCCCAGCCCTCTCCCACCACCCTCCCCAGCCCTCTCCCCACTACCCTCCCCCCACCACCCTCCCCAGCCCTCTCCCACCACCCTCCCCAGCCCTCTCCCCACTACCCTCCCCAGCCCTCTCCCACTACCCTCCCCAGCCCTCTCCCACTACCCTCCCCAGCCCTCTCCCACCACCCTCCCCAGCCCTCTCCCCACCACCCTCCCCAGCCCTCTCCCACCACCCTCCCCAGCCCTCTCCCACTACCCTCCCCAGCCCTCTCCCACCACCCTCCCCAGCCCTCTCCCACTACCCTCCCCCCACTACCCTCCCCAGCCCTCTCCCCACTTCCCTCCCCACCACCCTCCCCACCACCCTCTCCAACCCTCTCCCCACCACCCTCCCCAGCCCTCTCCCCACTACATGCTAGCAGATAACAACACTCACTAGCAACATGCTAGCAGATAACAACACTCACTAGCAACATGCTAGCAGATAACAACACTCACCAGCAACATGCTAGCAGATAACAACACTCACTAGCAACATGCTAGCAGATAACACAACACTCACTAGCAACATGCTAGCAGATAACACAACACTCACTAGCAACATGCTAGCAGATAACACAACACTCACTAGCAACATGCTAGCAGATAACACTCACTAGCAACATGCTAGCAGATAACACAACACTCACTAGCAACATGCTAGCAGATAACAACACTCACTAGCAACATGCTAGCAGATAACAACACTCACTAGCAACTGACCAGAGAGGACTACAAATACTGGAAGCTATAGTCATAAGAGAGAGAGAGACCCATCCTAAATATACAAAATAACGCATTCGCTATCTTCCCTTCGCTCTGATCCAGATATCATCAAACACCACAAGATAACAACGACATCTCTACCCAGTTCTCCCTGCCCACCGCCTTTCCCAGAGTTTTGATTGGTCCCCTGTCCTATTATTCACCTAATCTTTACCCTCTGATAGATTACCTTCGACCCATCACCTCACCCCTCACAACTTCACCTCCCACATGTGTGTTTAACACAAAATATTAACTTTATGCATTCATTCTTTACCTGAACATGTTCCTGAGGGAAGCTAAACGTCGAAGAAAATAGATCCTTCAAGAATTACTGTTCAATAAGAGTGTTTTCTTTACGATGAATTATGGTAACTTGTTTGGTCGTCTTAATACTGGCACTAAGAAAATAGAAGCATAGAAAGCTTACACTACAAGATCAACAACGCCAGCAATGAGGTCATATATAAATATTCTAAAAGGAGAGCCATTTTAATACACACATATGTGACTGTGTATTAAAAAAATCTTACAAGTAGCTTCACAATATTGTTACTTAGCTAAACCCCGCGAGCTGTGGGGCTCGCTTCCTGGACCAGTTATGTGCCTCTAACCCCCCCCCCTCCCCCCCCCCCCCGGCCCACGTGATGGGTATAGGGTACATAATAAATGACTAGACTGGGACAACATATTACTTACTATACTTGATCACCCAGGCTGTGAGTCTGAGACCAACGGTCTCGTTGACCAGACCACCAACCAGGAGGTCTGGTCAATATTCCTACATTATTATGTATCTCGCCTGCGCTCTATAGAATATAGATTTATCATTTTTAAGCGATCCCAATAATTTTAAAGATTTACTGAGTGGCTTTTAGCGGTAAAGGATCTTTGCACGCTCTCCAAGTCCGCAATTTCTCCCGCTCCGAATGGGGCTGTTAGTATGTAACAGAATTCCACTCTTGAGAGCATACCTGGAGGTTCTGGGAGTTGTTCTACCCTCCCGAGCCTGGCTCGACTTGTCATAACTTGGTCCAACAGGCTGCTGCTTGGAGCGACCCGCAGGCCGACATATCCACTACAGCCTGGTTGGTCCGGCACTTCTTGCAAGAACTTATCTAAGTGCCTCTTGAATACATCCACCTTTGTTCCTGCAATATTTATAAAGCTTGCTGGGAGGGTGCTGAACAACTGTGGACCTCTGATGTTCAGTGTTCTCAGATTGTGCCTATGGCACCTCTACTTTTCACTGGTTCAATTCTGCATTTCCTTCCATATCTTACCCGTATGTTGTTATTCTACTGTGCAAATTTGGGACCTGGCCTTCAAGTATCTTCCTTGTATATATTATTTGATACCTCTCTCTCGTCACCTTTCCAAAGAGTACATATTGAAGGCTTTGAGACGGTCCTAGTAATTTAGATGTTTTATCGCCTATGCGTGCCGTATATGTTCTCTGTATTCCTTCTAATTCAGAGATCTCTCCCGCTCTCAAAGGGGAAGTGAGTACTGTGCAATACTCAAGACGGGACAGCACCAGTGATGTAAATAGTATTAGCATTGCTGTGGGGTCTCTGGATTTGAATGTTCTCATAATCCATCCAATCATTTTCCTGGCCGCCGCTATATTTGCTCAGTTATGTTCACTAAATGTCAGGTCGTCAGACATTATAATTCACAGGTCTTTCACATGTTGCTTTCCTTCTATGACTGTGTCCTGTACCTTGTGTTTCGTCTAACTTTCTCGTTTCCACCATACCTAAGTACCAGGAATTTGTCATCAATAAACATGTTATTTTCAGTTGCCCAATCGAAGACCTTATTAATATCTGCCTACAGTTTTTCAGTGTCTTCTACAGAGAAAAAATTCTCATACCCTAGCTCCTTGTCCTCATACCCCAGCTCCTTGTCTTCATACCCCAGCTCCTTGTCCTCATACCCCAGCTCCTTGTCCTCATACCCCAGCTCCTTGTCCTCATACCCCAGCTCCTTGTCCTCATACCCCAGCTCCTTGTCCTCATACCCCAGCTCCTTGTCTTCATACCCCAGCTCCTTGTCCTCATACCCCAGCTCCTTGTCTTCATACCCCAGCTCCTTGTCTTCATACCCCAGCTCCTTGTCCTCATACCCCAGCTCCTTGTCTTCATACCCCAGCTCCTTGTCTTCATACCCCAGCTCCTTGTCCTCATACCCCAGCTCCTTGTCCTCATACCCCAGCTCCTTGTCCTCATACCCCAGCTCCTTGTCCTCATACCCCAGCTCCTTGTCTTCATACCCCAGCTCCTTGTCCTCATACCCCAGCTCCTTGTCCTCATACCCCAGCTCCTTGTCCTCATACCCCAGCTCGGTGGGTACTAGCGCACTAAGAAAGTAAGAGGGCTTTGTAGAGTGCTAGAATGAGTGTTAAGAAGTAAGACTACAAATCACATGGAATAACAACATCTCCATAACCCCGGACAACACGGGTTCAGAACAGGGCGCTCCTGCCTCTCACAGTTGCTGGACCACTATAACATGGCCTCAGGTGCCAAGGAAGACAAGCAAGACGCTGATGTAATATACACACACTTTGCACAATCTTCCGACAAATGTGACCATGGTGTTATTGTGCACAAAATGCTCGCGAAAGGAATTACTGGCAGAGTAGGAATTGTCGGAAATTTGCGACGAACAAAACTAACAAGTAGCAGGCGAAGCAAATGCTGTCATGTTAGGAAATTACTAACCCTACTAATTACCATAAGAGAATAATTAAAAGAAACGGTTTCAGTGGCTTCTCAGAGAAAATAGAAGGTTAGCCACGTCACCAAAACACTTATTCATGCTCAACACGTTTCCTTAAAGACACCTGCCTGGGGTTTAAATATGATAAAGTATTACCCAAGACTGGATTTAATTAATTCACAAGTAAAAATAATGTCTACCTCCCTATGTCGAAAATGAGAACTATGACACCTTGAGGGAAGAGAGGCCCGACCAGTGGCGTGGCCAGCCCGTAGCTGAGTGGACACGCAGGAGCCAGTACTCGGGACCTTCCTGTGAGAACACGAGCTGTGGGACTGTGTCGTCTTCTATTATCTCCACAACATTACCCAAGCCACAAGGAAGTGTTCTAGTTCCTACTGACTGATAAGTAAAGTGCACTAGACCTAATAGGTCAATTGGTTAGGCAGCAGGACCCGAAACGGGTAAGAAGATTATATTAAATATAATCTTCTTGCAATATAGATGTTTAAATCATTGTGTGTTTGTTACTGTGTATTGATTTCTCAGGTAAAACTGAGGAGAGGGAGACAACTACAACAAACTCTTGGTTCTGGCCATAACTTAATGAGGACTTAATAACACACTAGTTTCTCTATCAGCTATCTTACCCTCTCAGAGTAGGAGAGCCAGAAATGTATATATATATATATATATATATATATATATATATATATATATATATATATATATATATATATATATATATATAAATATATATATATATATATATATATATATATTTATATATATATATATATATATATTTATATATATATATATATATATATATATATATATATATATATATATATTTATATATATATATATATATATATATTTATATATATATATATATATACATATACATAATCTCCAGCGCCTCAGCGTGGCGATACAGAGGGGAAATGCACACTGCATCCAGGGTTCCTGCCCGCCATCTGAGGAGCTGGAGGAACTCGACAACTTATGATAACCATTTTTGTACCCTATATGTAACTCCTTTTTTGTAACAAACTTCAAATAAAACAAATATATATGTGTACATACAAAAGAATGGGGGTGGTAGGAGAGGATAATATTAGTACTCAGTGAAAAACCACAAGGTCTTCTCTGAATACTTTATATTTTCTTCTCCAAGGCTATGGGTCCCCACATTGGCACCAGAAGTGGTACCCTCACAAACTAATATATATATATATATATATATATATATATATATATATATATATATATGTATATATATATATATATATATATATATATATATGCAATTGACGATCACACAACACTGATCATTTTATGCGGAAAATCCACAGAGAAATATGAAATGAGGTGAACGTTTCGGCTTTGTTAAAGCCTTTGTCAACACCAGACTGACTAAGGAGAAGGGAGAAGGGGGGAAGATATATAGGCCGACACCTGACCACCCCATCCCAAGGGTTGGTCAGGTGTAAATAACCAAAACAGGTATAGCTTAGCTTAGAATGGTCAAAGAGGATTAAGCGGTCAGAGAATAAGGATGAAAGATTAAAGAAAAGCCTCATGAACATATATATATATATATTCATATATATATATATATGTATATATATATACATATATATATATATATATATACATATATATATATTCATATATTGTGTGTTCATGAGGCTTTTCTTTAATCTTTCATCCTTATTCTCTGACCGCTTAATCCTCTTTGACCATTCTAAGCTAAGCTATACCTGTTTTGGTTATTTACACCTGACCAACCCTTGGGATGGGGTGGTCAGGTGTCGGCCTATATATCTTCCCCCCTTCTCCCTTCTCCTTAGTCAGTCTGGTGTTGACAAAGGCTTTAACAAAGCCGAAACGTTCACCTCATTTCATATTTCTCTGTGGATTTTCCGCATATATATATATATATATATATATATATATATATATATATATATATATATATATATATATATATATATATATATATATATATGTATGTGCGCGCGCGCGCGTATGTATATGTATGTGTGAGTATAAAGTATGTATGGAAGCTGATCAGAATTACATTTCACCTTTGTAAATGCACATTAATGATACTATATAAAGAACACATCGACCACTTTATGAAGGGCAGACGTAACTTTGTGTATCAATGTATTTATGTCTGTAGGTTAGATTAGCATTTTAAGAGCACTACAATCACCATCTGTGGTTGAGTGTTCAATAGACCCTTGAACTATATGTTTAACACTTCTCTAACCCTGTCCATGGAGGACAGAAGAAAATGTATATATGCTGGTTAGCATTGTAAATGTCTGGCCACGTCTGTGGTAGGAAATAATAATAATAATAATAATAATAATAATAATAATAATAATAATAATAAATTGTCCTGACGCCATATTGGTTCGACTACGGCGCACATGATCAGCGGCCAGATTCACGAAGCAGTTACGCAAGCACTTACGAACCTGTACATCTTCTCTCAACGTTTGGCAGGTTTGTTTACAATTATTAAACAGTTAATGAGCTCCGAAGCACCAGGAGGCTGTTTATAACAACTGATTTGGAAATTTTCATGCTTGTAAACTGTTTAATAAATGTAACCAAAGCTGTCAAAGATTTAGGAAAGATGAACACGTTCGTAAGTACTTGCGTAACTGCTTCGTGAATCTGGACCCCAGGACGCGCGCACGGCTGGATAACCAAACACGTGCATGGCTGGATAACCAAACACGTGCACGGCTGGATAACCAAACACGTGCACGGCTGGATAACCAAACACGTGCACGGCTGGATAACCAAACACGTGCACGGCTGGATAACCAAACACGTGCATGGCTGGATAACCAAACACGTGCATGGCTGGATAACCAAACACGTGCACGGCTGGATAACCAAACACGTGCATGGCTGGATAACCAAACACGTGCACGGCCGGATAGCCAAACACGTGCACGGCTGGATAACCAAACACGTGCACGGCTGGATAACCAAACACGTGCACGGCTGGATAACCAAACACGTGCACGGCTGGATAACCAAACACGTGCACGGCTGGATAACCAAACATATCCTACTTAACAGCTAAGCTGTGTCCAGTATTATACTAATCCATTTTAGCTGTTGACTAACCTGAAGCATCTTCTATTAATTCATTTATTTGACTGATAAGCTACGTACATAAACCCCCAAATATGTGAGCAGGAAACACCTAGACGGAGAATCACACAACCTACAGTCCGCTTTTAATTAATAATAATTAATTAAAATAAGTTAAATTAATAATTTAATACATAAATAAATGAACAAGTTAAATCCCGCTGGAAAAATTCCCCACAGGGAGATGGATCTTCAACTTCCTAAGGAACAGAACGCAGAGTGTAATAGTCAACACAGTAACATCCGGAGCATCTACTGTGAAGAGCTCATTCCCCCCCCCCATAGGTACAGTACTTGCTACGGTACTTTCTCTCATCGTAATATCAGACATAGACAAGGATACAAACTACAGCACTGTATCATCATCTGCAGATGACACAAGGGTCTTCATGGGAGTAGATCATATAGTGGACACGGCAAACTTCCAATCAGATGTAAATTGGGTCTTTCAATGGGAATCAGATAATAATATGACTTTTATTGAAAATAAGTTCCAGCTCCTGCGCTATGGCAAAAATAAAAATTAAAAAAAAGGAAACCTTATGTAAAACGGAATCAAATCACACTATAGAAGGAAAAAGCAATGTAAAGGACCTAGGAGTAATCATGTCAGAAGACCTTACCTTTACAGAACACCATAAAGTAGCTGTCACGACTGCAAGAAAAATGACAGGTTGGATAACAAGGACCTTCCAAACAAGAGACGCCATACAAATGATGACAATTTTCAAGACACCAGTGCTCTAAAGGGTGGAATATTGTTGCACTTTAACAGCCCCATTTAGAGCCGGAGAAATTCCTGGCCTGGAGAGCGTGCAAAGATCCTTTACCGCTAAAATTCACTCTATAACTGTATTCTCTAGAGCGCAGGCGAGAGATAAATAATAATCTACAGGTGGAAGATATTAGAGTGACTAGTTCCAAATATCAACACAGAAATAACATCACATGAGACCAGGAGGCATGGCAGGATGTGCAGAATGCCCCCGTTGAAGAGCAGAGGTGCAACAGGTACCCCCATTGATCACCGGTAACTACACAAGGCATTTCCTTCTCCTCATACCCCAGGTCTTTGCCCTCATACTCCAGGTCCTTGTCCTTATATTCCAGGTCCTTGTCCTTATATTCCAGGTCCTTGTCCTTATATTCCAGGTCCTTATCCTTATACTCCAGGTCCTTGTCCTTATATTCCAGGTCCTTGTCCTTATACTCCAGGTCCTTGTCCTCATACCCCTGCTCCTTGTCCTCATACCCCAGGTCCTTGTCCTTATATTCCAGGTCCTTGTCCTTATACTCCAGGTCCTTGTCCTCATACCCCAGGTCCTTGTCCTTATATTCCAGGTCCTTGTCCTTATATTCCAGGTCCTTGTCCTTATATTCCAGGTCCTTGTCCTTATATTCCAGGTCCTTGTCCTTATACTCCAGGTCCTTGTCCTTATACTCCAGGTCTTTGTCCTTATACTCCAGGTCCTTGTCCTTATACTCCAGGTCCTTGTCCTTATATTCCAGGTCCTTGTCCTTATATTCCAGGTCCTTGTCCTTATACTCCAGGTCCTTGTCCTTATACTCCAGGTCCTTGTCCTTATACTCCAGGTCCTTGTCCTTATACTCCAGGTCCTTGTCCTTATACTCCAGGTCCTTGTCCTTATACTCCAGGTCCTTGTCCTTATACCCCAGCTCCTTGTCCTCATACCCCTGCTCCTTGTCCTTATACCCCAGCTCCTTGTCCTCATACCCCTGCTCCTTGTCCTCATACCCCTGCTCCTTGTCCTCATACCCCAGCTCCTTGTCCTCATACCCCAGGTCCTTGTCCTCATACCCCAGCTCCTTGTCCTCATACCCCTGCTCCTTGTCCTCATACCCCTGCTCCTTGTCCTCATACCCCTGCTCCTTGTCCTCATACCCCTGCTCCTTGTCCTCATACCCCTGCTCCTTGTCCTCATACCCCTGCTCCTTGTCCTCATACCCCTGCTCCTTGTCCTCATACCCCTGCTCCTTGTCCTCATACCCCTGCTCCTTGTCCTCATACCCCTGCTCCTTGTCCTCATACCCCTGCTCCTTGTCCTAATAAACCTTTCCAGTGCTATATGGTCATACTGGCTTAGCACTTTCTCCTAGTGCTCACCTCACCTTACCAGCAAATATCAGATTATCCATCAAATTCGGATTTTGTTTAATGAAATTTTAAGTAGATTAAACTGTTCTTAAAATACAATGTCCGCACATCAACAGGGTTCTAACAGTGAACAATACACAATGTCAAGAAACAGCGATGGTACAGAAGTAGACATGATACAAAATGTCATGAAACAGCGATGGTACAGAAGTAGACATGATACACAATGTCATGAAACAGCGATGGTACAGAAGTAGACATGATACACAATGTCAAGAAACAGCGATGATACAGAAGTAGACATGATACAAAATGTCATGAAACAGCGATGATACAGAAGTAGACATGATACAAAATGTCATGAAACAGCGATGGTACAGAAGTAGACATGATACAAAATGTCATGAAACAGCGATGATACAGAAGTAGACATGATACAAAATGTCATGAAACAGCGATGATACAGAAGTAGACATGATACAAAATGTCATGAAACAGCGATGATACAGAAGTAGACATGATACAAAATGTCAAGAAACAGCGATGGTACAGAAGTAGACATGATACAAAATGTCATGAAACAGCGATGGTACAGAAGTAGACATGATACAAAATGTCATGAAACAGCGATGGTACAGAAGTAGACATGATACACAATGTCAAGAAACAGCGATGGTACAGAAGTAGACATGATACAAAATGTCAAAAAACAGCGATGATACAGAAGTAGACATGATACAAAATGTCAAGAAACAGCGATGGTACAGAAGTAGACATGATACAAAATGTCAAGAAACAGCGATGGTACAGAAGTAGACATGATACACAATGTCAAGAAACAGCGATGATACAGAAGTAGACATGATACAAAATGTCATGAAACAGCGATGGTACAGAAGTAGACATGATACACAATGTCATGAAACAGCGATGGTACAGAAGTAGACATGATACACAATGTCAAGAAACAGCGATGGTACAGAAGTAGACATGATACAAAATGTCAAGAAACAGCGATGGTACAGAAGTAGACATGATACAAAATGTCAAGAAACAGCGATGGTACAGAAGTAGACATGATACAAAATGTCATGAAACAGCGATGGTACAGAAGTAGACATGATACACAATGTCATGAAACAGCGATGGTACAGAAGTAGACATGATACACAATGTCAAGAAACAGCGATGGTACAGAAGTAGACATGATACAAAATGTCAAGAAACAGCGATGGTACAGAAGTAGACATGATACAAAATGTCAAGAAACAGCGATGGTACAGAAGTAGACATGATACACAATGTCAAGAAACAGCGATGGTACAGAAGTAGACATGATACACAATGTCAAGAAACAGCGATGGTACAGAAGTAGACATGATACAAAATGTCAAGAAACAGCGATGATACAGAAGTAGACATGATACAAAATGTCATGAAACAGCGATGGTACAGAAGTAGACATGATACAAAATGTCATGAAACAGCGATGATACAGAAGTAGACATGATACAAAATGTCATGAAACAGCGATGATACAGAAGTAGACATGATACAGAATGTCATGAAACAGCGATGATACAGAAGTAGACATGATACACAATGTCATGAAACAGCGATGATACAGAAGTAGACATGATACACAATGTCATGAAACAGCGATGATACAGAAGTAGACATGATACAAAATGTCATGAAACAGCGATGATACAGAAGGTAGAGACATGCTACAAAATAGTGAAGATGTTGGCGGGCAGGATGAGGTGCGCAGCGTGACATATGCGTGGGCAGGATTCATGAGGGTCGCCATATTGGGCTCCCTGACGTCATCAGGGGCATTATGAAACATCAACCCCTTACAAAGCGGCGGCCATCGGTCACAGCCTCTCCGCCCCGGCAGTGATCTCATGCACCAGCGGCTCCTCTAAGCTTCCCGCCTCCCCTCTCCCTCTAACAGCCTCATTTTGCCCTTCCAAAGACACCATAGAGCGACTCCTTTTGACATACGAATTATTGCTTTCGAACTAATGCTTTAAATGCAGGCGATGAGTCACAATAACGTGGCTAATTTTTAAATTTTTAAATTTTGCCCCGAGAGGCGAGTTTATTGGGCAGCGCCACTCATCTTGTGAGTGGACAAGGCTGACCAGACCACACACTAGAAGGTGAAGGGACGACGACGTTTCGGTCCGTCCTGGACCATTCTCAAGTCGATTGTGAATGGTCCAGGACGGACCGAAACGTCGTCGTCGTCCCTTCACTTTCTAGTGTGTGGTCTGGTTAATGCTCTAAAATAATCATTATTAGACCATGAGGATATAATGTGAGAGACTTCCATTTGGGACACGACGCACTCAGACCACACACACTCACACAAGTGTAAACAAACGCTAGTGCTCGCAACATGGCACAACAAATAACTAGGGTGAAGACATGTTATGTAAACACAACAATAACTCTACTGACTGGGACGTAATCAGTAATGTAGCACACACCTCCTGGGTAACGCTCCTGAGTAACGCTCCTGGGTAACGCTCCTGAGTAACGCTCCTAGGTAACGCTCCTGGGTGGTGGCCGGGGCGTCCACCTGCTCCGGGCACCTCTGTGGAGCAGCAGGTTGTGGCCGGGGCGTCCACCTGCTCCGGGCACCTCTGTGGAGCAGCAGGTTGTGGCCGGGGCGTCCACCTGCTCCGGGCACCTCTGTGGGGCAGCAGGTGGTGGCCGGGGCGTCCACCTGCTCCGGGCACCTCTGTGGAGCAGCAGGTTGTGGTCGGGGCGTCCACCTGCTCCGGGCACCTCTGTGGGGCAGCAGGTGGTGGTCGGGGCGTCCACCTGCTCCGGGCACCTCTGTGGAGCAGCAGGTGGTGGCCGGGGCGTCCACCTGCTCCGGGCACCTCTGTGGAGCAGCAGGTGGTGGCCGGGGCGTCCACCTGCTCCGGGCACCTCTGTGGGGCAGCAGGTGGTGGCCGGGGCGTCCACCTGCTCCGGGCACCTCTGTGGGGCAGCAGGTGGTGGCCGGGGCGTCCACCTGCTCCGGGCACCTCTGTGGGGCAGCAGGTGGTGGCCGGGGCGTCCACCTGCTCCGGGCACCTCTGTGGGGCAGCAGGTGGTGGCCGGGGCGTCCACCTGCTCCGGGCACCTCTGTGGGGCAGCAGGTGGTGGCCGGGGCGTCCACCTGCTCCGGGCACCTCTGTGGGGCAGCAGGTGGTGGCCGGGGCGTCCACCTGCTCCGGGCACCTCTGTGGGGCAGCAGGTGGTGGCCGGGGCGTCCACCTGCTCCGGGCACCTCTGTGGGGCAGCAGGTGGTGGCCGGGGCGTCCACCTGCTCCGGGCACCTCTGTGGGGCAGCAGGTGGTGGCCGGGGCGTCCACCTGCTCCGGGCACCTCTGTGGGGCAGCAGGTGGTGGCCGGGGCGTCCACCTGCTCCGGGCACCTCTGTGGGGCAGCAGGTGGTGGCCGGGGCGTCCACCTGCTCCGGGCACCTCTGTGGGGCAGCAGGTGGTGGCCGGGGCGTCCACCTGCTCCGGGCACCTCTGTGGGGCAGCAGGTGGTGGCCGGGGCGTCCACCTGCTCCGGGCACCTCTGTGGGGCAGCAGGTGGTGGCCGGGGCGTCCACCTGCTCCGGGCACCTCTGTGGGGCAGCAGGTGGTGGCCGGGGCGTCCACCTGCTCCGGGCACCTCTGTGGGGCAGCAGGTGGTGGCCGGGGCGTCCACCTGCTCCGGGCACCTCTGTGGGGCAGCAGGTGGTGGCCGGGGCGTCCACCTGCTCCGGGCACCTCTGTGGGGCAGCAGGTGGTGGCCGGGGCGTCCACCTGCTCCGGGCACCTCTGTGGGGCAGCAGGTGGTGGCCGGGGCGTCCACCTGCTCCGGGCACCTCTGTGGGGCAGCAGGTGGTGGCCGGGGCGTCCACCTGCTCCGGGCACCTCTGTGGGGCAGCAGGTGGTGGCCGGGGCGTCCACCTGCTCCGGGCACCTCTGTGGGGCAGCAGGTGGTGGCCGGGGCGTCCACCTGCTCCGGGCACCTCTGTGGGGCAGCAGGTGGTGGCCGGGGCGTCCACCTGCTCCGGGCACCTCTGTGGGGCAGCAGGTGGTGGCCGGGGCGTCCACCTGCTCCGGGCACCTCTGTGGGGCAGCAGGTGGTGGCCGGGGCGTCCACCTGCTCCGGGCACCTCTGTGGGGCAGCAGGTGGTGGCCGGGGCGTCCACCTGCTCCGGGCACCTCTGTGGGGCAGCAGGTGGTGGCCGGGGCGTCCACCTGCTCCGGGCACCTCTGTGGGGCAGCAGGTGGTGGCCGGGGCGTCCACCTGCTCCGGGCACCTCTGTGGGGCAGCAGGTGGTGGCCGGGGCGTCCACCTGCTCCGGGCACCTCTGTGGGGCAGCAGGTGGTGGCCGGGGCGTCCACCTGCTCCGGGCACCACTGTGGGGCAGCAGGTGGTGGCCGGGGCGTCCACCTGCTCCGGGCACCTCTGTGGGGCAGCAACAAGAGGGTGTCCCAGAAAAAGGACGATGATGATAGAATACAAGAACGATAACAGAAAAAATAGATCTCAACTGGGAAATTGTGGAAACAACAGAACTAAAGCTCTTATACCAGGCGGAAGAGATACCAGGCGGAAGAGATACCAGGCGGAAGAGATACCAGGCGGAAGAGATACCAGGCGGAAGAGATACCAGGCGGAAGAGATACCAGGCGGAAGAGATACCAGGCGGAAGAGATACCAGGCGGAAGAGATACCAGACGGAAGAGATACCAGACGGAAGAGATACCAGGCGGAAGAGATACCAAGCGGAAGAGATACCAGGCGGAAGAGATACCAGGCGGAAGAGATACCAGGCGGAAGAGATACCAGGCGGAAGAGATACCAGGCGGAAGAGATACCAGGCGGAAGAGATACCAGACGGAAGAGATACAAATGGAATAGAAAACTATACATAATATGGCAAGAAATCTATAAAGTTCTTGACATACATAAAATGGAATATAATAACAACCTCCTCCAGGACTGGAGCTAGACTTACAGGTCAAGGTTCATACATAGAGGAGGACGAAGACATTTGTGAGATCCTAAGAGACCAGTCAGAGGCAATGTTTATCACTGCCAACAACAACGTGGTGGCTCAAGATGCGGACAGCTTCTTCAAGGACGCTCTCTTCAGTTGAGACAACATAACGGACAATAACACAAGCGCAGCAGCAGTTTCTGAACACAACACAATGTTGACAACCTGACCATGCCCTAACACCTGGGCCCCGACTCCCGACACCTCAGCCTTATAAAGACATACACGAACCAGTAGCTGGAGCTCTCCGTGTTATATGCTGAAAATGGCTAGATACTGGCAAGATTTTTTGAAACCTTTTTTTTTTTGAGGTTACCTTGAGATGATTTCGGGGCTTAACGTCCCCGCGGCCCGGTCCCCGACCATGCCTCCTGGTTGCTGGATTGGTCAACCAGGCTGTTGGACGAAGCTGCGAGCAGCCTGACGTATGAAAAACAGCCTGGATGTATAGGTATCATTTGAAAGTATTTATCACGTTCGCCCAACCACTTGGGCTGGACGGTAGAGGGACGATCTCGCTTCATGCAGGTTGGCGTTCATTCCCCGACCGTCCAAGTGCTTGGGTACCATTCCTTCCCCCCCATCCCATCTCAAATCCTTATCCTGACCCCTTCCCAGTCCTATATAGTAATGGCTTAGCGCTTTCCCCTTGGCGCTTCTCCCCCTTTCTTTACACTGCGAGGGGTCGGCCAGTTATGTCCCTTATGTGTAGTGGAAGCGTGTTGAACAGTCTCGGGCCTCTGATGTTGATAGTTCTCTCTTGAACACTCTGAGGGGTCGGCCAGTTATGTCCCTTATGTGTAGTGGAAGCGTGTTGAACAGTCTCGGGCCTCTGATGTTGATAGTTCTCTCTTGAACACTCTGAGGGGTCGGCCAGTTATGTCCCTTATGTGTAGTGGAAGCGTGTTGAACAGTCTCGGGCCTCTGATGTTGATAGTTCTCTCTTGAACACTCTGAGGGGTCGGCCAGTTATGTCCCTTATGTGTAGTGGAAGCGTGTTGAACAGTCTCGGGCCTCTGATGTTGATAGTTCTCTCTTGAACACTCTGAGGGGTCGGCCAGTTATGTCCCTTATGTGTAGGGATAACTGGCCGACCCCTCACAGTGTTCAAGAGAGAGAACTTGATAAACACCTCCAAAGGATACCTGATCAACCAGGCTGTGATTCATACGTCAGGCTGCGAGCAGCCGCGTCCAACAACCTGGTCGACCAGACGACTCCTAAGCTGGTCGCGGGGACGGTGATCCTGGGAATCCTGGAAAACTAGCCACAAGTCCCCGAGGTAGAGAGCTCTCCACTGTGGCTGGACTTGATATGGTTTGATTGAGTGCATCTCTCTGCAGCTTGCTTGACGGGACATTGAATATCCGTGGCCCTACTTTACCTGTTCTTCCCGTTAATCTCACATTACGGGCTTCCACTCCAAGGCCTCGTGCACCACACACCTGGACTGTACACCCAGTCAACTCCAGCGGGATATCATATAATTTTCTCTTGGAATTACAATTAACGAAAAAATTAAAACTCCACAACAAAGTCAATGAAGGTTTACAAATGCAGACGATGAGTCACAATAACGTGGCTAAAGTATGTTGACCAGACAACACACTAGAAGGTGAAGGGACGACGACGTTTCGGTCCGTCCTGGACCATTCTCAAGTCGATTGTCGACTTGAGAATGGTCCAGGACGGACCGAAACGTCGTCGTCCCTTCACCTCCTAGTGTGTGGTCTGGTCAACAAGGTTTACAAATGAAACAAGAACACGCCAACACCACCAACAACCACATGGATCAGTTGAGGCACCAACCAGTCCACCGTATTTGTGACATATAACAGTATTTGTGGACTCACCGGGTCAGTGGAGTGAGGGTGTTGAGGGGACAGCGTGATCAACACCACATTATTATACCTGATCAACCAGGCTGTGGTTGATACGTCAGGCTGCTCATAGCCTGACGTATGAATTAGGAGGCCTGGTCAGAGACCGGGCCGCGGGCAGGTTGATCCTCGGAACCCACCACCTCTGCAGCTCACACATCCACCCTGCCAGCCCACACATCCACCCTGCCAGCACACACACCCCACCCTGCCAGCCCACACACCCCACCCTGCCAGCCCACACACCCCACCCTGCCAGCCCACACACCCCACCCTGCCAGCCCACACACCCCACCCTGCCAGCCCACACACCCCACCCTGCCAGCCCACACACCCCACCCTGCCAGCCCACACACCCCACCCTGCCAGCACACACACCCCACCCTGCCAGCCCACACACCCCACCCTGCCAGCCCACACACCCCACCCTGCCAGCCCACACACCCCACCCTGCCAGCCCACACACCCCACCCTGCCAGCCCACACACCCCACCCTGCCAGCACACACACCCCACCCTGCCAGCCCACACACCCCACCCTGCCAGCCCACACACCCCACCCTGCCAGCCCACACACCCCACCCTGCCAGCACACACACCCCACCCTGCCAGCCCACACACCCCACCCTGCCAGCCCACACACCCCACCCTGCCAGCCCACACACTCTACCCTGCCAGCCCACACCCCCCACCCTGCCAGCACACACACCCCACCCTGCCAGCCCACACACCCCACCCTGCTAGCCCACACCCCCCACCCTGCCAGCCCACACACCCCACCCTGCCAGCCCACACACCCCACCCTGCCAGCACACACACCCCACCCTGCCAGCACACACCCCCCACCCTGCCAGCACACACCCCCCACCCTGCCAGCACACACACCCCACCCTGCCAGCCCACACACCCCACCCTGCCAGCACACACACCCCACCCTGCCAGCCCACACACCCCACCCTGCCAGCCCACACACTCCACCCTGCCAGCCCACACCCCCCACCCTGCCAGCCCACACACCCCACCCTGCCAGCCCACACACCCCACCCTGCCAGCACACACACCCCACCCTGCCAGCCCACACACCCCACCCTGCCAGCACACACACCCCACCCTGCCAGCACACACACCCCACCCTGCCAGCCCACACACCCCACCCTGCCAGCCCACACACCCCACCCTGCCAGCACACACACCCCACCCTGCCAGCCCACACACCCCACCCTGCCAGCCCACACACTCCACCCTGCTAGCCCACACCCCCCACCCTGCCAGCCCACACACCCCACCCTGCCAGCCCACACACCCCACCCTGCCAGCACACACACCCCACCCTGCCAGCCCACACACCCCACCCTGCCAGCACACACACCCCACCCTGCCAGCACACACACCCCACCCTGCCAGCCCACACACTCCACCCTGCTAGCCCACACCCCCCACCCTGCCAGCCCACACACCCCACCCTGCCAGCCCACACACCCCACCCTGCCAGCCCACACACCCCACCCTGCCAGCACACACACCCCACCCTGCCAGCACACACCCCCCACCCTGCCAGCACACACACCCCACCCTGCCAGCCCACACACCCCACCCTGCCAGCACACACACCCCACCCTGCCAGCCCACACACCCCACCCTGCCAGCCCACACACTCCACCCTGCCAGCCCACACACCCCACCCTGCCAGCACACACACCCCACCCTGCCAGCCCACACTCCACCCTGCTAGCCCACACCCCCCACCCTGCCAGCCCACACACCCCACCCTGCCAGCCCACACACCCCACCCTGCCAGCACACACACCCCACCCTGCCAGCCCACACACCCCACCCTGCCAGCACACACACCCCACCCTGCCAGCACACACACCCCACCCTGCCAGCCCACACACCCCACCCTGCCAGCCCACACACTCCACCCTGCCAGCACACACACCCCACCCTGCCAGCCCACACACCCCACCCTGCCAGCACACACACCCCACCCTGCCAGCACACACACCCCACCCTGCCAGCCCACACACCCCACCCTGCCAGCACACACACCCCACCCTGCCAGCACACACACCCCACCCTGCCAGCCCACACACTCCACCCTGCTAGCCCACACCCCCCACCCTGCCAGCCCACACACCCCACCCTGCCAGCCCACACACCCCACCCTGCCAGCACACACACCCCACCCTGCCAGCCCACACACCCCACCCTGCCAGCACACACACCCCACCCTGCCAGCACACACACCCCACCCTGCCAGCACACACACCCCACCCTGCCAGCCCACACACTCCACCCTGCTAGCCCACACCCCCCACCCTGCCAGCCCACATACCTAGAGAGAGTTTCAGGAATACTACTCCTCCCCGAGCCCGGCCTGAGGCCAGGCTCTACTTGTGATAACTTGGTCCAACAAGCTGGTGCTTGGAGCGGTCCGCAGGCCCACATGTCCACTACAGCCTGGTTGGTCCGGCAACTCCTGCAAAAACTTGTCTAAGTGCCTCTTGAATACATCCACCTTTGTTCCAGCAATATTTATAATGCTTGCTGGGAGGGTGCTGAACAACTGTGGACCTCTGATGTTCAGTGTTCTCAGATTGTGCCTATGGCACCTCTACTTTTCACTGGTTCAATTCTGCATTCCCTTCCGTATCTTTCGCTCCATTATGTTGTTATTCTACTGTGCAAATTTGGAACCTGGCCCTCTAGTATCTTCCAAGTATATATTATTTGAACCCTTTCTCCTCCCCTTTCCAGAGAGTACATTTTGAGAGCTTTAAGACGGACCCAATAATTTAGATGCTTTATCATGTCTCTGCGTGCAGTATATGTTCTCTGTATTCCCTCTAATTCAGATATCTCTCCCGCTCTGAAAGGGGAAGTGAGTACCGAGCAATACTCAAGACGGGACAGCACCAGTGATGTAAATAGTATTAGCATTGCTGTGGGGTCTCTGGATTTGAATGTTATCATAATCCATCCAATCATTTTCCTGGCCGCCGCTATATTTGCTCGGTTATGTTCACTAAATGTCAGGTCGTCAGACATTATAATTCACAGAACTTTTACATGTTGCTTTCCTTCTATGAGTAGGTCTGATTGTGTTCTGTACTTTGTGTTTCGTTCAAGTTCCTCGTTTCCACCATACATAAATACCTGGAACTTGTCTCCGTTAAACATCATGTTATTTTCAGTTGCCTAATCAAAGACTTTATTAATATCTGCCTGCAGTTTTTCAGTGTCTTCTACAGAGGAACTTTTCATGCTGATTTTTGTATCATCTGCAAAGGATAACACGAAACTGTGACTAGTGTTTTTGTCAACATCTACTTTGAGGTTACCTTGAGGTGGTTTCTTGGCTTAGCGTCCCCGCGGCCCGGTCCTCGACCAGGCCTCCTCGTTGCTGGACTGGTCAACCAGGCTGTTGGACGCAGTTGCTCGCAGCCTGACGTATGAATCACAGCCTGATTGATCAGGTATCCTGCTGCTTGATACCGGCCTGATGGGGGTTCTGGGAGTTCTACTCCCCAAGCCCGTTCCGAGACCAGGCTTGACTTGAGAGAGTTTGGTCCACCAGGCTGTTGCTTGCAGCGGCCCGCAGGCCCACATATCCACCACAGCCCGGTTGGTCCGGCACTCCTTGGAGGAAATGATCTAGAAGATGTCCACGGTTGTTCCGGCAATATTTCTTACGCTCAATCCTATGCTATCCTTTCGAGGTGTTTATCAGTTATCTCTTGAACACTGTGAGGGGTCGGCCAGTTATGCCCCTTATGTGTAGTGGAAGCGTGTTGAACAGTCTCGGGCCTGTGATGTTGATAGTTCCCTCTTGAACACTGTGTGGGGTCGGCCAGTTATGTCCCTTATGTGTAGTGGAAGCGTGTTGAACAGTCTTGGGCCTCTGATGTTGATAGTTCCCTCTTGAACACTGTGAGGGGTCTGCCAGTTATGTCCCTTATATGTAGTGGAAGCGTGTTGAACAGTCTCGGGCCTCTGATGTTGATAGTTCCCTCTTGAACACTGTGAGGGGTCGGCCAGTTATGTCCCTTATGTGTAGTGGAAGCATGTTGAACAGGCTCGGGCCTCTAATGTTCATAGAGTTCTCTCTCAGAGTACCTGTTGCACCTCGGCTCTTCAACGGGGGTATTCTGCACATCCCGCCATGCCTTCTGGTCTCATGTGATATTATTTCTGTGTGCAGGTTTGGGACCAGCCCCTCTAATATTTTTCACGTGTAAATTATTATGTATCTCTACCGCCTGCTCTCAAGAGAATATAAATTTAGGCATTTTAGTCGGTCCCAATAGTTAAGGTGTTTTACTGAGTGAATTCTAGCAGTAAAGGATCTCTGCACGCTCTCCAGATGAAGTAAAGTGTAAAGTGTGTGGACAAAGACAGGGACACACACTCGAACACTATATCTTGGATTGTAGTAAAATTGAGCCTTTTAGAGATAAATCTAAGCTCACTCTGTATGATATGGCAACCTATCTTATTACCATGGATAAATTACCTGAAATCCTTGCACTGTATCCACATTTCGCTTCCAGTAGATGAACGACATATGAGATTCAGAAACAAGTAGTGTATTGTGAGGACTAATAATAAACAGAAGCTCCCCTATGACTCTGTAATATCCCCATTGGTCAAACTATTATGTATTAGCGATAAGACCTACCATTAATGTATGATGACTTACTGTAAATATGTAGCTCTTGTAATAGCACTTTCTCTGTAACTAGCTGACATTGTAACCATAAGGTGTGAAGGATAGTAAGAATTGTTTATGTAATAATCTAAGATGAGGTCTGATAAAGACCTTTTGTGCCCTCTGTAATGCTTTTTGCGCTACCGCTCACAGGATGAGTATGGGGTGCACAATAAACTAGCCGCCTCCGGTGGCAACAATCAAAACAATCTCTAGGTCAGCAATTTCTCCAGCTTTGAAAGGGGCTGTCATTGTGCAGCAGTACTCCACTCTAGAGAGCACAAGCGTCTTGAAGAGTATCATCATCGGTATAGCATCTCTAATGTGAAAAGTTCTTGTTATCCAACCTGTCATTTTTCTTGCAGTTGTGACGGCTACTTTATTGTGTTCTTTAAAGGTAAGGTCTTCCGACATGAGTACACCCAGATCCTTTACATTGCCTTTTCTATGTTAGGATTTGACTGCATTTTATTCGTGGTTTCCGTTTTTATATTTTCATGTCTCCGTACCGCATGAACGGGAACTTATCTTCGTTAACCGCCATATTATTTTCTGTAGCCCATAGAAAGACCTGATATACATCTGATTGGAGGTTTGCCGTGTCCTCTATGTTGTCTACTCTCATGAAAATCCTAGTGTCATCTGCAAAGGATGATACAGTGCTATAGATTGTGTCCTTGTCTATGTCCGATATGAGGATGAGAAAAAGTACTGGAGCTAACACAGTACCCTGGGGGACTGAGCTCTTCACGGTTGATGGTCCGGATTTTATTTTGTTGACTATTACACATTGGGTTCTGTTAGTCAGGAAATTGTAGATCCATCTGCCTATTTTTCCAGTAATTCTTTTTGAACGCATTTTGTGTGCAATAACACCATGGTCACATTTAAAAAAGGCTTTTGCAAAATCTGTGTAAATGACATCAGCGTTTTGTTTGTCATCCATAGCATCTAATGCCATGTCATAGTGGTCCAGCAACTGCGACAGGCAAGAGCGCCCTGTTCTGAAACCATGTTGTCTGGGGTTATGGAGTTGCTGTGATTCCATGTATTTTGTGATCTTACTTCTTAGCACTCTCTCAAAGATTTTCATGATGCGTGATGTTAGTGCTATCGGTGTATAATTTTTTGCCTCTGCCTTATTTCCTCCTTTATGGAGTGGTGCTATCTCTGCTGTTTTTGTATGTTACGAATAAGCCAATACCAGTATCCGAGATAAGAATGAGAAATAGCAGCGGTGCAAGGACTGTGCCCTCGGGTACTGAGCTTTTCACTGCACTGTGACTTTATCTTATTTGACTGACCGACACTTTCTGCATTCTGCTTGTCAGAAAGATGACAATCCAACTCCTCACTTTACCTGTTATTTCTAGTGATCTCATTTTATGGGATATCACTCCAGTGTCACATTTGTCGAATGCCTTTGCAAAGTCTGTGTATACAACATCTGCATTTTGCTTTTCTTTTAAGGCTGCTGCGATTTTGTCATAGTGGCTGAGTAACTGTGACAGACAGGATCTTCCCGCTCTAAATCCATGTTGTCCTGGGCTGTGAAGTTCATTATTTGCCATTAAACTGGAAATTTGATTCCTAATCACTCTTTCAAAACTTTCATTATGTGTGACGTAAGTGCAAGTGGTCTATAATTTTTTGTCATAGATATAGTACCTCCCATGTGTAGAGGAGCTATATCTGCAGATTTAAGTGCTGCTGGTATCTTCCCTGTATCCAGGCTCTTTCTCCACATTACGCTGAGTGCTCGCGCTACTGATACTTTACATTTCTTTATGAATATGGAATTCCACGAGTCAGGCCCAGGAGCTGAGTGCATAGGCATATTATCAATTTATCTATCAAAGTCTTCTGAATTCGTGTTAATGTCAGTTATATTATCTGAAACTTGAATGTCATTCACAAAGAAACTGTCTGAATCCTCAACTTTCATGTTTTTAATTGGGTGCTAAACATAGCCTCATACTAGCCTTCTAGAATTGCACGAATTTTTTTGTTGTCCTCTGTGTACGAACCTTCAGTTGTAAGTAAAAGTCCAATATTGGTGGATTTTTTTTATTTTGATTTTGTGAACAAAATATTTGGGTTTTTCTTTATGTCTTGTATAGCTCTATGTTCCAATTCCATTTCTTCAGACCCGTATGATCGCTTCAGCGCCTGCTCTATTTCTTCGATCTTACTGCTTAATTTTTATTTCTTGTGATAGTCGTGTCAGCTCAAGTATTTCCGTTACTTTTTCCTTCTCCTGTACAGTCTTCTGCTTTCTCTCTTTGCCCCTCCTCACAGGCACGTGCTTCAAGCAGACCTTGTAAGCTTCAGCTGTCAGTTGAGCTATTCCCTGTGTGGGAGTTTTGTCGCTTAAGACCGTCTCCCATTGAATGGTTGCAAGGTCTACATTTATTTTCTCCCAGTCAATCCTCTTATTGTTGAAATTGAATTGACTGAATATCCCTTCTCGCTTGGTGAGTCTCTTAAATATAATGCCGTTATTTATGTTAGTTTGCACTTCAATGAGCTTGTGGTCTGAGTGTGTAGTATCTGAGATAGTAATTTATCTGATTAGTTTAATTGTTAATGAATATCAGGTCTAGTGTGCTTTCATTCGAAGTTGGTTCTGTGATCTGTTAGTTGAGCGAGAATATGTCACAGAATCTTAAAAGTTTTCTAACCTGTGGTTGACTGGGTAGACACCAGTTTACGTCTCCTCAATGTCATCTCAACAGTCCCACACTGCCAGTCAGATCACCTTACCTGGAAAGCAAAAGAAGGAAATTTGTAAACACCTAAATAAATTGAGGACATTTTGAATTGTATTTTAAAATATAAACATTTTTCTATTTATGATAATATATATTATTATTTCCTTAATATATATATATATATATATATATATATATATATATATATATATATATATATATATATATAATGAACCCATCCTTTTGAAATAAAAGTACTTATTGTAACTATTTGGCAGAAAGTACCAACACATAGTGATGGACCACCAGAAAGTACCAACACGTAGTAATGGACCACCAGAAAGTACCAATACGTAGTGATGGACCACCAGAAAGTACCAACACATAGTGATGGACCACCAGAAAGTACCAACACGTAGTAATGGACCACCAGAAAGTACCAACACATAGTGATGGACCACCAGAAAGTACCAACACGTAGTGATGGACCACCAGAAAGTACCAACACATAGTGATGGACCACCAGAAAGTACCAACACGTAGTGATGGACCACCAGAAAGTACCAACACGTAGTGATGGACCACCAGAAAGTACCAACACGTAGTGATGGACCACCAGAAAGTACCAACACGTAGTGATGGACCACCAGAAAGTACCAACACGTAGTGATGGACCACCAGAAAGTACCAACACGTAGTGATGGACCACCAGAAAGTACCAACACGTAGTGATGGACCACCAGAAAGTACCAACACGTAGTGATGGACCACCAGAAAGTACCAACACGTAGTGATGGACCACCAGAAAGTACCAACACGTAGTGATGGACCACCAGAAAGTACCAACACGTAGTAATAGACCATCAGTAAACCACTTTTCTACTATTAACTATACAATTCAGAAACAGCCAATCTTAAATATTTCTGGGCCTAGTAAATGTATGTACTTCATTAGGCCCAAGATAGTGTGTGCTAACCTCTCTAACCTCTAACATAGCCATGTTAGGAGAGGTTAGATCTTATTAACAAGTTAGGTTAGAAAAGTTTCCCATTTGCCTAAAATTCCATAATATTAAAGTCAATTTCTTGGTGGTCCATCACTAATATACCTGGAGTATACCTGGAGCGTACCTGGAGCGTACCTGGAGTATACCTGGAGCGTACCTGGAGTATACCTGGAGCGTACCTGGAGTATACCTGGAGCGTACCTGGAGTATACCTGGAGCGTACCTGGAGTATACCTGGAGCGTACCTGGAGTATACCTGGAGCGTACCTGGAGTGGGTTCTGAGAGTTGTTCTACTCCCCGAGCCCGGCCTGAGGTTCGACATTAATAAACTTTACTGGCCTGGTAAATGACATTTACCAGGCTTGATATTGGTAAATCAGTAGGAGTCGGTAAGAGGATTCGAACCAACACTCTGAGCATTTCCAAGCACACGTCTTAGACCACTTAACCACGACATAAGGGACAAAAGAAATACAACTTGGGATTCAACTGAATCTTCTAGGGTTGCTGAGGCTTCCAGTGAACCCACGTCAGAGTGTGATACATCACCCCCGTGCACTCGGGCTGGGGACCAGGAGCTATGTCACCACAGTCAACCCACGTCAGAGTGTGATACATCACCCCCGTGCACTCGGGCTGGGGACCAGGAGCTATGTCACCACAGTCAACCCACGTCAGAGTCTGATACATCACCCCCGTGCACTCGGGCTGGGGACCAGGAGCTATGTCACCACAGTCAACCCACGTCAGAGTCTGATACATCACCCCCGTGCACTCGGGCTGGGGACCAGGAGCTATGTCACCACAGTCAACCCACGTCAGAGTCTGATACATCACCCCCGTGCACTCTGGCTGGGGTCCAGGAGCTATGTCACCACAGTGAACCCACGTCAGAGTCTGATACATCACCCCCGTGCACTCGGGCTGGGGACCAGGAGCTATGTCACCACAGTCAACCCACGTCAGAGTGTGATACATCACCCCCGTGCACTCGGGCTGGGGTCCAGGAGCTATGTCACCACAGTCAACCCACGTCAGAGTGTGATACATCACCCCCGTGCACTCGGGCTGGGGTCCAGGAGCTATGTCACCACAGTCAACCCACGTCAGAGTGTGATACATCACCCCCGTGCACTCGGGCTGGGGACCAGGAGCTATGTCACCACAGTCAACCCACGTCAGAGTGTGATACATCACCCCCGTGCACTCGGGCTGGGGTCCAGGAGCTATGTCACCACAGTCAACCCACGTCAGAGTGTGATACATCACCCCCGTGCACTCGGGCTGGGGACCAGGAGCTATGTCACCACAGTCAACCCACGTCAGAGTGTGATACATCACCCCCGTGCACTCGGGCTGGGGTCCAGGAGCTATGTCACCACAGTCAACCCACGTCAGAGTGTGATACATCACCCCCGTGCACTCGGGCTGGGGTCCAGGAGCTATGTCACCACAGTCAACCCACGTCAGAGTGTGATACATCACCCCCGTGCACTCGGGCTGGGGACCAGGAGCTATGTCACCACAGTCAACCCACGTCAGAGTGTGATACATCACCCCCGTGCACTCGGGCTGGGGTCCAGGAGCTATGTCACCACAGTCAACCCACGTCAGAGTGTGATACATCACCCCCGTGCACTCGGGCTGGGGACCAGGAGCTATGTCACCACAGTCAACCCACGTCAGAGTGTGATACATCACCCCCGTGCACTCTGGCTGGGGACCAGGAGCTATGTCACCACAGTCAACCCATGTCAGAGTGTGATACATCACCCCCGTGCACTCGGGCTGGGGACCAGGAGCTATGTCACCACAGTCAACCCACGTCAGAGTGTGATACATCACCCCCGTGCACTCTGGCTGGGGACCAGGAGCTGTGTCACCAACGCTTCTCTTCAAGTACACAATAAAAATCACATTAAGGTGTTGTGTCAACAAGATCAGTCGGAGCCGTATGGAGGGTTCGACTCCTGCTCGTGGCTCCTACTGTTGTCTTAGTACATATTGTGTTGTGTTTGTACATATTGTGTTGTGTTTGTACATATTGTGTTGTGTTTGTACATATTGTGTTGTGTTTGTACATATTGTGTTATCTTTGTACATATTGTGTTATCTTTGTACATATTGTGTTATCTTTGTACATATTGTGTTGTGTTTGTACATATTGTGTTATCTTTGTACATATTGTGTTATCTTTGTACATATTGTGTTGTGTTTGTACATATTGTGTTATCTTTGTACATATTGTGTTGTGTTTGTACATATTGTGTTATCTTTGTACATATTGTGTTGTGTTTGTACATATTGTGTTATCTTTGTACATATTGTGTTATCTTTGTACATATTGTGTTGTGTTTGTACATATTGTGTTATCTTTGTACATATTGTGTTATCTTTGTACATATTGTGTTATCTTTGTACATATTGTGTTGTGTTTGTACATATTGTGTTATCTTTGTACATATTGTGTTGTGTTTGTACATATTGTGTTATCTTTGTACATATTGTGTTATCTTTGTACATATTGTGTTATCTTTGTACATATTGTGTTATCTTTGTACATATTGTGTTGTGTTTGTACATATTGTGTTATCTTTGTACATATTGTGTTGTGTTTGTACATATTGTGTTGTGTTTGTACATATTGTGTTATCTTTGTACATATTGTGTTATCTTTGTACATATTGTGTTATCTTTGTACATATTGTGTTATCTTTGTACATATTGTGTTGTGTTTGTACATATTGTGTTATCTTTGTACATATTGTGTTGTGTTTGTACATATTGTGTTATCTTTGTACATATTATGTTGTGTTTGTACATATTGTGTTATCTTTGTACATATTGTGTTATCTTTGTACATATTGTGTTATCTTTGTACATATTGTGTTATCTTTGTACATATTGTGTTATCTTTGTACATATTGTGTTGTTTTTGTACATATTGTGTTATCTTTGTACATATTGTGTTGTGTTTGTACATATTGTGTTATCTTTGTACATATTGTGTTGTGTTTGTACATATTGTGTTATCTTTGTACATATTGTGTTGTATTTGTACATATTGTGTTATCTTTGTACATATTGTGTTATCTTTGTACATATTGTGTTATCTTTGTACATATTGTGTTGTGTTTATACATATTGTGTTGTGTTTGTACATATTGTGTTATCTTTGTACATATTGTGTTGTGTTTATACATATTGTGTTATCTTTGTACATATTGTGTTATCTTTGTACATATTGTGTTATCTTTGTACATATTGTGTTGTGTTTATACATATTGTGTTGTGTTTGTACATATTGTGTTATCTTTGTACATATTGTGTTGTGTTTATACATATTGTGTTATCTTTGTACATATTGTGTTATCTTTGTACATATTGATACCTGGTTGATGGGGTTCTGGGAGTTCTTCTACTCCCCAAGCCCGGCCCGGGGCCAGACTTGACTTGTGAGAGTTTGGTCCACCAGGCTGTTGCTTGGAGCGGCCCGCAGGCCCACATACCCACCACAGCCCGGTTGGTCCGGCACTCCTTGGAGGAAACTATCTAGTTTTTTAAATGTTGGAACTGCAAGGCTTTATACCCGGGGGGTGCTTCACCTTATCTTAAAACACCCTCACTGTGGGCACGTGGGCACGTGGGCACATGGGCACGTGGGCACGTGGGCATCTCTCAAGGTCGCCCCTGAGACAAGATGCGTCCTCTCATATTAATCCAGCCCGTCCTCTAGCGCTCCCATAAACCTGCCCTAACTAACCCAACCCAACTTAAGCCAACCTAACCTAACATAACCTAACCTAAGCCAACTAAACCCAACCCAATCAAAGCCAATCCAACCTAACCTAAGTCAACCCAACTAAAGCCAACCCAACCTAAGTCAACCCAACTCAACCTAACATAACCAAATCTAAGCTAACCTAACCAAACCTAAGCCAACCTAACCTAACCTAAGCTAAATCAACCCAGCATAACCTAAGCCTGGAGCATACTTGGAGAGGGTTCTGGGAGTTCTTCTAGTCCCCGAGCCCGGCCTGAGGCCAGGCTTGATATGTGATAACTTGGTCCAACAGGCTGTTGCTTGCCTCTTGAATATATACACCTTTGTTCCGGATATATTTCTAATGCTTGCTGGGATAGTGTTGAACAGCTGTGATCAGACAGTGTTCTCTGATTATGCCTATGACACCTCTACTCTTCACTAGTTCTATTCTTCATTTCCTTCCGTATCTTTCGTTCCAGTATGTTGCTATTCTACTGAGCAAATTTGGTACCTGTCCTTCAAGTATCTTCCAGGTATTAATTATTTGATACCTTTCTCGTCACTTTCCAGAGAGTACATTTTGAGAACTTTGAGACGGTCCCAATAATTTAGATGTTTTATCGTGTCAGTGCGTGCCGTGTATGTTCTCTGTATTCCCTCTATTTCAGAGATCTCTCCTGCTTTGAAAGGGGAAGTGACTTACTCAAGACGGGACAGTACCAGTGATTTAAATAGTATTAGCATTGCTGTGGGATCTCTGGATTTGAACGTTCTCATAATCCATCCTATCATTTGCTGGCCGCCGTTATATTTGCTCAGTTATGTTCACTAAATCGTCAGACATCATAATTCTCAGATCTTTTACATGCTGCTTTCCTTCTATGATTGTCTCCTGTACCCTGTGTTTCGTTTAAGTTCCTCGTTTCTACCATACTTAAATACCTGGAACATGCCACCGTTAAACATCATGCCTCAGTTGCCCAATCGAGGACCTAATTAATATCTGCCAGCAGTTTTTCATTGGCTTCTACAGAGGAAATTTTCATGCTGATTTTTGTATCATCTGCAAAGGAAGACACGAAGCTGTGACTAGTATTTTTTACTATATCCGAGATAAAAATGAGAAACAGCAGCGGTGCAAGGACTGCGCCCTGGGGTACAGAGCTTTTAACTGCAACTGGGCTTGATCTTACTTGAGTGACCGTCACACTCTGCATTCTGTTTGACAAAGTTGAAAATCCACCGCCCAACTTTATTAGTTATTCGTATTGATCTCATTTATGAGCTATCACTCTATGGTCACAATTGTCGAATACCTTTGTAAAGTCTGTGTATACAATATTTGCATTTTGCTTTTCTTCTAAGGCTTCTGTGATTTTGTCATAGTGGTTGAGTAACTGTGACAGACAGGATCTTCCCGCTCTAAATCCATGTTGTCCTGGGTTGTGTAGTTCATTATTTTCCATAAAACTAGAAATTTGATCTTGTTATCTTGAGGTTATCTTGAGATGATTTCGGGGCTTTAGTGTCCCCGCGGCCCGGTCCTCGACCAGGCCTCCACCCCCAGGAAGCAGCCCGTGACAGCTGACTAACACCCAGGTACCTATTTACTGCTAGGTAACAGGGGCGTTCAGGGTGAAAGAAACTTTTGCCCATTTGTTTCTGCCTCGTGCGGGAATCGAACCCGCGCCACAGAATCACGAGTCCTGCGCGCTATCCACCAGGCTACGAGGCACCTAGTATGATTCCTAATCTTTCAAAGCTTTTATGTGTGATGTTAGTGCAACTGATCTATAATTTTTTGCCAAAGCTTTACTCCCCCCCCCCCCTTGTGCAGAGGAGCTATATCTGCAGATTTAAGTGCTGCTGGTATCTCCCCTGTATCCAGGCTCTTTCTCCATATTACGCTGAGTGCTCTCGGTACTGGTACTTTACATTTCTTTATGAATATTGAATTTCTTGAGTCAGGCCCAGGAGCTGAGTGCATAGGCATATTGTCAATTTATCTATCAAAGTCTTTGAATTCATGTTAATTAATATCCGTTATATTATCTGCAGCTTGGATGTCATTCATAAAGAAGCTGTCTGCGTCATCAACTTTCATGTTGTTTATTGGTGTGCTAAACATAGCCTCATACTGGCTTCTTAGGATTTCACTAATTTCTTTGTTGTCCTCTGTGTACGTACCTTCAGTTGTAATTAAAGGTCCAATACTGGTACTTTTTTTATTTTAATTTTGCATATGTGAAAAAATATTTTGGATTTTTATTTATTTCTTTTATAGCTTGCTGTTCCAATTCCATTTCCTCAGACTCGGATGATCGCTTCAATGTTTGCTCTATTTCTTCGATCTCCCTGTTTAGGTTTATTTTCCTTTCTTGTGATAGTCTGTTAGTCTGTGATAGTGTTTGCTTAAGCATTTCCGTTATTTTTTTCCTTCTCCTGTACAGTCGTCTCCGTTCTCTTTCTAGAGTGGTCCTCTTTCTGCCCCTCCTCACAGGCACGTGCTTCAAGCAGACCTTGTAAGCTTCAGCTGTCAGTTGAGCTATTCCCTGTGTGGGAGTTTTGTCGCTTAAGACCGTCTCCCATTGAATGGTTGCAAGGTCTACATTTATTTTTTCCCAGTCGATCCTCTTATTGTTGAAATTGAATTTACTGAATACCCCTTCACCCTTGGTTGTCTTAGATCTTCTCTTATAAAAATCCTAGTGTCATCTACAAAGGATGATGCAGTACTATAGATTGTGTCCTTGTTTATGTCCTATATGAGGATGAGAAACAGTACTGGAGCAAGCACAGTACCCTGGGGGATGTAACACCCATGACCCCCCCCCCCCCCCCGATGAGCTATCACCTAGGGAAGCCTTCTCCATGAGGTCAGCCCAGACGACCTCCGGATTATCATGTATGTTGATTAAAAAAATTCCTGGGTTAGTCTTAGTCAGCTAGTTTCAAGTATGTAATATTTCATGATACTCTTGTCAAACATTGCAATGGAATTAGACCCCAGATTCTTATGTGTAAACATCCATGGATCTCCCCCTTTTAGCCAGGTCAGAGGTCAGTCACACACGTAATTAATAATTCCTCTCTTGAACAGTGTATGGTGAATGTCAAACAAGTTTAATGAAAATTCTTAAGTGTTTGTGCATGTGTGGCCCGACCCCCTTGCATTTTTGGTGTAGTTAGCAACAGCAAATCTACCCCTCCCCCCTGTTGGGGTTGTATATAGAGGTCCTGTAGAGACTTAGTTGGGACAGAGTGCGGGACACCGGGGTCGAGAGAGGGTCTGTGAAGAACATCGTACAGCCAGGAAGAGACAAAGTGAATCCACCGGATGGAGAGACAGAGATCTTAAGGTAATGTGTGTGATCTCTGAGGTTTTGTTCAATGTCTAAATTTCTTAACTCTTGGCCAGTGTTGGAGTAGGATTTATAAGTGGTGATTAGCATAATTTTGTTTTCAATACAACTCATGTTAAATTTCCCGTCTGTGTCAATTGTTGAATCCTCTTAGCCTTTTGGATATAGTTGGCTGACAATCGTCCCTTAAGTAATGACAGTTATAGAAAGTACTCTCCAAGTCAAGCAATGTTTCTTGCCTCGTTGCTTGATATAGTTTCAATGGTCAAGGCAGATGGTGGCAGCATTTCTAATCCTGTGTAGCATTTCCTTGTTGGCAGTGTACCTTTTGGTTCCGGTGTAACCATCATATGTCAGCTCATATTACAGTGTTACCAAGTGCAACCGATAGGAAGTGTTACTCAGGATAAGTAGTAGTGTTTACATTATTAATTTAGTATACAGGGAGCCGGTTGGCCGAGCGGACAGCACGCTGGACTTGTGATCCTGTGGTCCCGGGTTAGATCCCGGGCGCCGGCGAGAAACAATGGGCAGAATTTCTTTCACCCTATGCCCCTGTTACCTAGCAGTAAAATAGGTACCTGGGAGTTAGTCAGCTGTCACGGGCTGCTTCCTGGGGGTGGAGGCCTGGTCGAGGACCGGGCCGCGGGGACACTAAAGCCCCGAAATCATCTCAAGATACATTATAGTGGTGTTACATTATAGTGGTGTTACAGTGATTGTGCTCTTCACGGTTGATGGTCCGGATTTTATTTTGTTGACTATTACACATTGGGTTCTGTTGGTCAGGAAATTGTAGATCCATTTGCCTATTTTTCCTGTAATTTCTTTTTACACGCATTGTGTGTGCAATAACACCATGCATTTGTCGAAGGATTATGTGAAATCTGTGTAAATTACATCAGCGTTTTGTTTGTGATAGTGGTCCAGCAACTGCGACAGGCAAGAGCGCCCTGTTCTGAAACCATGTTGTCCGGGGTTATGGAGATGCAGTGATTTTATGTATTTTGTGATCTTACTTCTTAGCACTCTCTCAAAGATTTTTATGATGTGTGATGTTAGTGCTATCGGTCTGTAACTTTTCGTGTCCGCCAACACCAGAGGAAACACGCCCACTACACCCACCAACACCAGAAATACACTGAGGACACAAACCACTACATTCTTCCAGACCAGAAGGCACCCAGCCTGCCCCACTACACCCAGCAGGGCCTCATGGGTGGGAAGGGGGGGAGAGGGGACACTGGGCGCCAGCACCTCATTGGGGGGGGGGGAGAGAGAGGGGACACTGGGCGCCAGCACCTCATTGGGGGGGGAGAGAGAGGGGACACTGGGCGCCAGCACCTCATTGGGGGGGGGGGGAGAGAGAGGGGACACTGGGCGCCAGCACCTCATTGGGGGGGGGGAGAGGGGACACTGGGCGCCAGCACCTCATTGGGGGGGGGGGGGGAGAGGGGACACTGGGCGCCAGCACCTCATTGGGGGGCGGGAGAGTGGACACTGGGCGCCAGTACCTCATTGGGGGGGGGAGAAGGGACACTGGGCGCCAGCACCTCATTGGGGGTGGGGGAGAGGGGACACTTTGCGCCAGCACCTCATTGGGGGGGGGAGAGGGGACACTGGGCGCCAGCACCTCATTGGGGGGGGGGGGAGAGGGGACACTGGGCGCCAGCACCTCAATGGGGGGGGGGGGGGAGAGGGGACACTGGGCGCCAGCACACAATATACACGCTGGCCTGACGGACCCTGAAGGTCTCCAGGTGCCTGGCTATGGACACGCAAACACCATCCATTAAAGATCACATCTTTCCTACTCATTACTAGGCCATCACCCGAGATACTCTGATAACAACACCGAACTAATCGACAGATTCAAGGACACTTCGAGATAGCATATAGCAGAAGCATTTGACATGAAACACACTCATCCATTTGCCAAGATTACATGTAGGTAGATCCTACGTTAAACAAGACCAAGAGAGCAACAAATTAACATCGCACCATGAATAGCAACCTACTAAGAGAGAGTGCACAATCCAGAGATATATATTAGTCTGTTGGTACTTCTGGGAGTCCCTCTCCCTTTGATTGTTGCCATCGGAGGCGGCTAGTCTATTATGCACCCCATACTCATCCTGTGAGCGGTAGCGCAAAAGCATTACAGAGGGCACAAAAGGTCTTTATCAGACCTCATCTTAGATTATTACATAAACAATTTCATCTATCCTTCACACCTTATAGTTACAATGTCAGCTAGTTACAGAGAAAGTTCTATTTCAAGAGCTATATATTTACAGTAAGTCATCATACATTAATGGTAGGTCTTGTCGTTAATACATAATAGTTTGGCCAATGGGGATATTACAGAGTCATAGGGGAGCTTCTGTTTATTATTAGTCCTCACAATACATTACTTGTTTCTGAATCTCATATGTCGTTCATCTACTGGAAGCAAAATGTGGATACAGTGCAAGGATTTCAGGTAATTTATCCATGGTAATAAGATAGGTTGCCTTATCATACAGAGTGAGCTTAGATTTATCTCTAAAAGGCTCAATTTTACTACAATCCAAGATATAGTGTTCGAGTGTGTGTCCCTGCCTATGTCCAAACACTTTACACTTTACTTCATCTAGATCCCTATACAAGCCGAACTGCCTATGTCCACACACTTTACACTTTACTTCATCTAGATCCCTATACAAGCCGAACTGCCAGAGATACTTATAAATAATAAATAAATAAAATAAATGTTTATTTAGGTAAGGTACATACATACAAGAGATTTTTACAAAGATTGGTGGACTTATAGATAGAGCTAGTACATACAATGCCTAAAGCCACTATTACGCAAAGCGTTTCGGGCATTTTAAGACTTGTAGCCAAGTCTTATACGAGCTGTGACAACATCTGTTAGTCTACTGACTTTGTTACTTGCCCCATACACATGTTTTACTTCACACATTTCATTGTGATGAACAATGGACCTGCTAGTTCCAGTTTGCACTGTTCTACTTTCTTCAAATCCATCCAGGAGTTTTCGTCTAATGACACTTTTAAGGGACCTATTTGATAACTCAAGATTCCGTTCAATACTGTCTTTATTTACTGCAGCCTTAGCAAGGGCGTCAACTTTGTCATGTTCCTGCATGCCAATGTGAGAAGGAATCCACAACATTTTTATATTTACCCTCTTGCTAAGTATTCTTATATATCTACGTCTAGCTTCCAAGACAAGCACGTTATTACTTGATTGCAAACTGTTTATTGCTCGTAGTGAGGATAGGGAGTCAGAAATAATTAAGCTGTCTACTTCAGTGTTGTCAATAATTTTGAGTGCTGCCAGTATTGCTACCAACTCGGCTTGCATTGTGGACGCCCAGTTACTAATTCGGATATTTCTTTGAATTGTGCTGCCATCGGGCTGATGAGCAATAACAGCACTTCCTGCCCTCCCTGTAGCTGTATTGAGTGATCCGTCAGTGTATATGGTCTGTGCAATGTTGTTTTCAGCTTGTATATTGTGAATGTGTTCTATGGTGCTTAATTTAGCAGCAAGCTGAGCATGAGAGTTGCTTGTGATTAGTTTCTTGGTGGGGTATGCAGGGGTCAGGATGTCAAAAGGTACTATCTGCCAGGGTGGAAGGAAGTGCTTTACTCTTTCATCTGTATATACATCGTGCAGTCCCATCATTTTAATATGAGTGGCAGTTCTTTGAATCCATTTAGACTCGCTAGTTCCATTTCGTATGTGTTCTAACAGTGCAACTGACACAATGTTGTTTTTGTTATCACGCAGCAGCTTTAGTCCCATCATAAGATTAATTTCATATATTCTATCTCGAATGCTAAGTATATTTAATTCTTTCCGCATGTTGAGAACTTTGGTAATTATAGGACAGCCAAGTATAATTCTGAGTGCTTCATTTTGCATTTTTTCCAGTCTATCAATACTTTTGCCATTCTGCAGGACCAAAGCTGGTGCATGATAGTCTATCAGAGACCTTATATACGCTAAATACATCATTCTTGCTATTCTAATATTAACACCATATTTCGGGCTGTACCCCACTACAGTTCTGAGAGCCTCGAGTCTGTCTCTACATTGTTGATGTAACTTATTGACTGCAGTTGAGGTACAAGGGACAGAGACACCAAGGTATTTGAAAGAAGAGACATAGTCTATTGGTATGTTGTCTATCTTAAGTTTTCGTGGTCCACTTTTGCGGTTGCCAATTTGTCTGTTAAATACCTTAGTTTTAGCAGCGTTGATTACAAGACCAAGGCTCTCACAAGCTGTATGTATACAATTTAAGACTGTTTGCATTTCGCGGTGGGTTTTAGTATGCACAAGGATGTCATCTGCATAGCTGATAGTGATGTTTGCCGGACTAGTTGGGATTGATTTTAGTAAAGCATTAATTAGAACATTAAACAAGGTAGGACTAAGTACTCCTCCTTGTGGGGTGCAAAGTTGCATTACTTTAGTTTCACTCTTGTAGCCTTGGAACAGTGCAGAGGACTTCCGGTTGGTAAGATAGCCTTGTATCCATTGTAATAAATGTTCCCCTATATCCATTCTCGCTAATTCATACATAATCACTTTCCTATTAGCAATATCAAAGGCATTTTTTAAATCAAGAAATGTTGTGTACTTGTGTCTTTTATCTCCATGCACAGTAAGAAAGGTTGTGATACAGTTGTGTACACTTTTACCATGTGTGAAACCATTGATGTCAGGTGACATGTGCTCTTTAACTCTATACAATAATCTATTAAGCACCATTCTCTCAAAGGTTTTGCACATGCAACTGGTCAGTGAGATGGGGCGGAAAGCACCAGGTTGGCCAGGCTTTGGTATAGGTACCGTAAGACTGGTGGTCCATGATACAGGCAACTGCCCAGTGACATAACTGGCATTAAACAATTCTAATAATGGGTTACCGGGTACACGATGTAGGAGTCTTAGAATATCATAGGTGATACCGTCCTCACCAGGAGCAGTGCTCCTGTCCCTGGAGAGGGCTGCATCCAATTCATAATCTGTATATGGAACATCACATTCATCATGTTGCTTGCCCAACATGAAATTTATGAGAGAATTTCTGTCTGTGGACCTCGCCTGCAATTTCTCCCTAGTGCTAGCTGGTAACATTCCAAGGCTGGAAACCTGAGCCCATTTTGCAATTAACTGATTGGCTTTCTGTAGCGGGTTTGGGTGTGAAACTTGTCTACTATTTTTACCAATAATTTTGTTTATGCCTTTCCAGGCTTTGCCAAGGGGAGTATGCAGGTTAAGTCCACTAACAAAACCCTCCCATTCATTTTGTCTCAGTTCAGTCATTCTCTCCCTTTCCGTTGCAAGCGCGGCCTGAAACAGTTTTAACATTTCAGGAGTTCTAAGGCTCTTATATGCTTTACCTGTCTGTCTAGCAATTGATTTAAGCTCTTTCAGTTTAGCATCATCATAGTACTGGTTGTGTCTGACCTGTTTACCAGTACTTCTTTTTGTTTGGCGTGACTCACTATTGTTGATGGCCTCATAGGTATTATTTATGAGGTCATCATAAAACTGTTGTACATTCTCAGGCTCATAATTGTTATACCAATGTCCTATGTTGTCTATAAAGAATTTTTCTTGCTCTTTCCTTACTGTTAGCCTGCGTCTACTCAGCTTAGTGCCAGGTAGGTCAACATTAGCCACGTGTATGTTAGCTGTTATGGCTAAATGGTCAGACATTAAGTCATCCATAATATCAGTCTCATGAGTTGTGTATGACAGGTTAAAGCCAATGCACCTATCTAGGACTCCTCCATATATTTGCGTTGGTTGATTCTTACTGATAATTTGAACATCATCATATGCATCGAGAAGTGCCAACAATCTTCTCCCGTTGGTGTTTGTGAGTTGATCCCCTAATTGTTTGTGTTTAGCATTTAAATCCCCAATTAAGATTGTAGGGTCAGTATGTGCAAAACTAGGTAGGTCAGTATACTGGAGGAGGCCAGTAGGTGCATAGGCATTCAAAACATTAAGTGTAGAGTTACCAACGTGTAGCCGGATACCATGATATTGAAACCCCTCTCGTTGTTGGGCGGAGAGTGGCTCATGGGGCGGGGATTTTTTAACATACATAAAACACGTATTATTTGATCTGGGATTATAACACTGATAACTAGGCAAATTCTGCGGGGTTTTACCTGCGGGAGTTAGGGTTTCTTGGAGACAGACAATATCTATGTCTTCAGTCATAACCTTATGATGGAGGTCTGAATACCGTTTTCTAAGAGAAGCAATATTCCAACTGAGTATCTTGATGACACTGTACTTGTTTTTATGAGATTCAGAGGCCGCCATTGTTCTTTTGTACTTTATCAGTCTGCAGTTTCAGGAAAGCAAGTATGTCTACATACCGGTTGTAGTGCTTTATTACAGCTTCTTTTTCCTCTTCAGTCAGCACATCACCTGTCACCATTTCTTTAAATGTGTCACGGCGGAACCATCTGGGATGTGGCGTGCGGAACTTCTTATTCTAGATATTATATATACAAGATCCGTGCTATATTACTTCACTTGTCCCTTTCACTTACATTCAGCAACATTTGTCTACAAGAACGACAGCTTCCTATATATACATATAGATCAGTGTAAACGTTACTGCAGCAATAGCTCTCCAAACAATACAGCTGAGATGATACCTGCTTGACGGGGTTCTGGGAGTTCTTCTACTCCCCAAGCCCGGCCCGAGGCCAGGCTTGACTTGTGAGAGTTTGGTCCACCAGGCTGTTGCTTGGAGCGGCCCGCAGGCCCACATACTCACCACCGCCTGGCAATTCTTTTACAAAACCATCTAGTTTTCTCTTGAAGATGTCCACGGTTGTTCCGGCAATGTTTCTTATACTCGCTGGTAGGAAGTTGAACATCCGCGGACCTCTGATGTTTATAGTGTTCTCTGATTGTGCCTATGGCACCTCTGCTCTTCACTGGTTCTATTCTGCATTTTCTTTCATATCGTTCACTCCAGTATGTTGTTATTTTACTGTGTAGGCTAGGGACTTGGCCCTCCAGTATTTACCATGTGTATATTATTTGATATTTCTTTCGTCTCCTTTCTAGAGAGTACATTTGGAGAGCTTTGAGACGATCCCAATAATTTAGGTGCTTTATCGTGTCTATGCGTGCCGTATATGTTCTCTGTATTCCCTCTATTTCAGCAATCTCTCCTGCTCTGAAGGGGGAAGTGAGTACTGAGAAGTACTCGAGACAGGACAACACAAGTGACTTGAAGAGTACAACCATTGTGATGGGATCCCTGGATTTGAAAGTTCTCGTAATCCATCCTATCATTTTTCTGATTGGTGCAATATTTGCTTGGTTATGCTCCCTTAACGTTAGATCGTCGGACATTATTCCCAAATCCCTGACATTCTGTTTTCCTACTATGGGCAGAGTTGATTGTGTTTTGAACCCTGAATCATGTTAAAGATTCTCATTTTTACCGTCCCTGCAACCCGTTCTCGCAAATTTAATAAATCAATATTGACTTATTAAATATGTGCATAGGTGACATACTTAACATAATAGTTTCCCTTGAAAAGCTTCATAGAAAACACCGACCTTACCTAACCTACTTAGTATGTTAAGATAAGCATCTTATTGCTTCGTAATTACAATTATTACCTAACCTATACCTATAATAGGTTAAGTAACAATTGTAATTATGAAGCTATAAGATGCTTTTTTGACATACTAAGTAGGTTAGGTAAGGTCGGTATTTTCTATGAAGCTTTTCAAGGGAAACTATTATGTTTAGTATGTCACCTATACACGCAACTAATAAGTCAATATTGACTTATTAAATTTGCGAGAACGGGTTGGTCCCTGAGTACCTGGAATTTATCACTGTTAAACATCATGTTATTTTCTGTTGCCCAGTCGAAAACTTTATAAATATCTGCTTGTAGTTTTTCAATATCTTCAGCAGAGGTAATTTCCGTGCTGATTTTTGTGTCATCTGCAAAGGATGACATGAAGCTGTGATTTGTATTTTTGCCTATATATGATATGAGAATAAGGAAAAGGAGTGGTGCAAGTACTGTACCCTGAGGTACAGAGCTTTCAACTGCATTTGGACTCGATTTTATTTGTTACTCTTTTTATCAGTTACTCTTTGTGTTCTGTTCGACATGAAATTGAGTATCTAGCGTCCTACTTTACCAGTTATTCCCATTGACCTCATTTTATGGGCTATCACTCCATGGACACATTTGTTGAACGCCTTTGCAAAGTCTGTGTATACAACATCTGCATTTTGCTTTTCTTCAAAACTTCTGTGATTTTGTCATAATGGTTGAGTAACTATGACAGACAGGATCTTCCCGCTCTAAATCCATGTTGTCCTGGGTTGTGTTGCTCATTATTTTCCATAAAACCAGAAATTTTATTCCTAATCACTCTTTGGAAAACTTATTGTGTGTGATGTTAGTGCATCTAGTCTATAATTTTTGCCAAAGCTTTACTCCCCCCCTTGTGCAGAGGAGCTATATCTGCAGATTTAAGTGCTGCTGGTATCTCCCCTGTATCCAGGCTTTTTCTCCATATTACGCTGAGCGCTCTCGCTACTGAAGAAAAAAAATACTGATCGTTAGCATTTATTTTTATTTTATTTGTTATTATTTTCTACCACAGACGTGGCCACACATTTACAATGCTAAACAGCATATATACATTTTCTTCTGTTCTCCGTGGACTGGGTTAGAGATGTGTTAAACATATAGGGGTATGTGTTCAGGGTTTTTTTGAACAATCAACCACAGAAGGTGATTCGGTGCTTTTAAAATGCTAAGCTAACCTACATACGTAAATACATAGATACACAGATGTATTTAGATCGTAGTGTATCGTAGTGTATCATAGATACACAGATGTATTTAGATCGTAGATACATACTGTGTATGTAGGGCATACACAGTATGCCCTACATAGTGTTCGATGTGTCTTTTACATAATGTCATTAATATGCATTTACAAAGGTGAAATGTAATTCTGATCAGCTTCCATATATACTTTATACAAATACACACACACATATACGTACATATACATATATACACACACACATGCATTCACATACATTTGTCTCTTTTACTCTGACAGGGTAAGATAGCTGATAGAGAAACTAGTGTGCAATTACCGTTAGCAATAACATCACACACAAAAAACCTTTGAGAGAGTGCTAAGAAGTAAGATCACAAAATACATGGAATAACAGCATCTCCATAACCCCGGACAAGAAGGTTTCAGAACAGAGCGATTTTGCCTGTCACAGTTGCTGGACCACTATGATATGGCATTAGATGCTATGGAAGACAAACAAAATGCTGATATAATTTACAAAAATTTTGCAAAAGCCTTCGACAAATGTGACCATGGTGTTATTACACATAAAATGCGTTCAAAAGGAATTACCGGAAAAATAGGCAGATGGATCTACAATTTCCTGACTAACAGAACCCAATGTGTAATAGCCAACAAAATAAAATCCAGCCCATCAACCGTGAAGAGCTCAGTCCCCCAGGGTACTGTGCTTGCTCCAGTACTTTTTCTCATCCTCTCATATCAGACATAGACAAGGATACAATCTATAGCACTGTATCATCCTTTGCAGATGACACTAGGATCTTCATGAGAGTTGGCAACATAGAGGACACGGCAAACCTCCAGTCAGATGTAGATCAGGTCTTTCTATGGGCTACAGAAAATAATATGGTGTTTAACGAAGATAAGTTCCAGCTCATGTGATACGGACAAAATGAAAATATAAAAACGCAAGCCAAGTACAAAACGCGGTCAAATCATAACATAACGAAAAGGCAGTGTAAAGTATTTGGGTGTACTCATGGAGGAAGACCTTACATTTAAAGAACACAATAAAGTAGCCGTCACAACTGCAAGAAAAATGACAGGTTGGATAACAAGAACTTTTCATGGACTGGGCCGCGGGGACGCTAAGCCCCGAAATCATCTCAAGGTGACCTCAAGGTAGAGCCTAGCCTGAGGCCAGGCACGACTTGTAATAACTTGGGGTCCAACAGGTTGTTGCTTGGAGCGGCCCGCAGGCCCACACAAATCCACTACAGCCTGGATGGCCCGGCACTTCTTGCAAGAACTTATCTAAGTGCCTCTTGAATAAATACAGCTTTCTTCCAGCAATATTTCTAATGCTTGCTGGGGATGGTGTTGAACAGCTGTGGGCCCCTGATGTTCAGTGTTCTCTGATTCCCGGACATTGGGGGAGCAGACGGTGATCAATGTACCCCCGGACGGGGACATTGATCTCCTGAAGGTCGACAAGGTAGCCACAAGGTAGGTAGTGGGAGTAAACAAACTCCCGCTGTGTTGTGTATCACTGTGTATGAGGCAGGTATAAACAAATATTTGTTAAATATTATACAACCGTTATCGTTTCATAGCGTATTTCTGTTATGTGTCAGTTACAGTCATTTCAGAATAAGTTATCCATATTTTATTGCTGTATCTTTTAAATTTTATGATAAATGTAACATTTAACACGAAATTAATGTCATGTTCAATAAAATGTTAAACCTCATTATTTTGGGTTATAATAGTATACTTTAAGTAAAAAAATGAGGCGTGGCACTTTGTCGAGCCGAGAACCTCATTAATGGTCTAATTTTACAGATAATTTGTCATAAATTTACAAATTATTTGCTGTGGCTTTGTCAAACATCGATCATTCATATCAGATTGAAGAAATGCAATTAAAACAGACAGCCATACAACAGATATGGAAAAATCTAAAATACCTATTTACAAATGCAAAATCGAAATAAAAACCCTCCCACAGTATTTAACCTACACTTACAAGTCAAGGTTCCAGATGCGAGATGCGCTTAAAGCAGCAGACATAGCCCTCTACACAAGGGAGGGAGCAAAGCATTGGCAAAGAATTATAGACCAGTTGCACAAACGTCCCAAATAATAAAAGTATTTGAGAGAGTGATCAGGAGTCAGGTCACTAGTTTCATGGAAACCACTGACCTCCACAACCCAGGCCAACATGGATATAGAGCAGGAAGATCGTGCCTCTCACAGCTACTTGACCATTACGACAGTCACTGAGGCATTCGAAGAAAAACAGAATGCAGGTGTGGTATACACGGATTTTGCAAAGGCATTCGATAAATGTGACCATTCAGTGATAGCACACAAAATGAGGGTAATGGGAATAACTGGTAAAGTAGGACGGTGGATACTCAATTTTCTGTCGAACAGAATACAAAGAGTAACAGTCAACCATATAAACTCGAGTCCAAGCGCAGTTAAAAGCTCCGGACAAGGAGCTGTGCTCAAGGCACAGTTCTTGCACCACTTTACCTTATTCTCATATCAGATACAGACTCAAATACAAGGCACATCTTCGTATCATCCTTTGCAGATGACACAAAAATCAGCATGAAAATTACCTCTGCTGAAGACATTGAAAAACTAAAAGCAGATATTAATAAATTTTTTGACTGGGCAGCTGAAAATTACATGATGTTTAACAGTGATAAATTCCAGGTACTCAGGTACAGTAAATATGAAAACCTTAAACATAATACAGGGTACAAAACACAATCAAATCTGCCCATAGTAGGAAAGAAGCATGTAAAGGATTTGGGAATAATGATGTCTGACGACATAAAGTTTAGGGTGCATAACCAAGCAAATATTGCGTCAGTCAGAAAAATTATAGAATGGATTACGAGAACTTTCAAATCCAGGGATCCCATCACAATGGTTGTACTATTCAAGTCACTTGTGTTGTCCCGTCTCGAGTACTGCTCAGTACTCACTTCCCCCTTCAGAGCAGGAAAGATTGCTGAAAGAGAGGGAATACAGAGAACATATATGGCACGCATAGACGAGATAAAGCACCTAAATTATTGGGAACGTCTCAAAGCTCTCCAAATTTACTCACTAGAAAGGAGAGGAGAGAGATACCAAATAATATACACATGGAAAATACTGGAGGAACAGGTCCCAAATCTACACAGTAAAATAACAAGGTCCTGGAGTGAACGATATGGAAGAAAATGCAAGATTGAACCAGTGAAGAGCAGAGGTGCCATAGGCACAATCAGAGAACACTGTATAAACATCAGAGGTCCGCGGTTGTTCAACGTCCTCCCAGCGACTATAAGAAATATTGCCGGAACAACCGTGGACATCTTAAAGATAAAACTGGACTGTTGTCTAAGAGAAGTGCCGGACCAACCGGGCTGTGGTGGGTATGTGGGCCTGCGGGCCGCTCCAAGCAACAGCCTGGTGGACCAAACTCTCACAAGTCAATGTGGTAGAAGAATTCCCAGAACCCCATCAACCAGATGCAATCCAGGTACATCAGAGTCTAGGTTTGTTGTGTCCTCAATATTGTCTACACGCGTGAAAGAATTACCACAGCCTGTGTACACCAGCCATGTACACTCACCACAGAGTGTACACCAGCCATGTACACTCACCACAGTGTACACCCAGCCGTGTACACTCATCACAGAGTGTACACCAGCCATGTACACTCACCACAGCCTGGGAGTGTACACCAGCCATGTACACTCACCACAGAGTGTACACCAGCCATGTACACTCACCACAGAATGTACACTCACCACAGTGTACACCAGCCATGTACACTCACCACAGTGTACACCAGCCATGTACACTCACCACAGAGTGTACACCAGCCATGTACACTCACCACAGTGTACACCAGCCATGTACACTCACCACAGAGTGTACACCAGCCATGTACACTCACCACAGAGTGTACACCAGCCATGTACACTCACCACAGAGTGTACACCAGCCATGTACACTCACCACACACTCAGCAGACCAGGCACATACCAGCGACCAGCAGACGCCTGACGGCAGGAATTAATCAAGACACCTGCCGCCAGGATGACTGTTGACCACACACACCTGCCGCCAGGATGACTGTTGACCACACACACCTGCCGCCAGGATGACTGTTGACCACACACCTGCCGCCAGGATGACTGTTGACCACACACCTGCCGCCAGGATGACTGTTGACCACACACACCTGCCGCCAGGATGACTGTTGACCCCACACCTGCCGCCAGGATGACTGTTGACCACACACCTGCCGCCAGGATGACTGTTGACCACACACCTGCCGCCAGGATGACTGTTGACCACACACACCTGCCGCCAGGATGACTGTTGACCACACACACCTGCCCCCAGGATGACTGTTGACCACACACCTGCCGCCAGGATGACTGTTGACCAAACACACCTGCCGCCAGGATAACTGTTGACCACACACCTGCCGCCAGGATGACTGTTGACCACACACACCTGCCGCCAGGATGACTGTTGACCACACACCTGCCGCCAGGATGACTGTTGACCACACACACCTGCCGCCAGGATGACTGTTGACCACACACCTGCCGCCAGGATGACTGTTGACCACACACACCTGCCACCAGGATGACTGTTGACCACACACACCTGCCCCCAGGATGACTGTTGACCACACACACCTGCCGCCAGGATGACTGTTGACCACACACACCTGCCCCCAGGATGACTGTTGACCACACACACACCTGCCGCCAGGATGACTGTTGACCACACACCTGCCCCCAGGATGACTGCTGACCACACACACCTGCCGCCAGGATGACTGTTGACCACACACACCTGCCGCCAGGATGACTGTTGACCACACACACCTGCCCCCAGGATGACTGTTGACCACACACACCTGCCGCCAGGATGACTGCTGACCACACACACCTGCCCCCAGGATGACAGTTGACCACACACACCTGCCGCCAGGATGACTGTTGACCACACACCTGCCGCCAGGATGACTGCTGACCACACACACCTGCCCCCAGGATGACTGTTGACCACACACACCTGCCCCCAGGATGACTGTTGACCACACACACCTGCCCCCAGGATGACTGTTGACCACACACACCTGCCGCCAGGATGACTGTAGACCACACACCTGCCGCCAGGATGACTGTTGACCACACACACCTGCCGCCAGGATGACTGTTGACCACACACACCTGCCCCCAGGATGACTGTTGACCACACAAACCTGCCGCCAGGATGACTGCTGACCACACACACCTGCCCCCAGGATGACTGTTGACCACACACACCTGCCGCCAGGATGACTGTTGACCACACACACCTGCCCCCAGGATGACTGTTGACCACACACACCTGCCGCCAGGATGACTGCTGACCACACACACCTGCCCCCAGGATGACTGTTGACCACACACACCTGCCGCCAGGATGACTGCTGACCACACACACCTGCCGCCAGGATGACTGTTGACCACACACACCTGCCCCCAGGATGACTGTTGACCACACACACCTGCCCCCAGGATGACTGTTGACCACACACACCTGCCCCCAGGATGACTGTTGACCACACACACCTGGCCCCAGGATGACTGTTGACCACCCACACCTGCCGCCAGGATGACTGTTGACCACACACCTGCCGCCAGGATGACTGTTGACCCCACACCTGCCGCCAGGATGACTGCTGACCCCACACCTGCCGCCAGGATGACTGTTGACCCAACACCTGCCCCCAGGATGACTGATGACCACACACACCTGCCGCCAGGATGACTTCTGACCACACACACGTGCCGCCAGGATGACTGTTGACCCCACACCTGCCGCCAGGATGACTGTTGACCCCACACCTGCCGCCAGGATGACTGTTGACCCCACACCTGCCGCCAGGATAACTTCTGACCACACACACCTGCCGCCAGGATGACTGTTGACCCCACACTTGCCCCCAGGATGACTGCTGACCACACACACCTGCCGCCAGGATGACTGTTGACCACACACCTGCCGCCAGGATGACTGCTGACCCCACACCTGCCGCCAGGATGACTGTTGACCATACACACCTGCCGCCAGGATGACTGTTGACCACACACCTGCCGCCAGGATGACTGTTGACCACACACCTGCCGCCAGGATGACTGTTGACCACACACCTGCCGCCAGGATGACTGCTGACCCCACACCTGCCACCAGGATGACTGTTGACCCCACACCTGCCGCCAGGATGACTGCTGACCCCACACCTGCCACCAGGATGACTGTTGACCCCACACTAGCCCCCAGGATGACTGCTGACCACACACACCTGCCGCCAGGATGACTGTTGACCATACACACCTGCCGCCAGGATGACTGTTGACCACACACCTGCCGCCAGGATGACTGTTGACCCCACACCTGCCGCCAGGATGACTGCTGACCCCACAGCTGCCCCCAGGATGACTGTTGACCCCACACCTGCCCCCAGGATGACTGCTGACCCCACACCTGCCGCCAGGATGACTGTTGACCCCACACCTGCCCCCAGGATGACTGCTGACCACACAGCTGCCCCCAGGATGACTGCTGACCCCACACCTGCCCCCAGGATGACTGCTGACCACACACACCTGCCCCCAGGATGACTGTTGACCACACACCTGCCGCCAGGATGACTGCTGACCACACACACCTGCCGCCAGGATGACGGCTGACCACACACCTGCCGCCAGGATGACGGCTGACCATACACCTGCCGCCAGGATGACGGCTGACCACACACCTGCCCTCAGGATGATTACTGACCACACACCTGCCCCCAGGATGACTACTGACCACACACCTGCCGCCAGGATGACTACTGACCACACACCTGCCGCCAGGACGACTGCTGACCACACACCTGCCGCCAGGACGACTGCTGCCCACACACCTGCCGCCAGGATGACTGCTGAACACACACATGCCGCCAGGATGACTGTTGACCCCACACCTGCCGCCAGGATGACTGCTGACCACACACCTGCCGCCAGGATGACTGTTGACCACACACACCTGCCCCCAGGATGACTGTTGACCACACACCTGCCGCCAGGATGACTGTTGACCACACACACCTGCCCCCAGGATGACTGTTGACCACACACCTGCCGCCAGGATGACTGCTGAACACACACACCTGCCGCCAGGATGACTGTTGACCACACACACCTGCCGCCAGGATGACTGTTGACCACACACACCTGCCGCCAGGATGACTGTTCACCACACCCCTGCCGCCAGGATGACTGCTGACCACATACACCTGCCGCCAGGATGACTGTTGACCACACACACCTGCCGCCAGGATGACTGTTGACCACACACACCTGCCGCCAGGATGACTGTTGACCACACACCTGCCGCCAGGATGACTGTTGACCACACACACCTGCCCCCAGGATGACTGTTGACCACACACCTGCCGCCAGGATGACTGTTGACCACACACACCTGCCCCCAGGATCACTGTTAACCACACACCTGCCCCCAGGATGACTGTTGACCACACACACCTGCCGCCAGGATGACTGTTGACCTCACACCTGCCGCCAGGATGACTGCTGACCACACACACCTGCCGCCAGGATGACTGTTGACCACACACACCTGCCGCCAGGATGACTGTTGACCACACACACCTGCCGCCAGGATGACTGTTGACCCCACACTTGCCCCCAGGATGACTGCTGACCACACACACCTGCCGCCAGGATGACTGTTGACCACACACCTGCCGCCAGGATGACTGCTGACCCCACACCTGCCGCCAGGATGACTGTTGACCATACACACCTGCCGCCAGGATGACTGTTGACCACACACCTGCCGCCAGGATGACTGTTGACCACACACCTGCCGCCAGGATGACTGCTGACCCCACACCTGCCACCAGGATGACTGTTGACCCCACACCTGCCGCCAGGATGACTGCTGACCCCACACCTGCCACCAGGATGACTGTTGACCCCACACTAGCCCCCAGGATGACTGCTGACCACACACACCTGCCGCCAGGATGACTGTTGACCATACACACCTGCCGCCAGGATGACTGTTGACCACACACCTGCCGCCAGGATGACTGTTGACCCCACACCTGCCGCCAGGATGACTGCTGACCCCACAGCTGCCCCCAGGATGACTGTTGACCCCACACCTGCCCCCAGGATGACTGCTGACCCCACACCTGCCGCCAGGATGACTGTTGACCCCACACCTGCCCCCAGGATGACTGCTGACCACACAGCTGCCCCCAGGATGACTGCTGACCCCACACCTGCCCCCAGGATGACTGCTGACCACACACACCTGCCCCCAGGATGACTGTTGACCACACACCTGCCGCCAGGATGACTGCTGACCACACACACCTGCCGCCAGGATGACGGCTGACCACACACCTGCCGCCAGGATGACGGCTGACCATACACCTGCCGCCAGGATGACGGCTGACCACACACCTGCCCTCAGGATGATTACTGACCACACACCTGCCCCCAGGATGACTACTGACCACACACCTGCCGCCAGGATGACTACTGACCACACACCTGCCGCCAGGACGACTGCTGACCACACACCTGCCGCCAGGACGACTGCTGCCCACACACCTGCCGCCAGGATGACTGCTGAACACACACATGCCGCCAGGATGACTGTTGACCCCACACCTGCCGCCAGGATGACTGCTGACCACACACCTGCCGCCAGGATGACTGTTGACCACACACACCTGCCCCCAGGATGACTGTTGACCACACACCTGCCGCCAGGATGACTGTTGACCACACACACCTGCCCCCAGGATGACTGTTGACCACACACCTGCCGCCAGGATGACTGCTGAACACACACACCTGCCGCCAGGATGACTGTTGACCACACACACCTGCCGCCAGGATGACTGTTGACCACACACACCTGCCGCCAGGATGACTGTTCACCACACCCCTGCCGCCAGGATGACTGCTGACCACATACACCTGCCGCCAGGATGACTGTTGACCACACACACCTGCCGCCAGGATGACTGTTGACCACACACACCTGCCGCCAGGATGACTGTTGACCACACACCTGCCGCCAGGATGACTGTTGACCACACACACCTGCCCCCAGGATGACTGTTGACCACACACCTGCCGCCAGGATGACTGTTGACCACACACACCTGCCCCCAGGATCACTGTTAACCACACACCTGCCCCCAGGATGACTGTTGACCACACACACCTGCCGCCAGGATGACTGTTGACCTCACACCTGCCGCCAGGATGACTGCTGACCACACACACCTGCCGCCAGGATGACTGTTGACCACACACACCTGCCGCCAGGATGACTGTTGACCACACACACCTGCCGCCAGGATGACTGTTGACCACACACCTGCCGCCAGGATGACTGTTGACCACACACACCTGCCCCCAGGATGACTGTTGACCACACACCTGCCGCCAGGATGACTGTTGACCACACACACCTGCCGCCAGGATGACTGTTGACCACACACCTGCCGCCAGGATGACTGCTGACCACACACACCTGCCGCCAGGATGACTGTTGACCACACACACCTACCGCCAGGATGACTGTTGACCACACACACCTGCCGCCAGGATGACTGTTGACCACACACCTGCCGCCAGGATGACTGTTGACCACACACACCTGCCCCCAGGATGACTGTTGACCACACACCTGCCGCCAGGATGACTGTTGACCCCACACCTGCCGCCAGGATGACTGCTGACCCCACACCTGCCGCCAGGATGACTGTTGACCCCACACCTGCCCCCAGGATGACTGATGACCACACACACCTGCCGCCAGGATGACTTCTGACCACACACACCTGCCGCCAGGATGACTGTTGACCCCACACCTGCCGCCAGGATGACTGCTGACCCCACACCTGCCGCCAGGATGACTGTTGACCCCACACCTGCCGCCAGGATGACTTCTGACCACACACACCTGCCGCCAGGATGACTGTTGACCCCACACTTGCCCCCAGGATGACTGCTGACCACACACACCTGCCGCCAGGATGACTGTTGACCACACACCTGCCGCCAGGATGACTGCTGACCCCACACCTGCCGCCAGGATGACTGTTGACCATACACACCTGCCGCCAGGATGACTGTTGACCACACACCTGCCGCCAGGATGACTGTTGACCACACACTTGCCCCCATGATGACTGTTGACCCCACACCTGCCGCCAGGATGACTGCTGACCCCATACATGCCGCCAGGATGACTGTTGACCCCACACTAGCCCCCAGGATGACTGCTGACCACACACACCTGCCGCCAGGATGACTGTTGACCATAAACAACCTGACGCCAGGATGACTGTTGACCACACACCTGCCGCCAGGATGACTGTTGACCCCACACCTGCCGCCAGGATGACTGCTGACCCCACACCTGCCCCCAGGATGACTGTTGACCCCACACCTGCCCCCAGGATGACTGCTGACCCCACACCTGCCGCCAGGATGACTGTTGACCCCACACCTGCCCCCAGGATGACTGCTGACCACACAGCTGCCCCCAGGATGACTGCTGACCCCACACCTGCCCCCAGGATGACTGCTGACCACACACACCTGCCCCCAGGATGACTGTTGACCACACACCTGCCGCCAGGATGACTGCTGACCACACACACCTGCCGCCAGGATGACGGCTGACCACACACCTGCCGCCAGGATGACGGCTGACCATACACCTGCCGCCAGGATGACGGCTGACCACACACCTGCCCTCAGGATGATTACTGACCACACACCTGCCCCCAGGATGACTACTGACCACACACCTGCCGCCAGGATGACTACTGACTACACACCTGCCGCCAGGATGACTACTGACCACACACCTGCCGCCAGGACGACTGCTGACCACACACCTGCCGCCAGGATGACTGCTGACCACACACCTGCCGCCAGGATGACTGTTGACCCCACACCTGCCGCCAGGATGACTGCTGACCACACACCTGCCGCCAGGATGACTGTTGACCACACACACCTGCCCCCAGGATGACTGTTGACCACACACCTGCCGCCAGGATGACTGTGGACCACACACACCTGCCCCCAGGATGACTGTTGACCACACACACCTGCCGCCAGGATGACTGTTGACCACACACCTGCCGCCAGGATGACTGTTGACCTCACACCTGCCGCCAGGATGATTGTTGGCCACACACACCTGCCGCCAGGATGACTGTTGACCCCACACTTGCCCCCATGATGACTGTTGACCACACACCTGCCGCCAGAATGACTGTTGACCCCACACCTGCCGCCAGGATGACTGCTGACCCCACACCTGCCGCCAGGATGACTGCTGACCCCACACCTGCCGCCAGGATGACTGTTGACCCCACACCTGCTCCCAGGATGACTGCTGACCACACACACCTGCCGCCAGGATGACTTCTGACCACACACACCTGCTGCCAGGATGACTTGACCCCACACCTGCCGCCAGGATGACTGCTGACCCCACACCTGCCCCCAGGATGACTGTTGACCCCACACCTGCCCCCAGGATGACTGCTGACCCCACACCTGCCCCCAGGATGACTGCTGACCCCACACCTGCCGCCAGGATGACTGTTGACCCCACACCTGCCGCCAGGATGATTGTTGGCCACACACACCTGCCGCCAGGATGACTTCTGACCACACACACCTGCTGCCAGGATGACTTCTGACCACACACACCTGCTGCCAGGATGACTTGACCCCACACCTGCCCCCATGATGACTGTTGACCCCACACCTGCCGCCAGATTGACTGTTGACCCCACACCTGCCGCCAGGATGACTGCTGACCCCACACCTGCCGCCAGGATGACTGTTGACCCCACACCTGCCGCCAGGATGACTGCTGACCCCACACCTGCCACCAGGATGACTGTTGACCCCACACCTGCTCCCAGGATGACTGCTGACCACACACACCTGCCGCCAGGATGACTTCTGACCACACACACCTGCTGCCAGGATGACTTCTGACCACACACACCTGCTGCCAGGATGACTTGACCCCACACCTGCCGCCAGGATGACTGCTGACCCCACACCTGCCGCCAGGATGATTGTTGGCCACACACACCTGCCGCCAGGATGACTGTTGACCCCACACCTGCCCCCATGATGACTGTTGACCACACACCTGCCGCCAGAATGACTGTTTACCCCACACCTGCCGCCAGGATGACTGCTGACCCCACACCTGCCGCCAGGATGACTGCTGACCCCACACCTGCCGCCAGGATGACTGTTGACCCCACACCTGCTCCCAGGATGACTGCTGACCACACACACCTGCCGCCAGGATGACTTCTGACCACACACACCTGCTGCCAGGATGACTTGACCCCACACCTGCCGCCAGGATGACTGCTGACCCCACACCTGCCCCCAGGATGACTGTTGACCCCACACCTGCCCCCAGGATGACTGCTGACCCCACACCTGCCGCCAGGATGACTGCTGACCCCACACCTGCCGCCAGGATGACTGTTGACCCCACACCTGCCGCCAGGATGATTGTTGGCCACACACACCTGCCGCCAGGATGACTGTTGACCCCACACCTGCCCCCATGATGACTGTTGACCACACACCTGCCGCCAGATTGACTGTTGACCCCACACCTGCCGCCAGGATGACTGCTGACCCCACACCTGCCGCCAGGATGACTGTTGACCCCACACCTGCCGCCAGGATGACTGCTGACCCCACACCTGCCGCCAGGATGACTTCTGACCACACACACCTGCCGCCAGGATGACTGTTGACCCCACACTTGCCCCCAGGATGACTGCTGACCACACACACCTGCCGCCAGGATGACTGTTGACCACACACCTGCCGCCAGGATGACTGCTGACCCCACACCTGCCGCCAGGATGACTGTTGACCATACACACCTGCCGCCAGGATGACTGTTGACCACACACCTGCCGCCAGGATGACTGTTGACCACACACTTGCCCCCATGATGACTGTTGACCCCACACCTGCCGCCAGGATGATTGCTGACCCCACACCTGCCGCCAGGATGACTGATGACCCCACACTAGCCCCCAGTATGACTGCTGACCACACACACCTGCCGCCAGGATGACTGTTGACCATACACACCTGCCGCCAGGATGACTGTTGACCACACACCTGCCGCCAGGATGACTGTTGACCCCACACCTGCCGCCAGGATGACTGCTGACCCCACACCTGCCCCCAGGATGACTGTTGACCCCACACCTGCCCCCAGGATGACTGCTGACCCCACACCTGCCGCCAGGATGACTGTTGACCCCACACCTGCCCCCAGGATGACTGCTGACCACACAGCTGCCCCCAGGATGACTGCTGACCCCACACCTGCCCCCAGGATGACTGCTGACCACACACACCTGCCCCCAGGATGACTGTTGACCACACACCTGCCGCCAGGATGACTGCTGACCACACACACCTGCCGCCAGGATGACGGCTGACCACACACCTGCCGCCAGGATGACGGCTGACCATACACCTGCCGCCAGGATGACGGCTGACCACACACCTGCCCTCAGGATGATTACTGACCACACACCTGCCCCCAGGATGACTACTGACCACACACCTGCCGCCAGGATGACTACTGACCACACACCTGCCGCCAGGATGACTACTGACCACACACCTGCCGCCAGGACGACTGCTGACCACACACCTGCCGCCAGGATGACTGCTGACCACACACCTGCCGCCAGGATGACTGTTGACCCCACACCTGCCGCCAGGATGACTGCTGACCACACACCTGCCGCCAGGACGACTGCTGACCACACACCTGCCGCCAGGATTACTACTGACCACACACCTGCCGCCAGGACGACTGCTGACCACACACCTGCCGCCAGGATGACTGCTGACCACACACCTGCCGCCAGGATGACTGTTGACCCCACACCTGCCGCCAGGATGACTACTGACCACACACCTGCCGCCAGGACGACTGCTGACCACACACCTGCCGCCAGGATGACTGCTGACCACACACCTGCCGCCAGGATGACTGTTGACCCCACACCTGCCGCCAGGATGACAGCTGACCACACACCTGCCGCCAGGACGACTGTTGACCACACACCTGCCGCCAGGATGACTGTTGACCCCACACCTGCCGCCAGGATGACTGTTGACCACACACCTGCCGCCAGGATGACAGCTGACCACACACCTGCCGCCAGGACGACTGTTGACCACACACCTGCCGCCAGGATGACTGTTGACCCCACACCTGCCGCCAGGATGACTGTTGACCCCACACCTGCCGCCAGGACGACTGCTGACCACACACACCTGCCGCCAGGACGACTGCTGACCACACACACCTGCCGCCAGGACGACTGCTGATCACACACACCTGTCGCCAGGACGACTGCTGACCACACACACCTGCCGCCAGGACGACTGCTGACCACACACACCTGCCGCCAGGACGACTGCTGACCACACACACCTGCCCCCAGGACGACTGCTGACCACACACACCTGCCCCCAGGACGACTGCTGACCACACACACCTGCCCCCAGGACGACTGCTGACCACACACCAGCTGAGGCCAGTAATGGACCCACAGGATGAAGGTCGTTGTGGCGTGCCCAGTCAACCCACGATAGTACTCATACCTGGAACATACCTGAGTGGGTTCCGCGAGTACTTCTACTCCCCAAGCCCGGCCCCGGGCCAGGCATGACTTGTGAGAGCTTGGTCCAACACCAGCCCGGCCTCATAAACAAAGGCCAAAGTTCATTCCATCCACCCGCCAAACCCCCCAACTGTTTATGAATGAAAAACGGTTTACACACGACTCACAACTGATGACGTCCGAACACTTCCGGAACAAGTGCTTCACTGACGACTTGTGTTCGAACCACAACACTGTAAATGCTTCACCCACGGACTACAAATACAAATAATCGTCAACAGAGCCTAAACACCTAACCTAACCAGTGCCTAAATATGCACAATGTGCTAATATATATTAATTTATATTTGAGAAAATTAATGTTTTGAATGAACAGCATGATCAAATTGATGGATCTTTGGGGGTTGACCGCTTGATAGGCGGAGGGAGGGAATTATCAGGGGAAAGCACCAAGCCATTAAGACTATATAGCCCTGGCATGGGGGTCAGGACAACTATTTGCAATGGGACGAGGGGTGGGGGGGGGATGGTGCCCAACCGCTTGGAGGGTCGGGGACTGAGCCCCAGAGGTACGCTCAGTGCACACGCCGGTGTTGCCCGGGGCATCAGGTAGGGTGTTACGGTAAGTTCTCGGTGCCTATACTGCTGACACTCCGTCAATAGAACATCTACACAACTGCGACTGTCCAACCTTGTCAAGGTGGACTCAGTGGGGCCCACAGGTGGACTCAGTGGGGCCCACAGGTGGACTCAGTGGGGCCCACAGGTGGACTCAGTGGGGCCCACAGGTGGACTCAGTGGGGCCCACAGGTGGACTCATCAGTGGGCCCACAGATGGACTCATCAGTGGGGCCACAGGTGGACTCATCAGTGGCCCACAGGTGGACTCATCAGTGGCCCCACAGGTGGACTCATCAGTGGCCCACAGGTGGACTTATCAGTGGCCCACAGGTGGACTTATCAGTGGCCCACAGGTGGACTCATCAGGGGCCCACAGGTGGACTCATCAGTGGGGCCCACAGGTGGACTCATCAGTGGGGCCCACAGGTGGACTCATCAGTGGCCCACAGGTGGACTTATCAGTGACCCACAGGTGGACTCATCAGTGGGCCCACAGGTGGACTCATCAGTGGCCCACAGGTGGACTTATCAGTGGGCCTCAGGTGGACTTATCAGTGGCCCACAGGTGGACTCATCAGTGGCCCACAGGTGGACTCATCAGTGGCCCACAGGTGGACTTATCAGAGGCCCACAGGTGGACTCATCAGTGGCCCACAGATGGACTCATCAGTGGGGCCACAGGTGGACTCATCAGTGGCCCACAGGTGGACTCATCAGTGGGGCCCACAGGTGGACTCATCAGTGGGGCCCACAGGTGGACTTATCAGTGGCCCACAGGTGGACTTATCAGTGGCCCACAGGTGGACTTATCAGTGGCCCACAGGTGGACTTATCAGTGGCCCACAGGTGGACTCATCAGGGGCCCACAGGTGGACTCATCAGTGGGGCCCACAGGTGGACTCATCAGGGGCCCACAGGTGGACTCATCAGTGGGGCCCACAGGTGGACTCATCAGTGGCCCACAGGTGGACTTATCAGTGGCCCACAGGTGGACTTATCAGTGGCCCACAGGTGGACTCATCAGTGGGCCCACAGGTGGACTCATCAGTGGCCCACAGGTGGACTTATCAGTGGGCCTCAGGTGGACTTATCAGTGGCCCACAGGTGGACTCATCAGTGGGCCCACAGGTGGACTCATCAGTGGGCCCACAGGTGGACTCATCAGTGGCCCACAGGTGGACTCATCAGTGGCCCACAGGTGGACTTATCAGAGGCCCACAGGTGGACTCATCAGTGGGCCCACAGGTGGATTCATCAGTGGGACCACAGGTGGATTCATCAGTGGGCCCACAGGTGGACTTATCAGTGGGCCCACAGGTGGACTCATCAGTGGCCCACAGGTGGACTCATCAGTGGCCCACAGGTGGACTTATCAGTGGCCCACAGGTGGACTTATCAGTGGCCCACAGGTGGACTCATCAGTGGGCCCACAGGTGGACTCATCAGTAGAGTCATCAATCAGTCACAAGTCGAGCCCGGCCCGAGGCCAGGCTTGACTTGTGAGAGTTTGGTCCACCAGGCTGTTGCTTGGAGCGGCCCGCAGGCCCACATACCCACCACAGCCCGGTTGGTCCGGAACTTCTCTTAGAAAACAGTCCAGTTTTCTCTTGAAGATGTCCACGGTTGTTCCGGCAATATTTCTTACAGTCGCTGGGAGGATGTTGAACAACCGTGGACCTCTGATGTTTATACAGTGTTCTCTGATTGTGCCTATGGCACCTCTGCTCTTCACTGGTTCTATTCTGCATTTTCTTCCATATCGTCCACTCCAGTACGTTGTTATTTTACTGTGTAGATTAGGGACCTGTCCCGCCAGTATTTTCCATGTGTATATTATTTGGTATCTCTCTCGTCTCCTTTCTAGAGAGTACATTTGGAGAGCTTTGAGACGATCCCAATAATTTAGGTGTTTTATCTCGTCTATGCGTTGTATATGTTCTTTGTATTCTCTGTATTTCAGCAATCTCTCCTGCTCTGAAGGGGGAAGTGAGTACTGAGCAGTACTCAAGACGGGACAACACAAGGGGCCTCGTAGCCTGGTGGATAGCGCGCAGGATTCGTAATTCTGTGGCGCAGGTTCGATTCCCGCACGAGGCAGAAACAAATGGGCAAAGTTTCTTTCACCCTGAATGCCCCTGTTACCTAGCAGTAAATAGGTACCTGGGAGTTAGTCAGCTGTCACGGGCTGCTTCCTGGGGTGTGTGTGTGTGGTGTGGAAAAAAAAAAAAGTAGTTAGTAAACAGTTGATTGACAGTTGAGAGGCGGGCCGAAAGAGCAAAGCTCAACCCCCGTAAAAACACAACTAGTAAACATAACTAGTAAACACACAAGTGACTTGAAGAGAACAACCATTGTGATGGGATCCCTGGATTTGAAAGTTCTCGTAATCCATCCTATCATTTTTCTGGCTGACGCAATATTTGCTTGGTTATGCTCCCTAAACGTTAGGTCGTCGGATATCATTATTCCCAAATCCTTGACATGCTGTTTTTCTACTATAGGAAAATTCGATTGTGTTTTGTACCCTGTATTATGTTTCAGATCCTTAATTTTGCCGTACCTGAGTATCTGAAATTTATCACTATTAAACATCATGTTATTTTCTGCTGCAAAATCGAAAACTTTGTTGACATCTGATTGTAGTTTTCAATGTCTTCAGCAGAGGTAATTTTCATGCTGATTTTTGTGTCATCTGCGAAGGATGATACTAAGCTGCAACGTGCCTCCCTGCCACTACCCAAGACTCCCTGCCTCTCCCTGCCACTACCCAAGACTCCCTGCCTCTCCCTGCCACTACCCAAGACTCCCTACCTCTCCCTGCCACTACCCAAGACTCCCTGCCTCTCCCTGCCACTACCCAAGGTGCCTCTCCCTGCCACTGCCCAAGGTGCCTCTCCCTGCCACTACCCAAGGTGCCTCTCCCTGCCACTGCCCAAGGTGCCTCTCCCTGCCACTACCCAAGGTGCCTCTCCCTGCCACTACCCAAGGTGCCTCTCCCTGCCACTACCCAAGGTGCCTCTCCCTGCCACTACCCAAGGTGCCTCTCCCTGCCACTACCCAAGGTGCCTCTCCCTGCCACTGCCCAAGGTGCCTCTCCCTGCCACTGCCCAAGGTGCCTCTCCCTGCCACTGCCCAAGGTGCCTCTCCCTGCCACTACCCAAGGTGCCTCTCCCTGCCACTGCCCAACTTGCCTCTCCCTGCCACTACCCAAGGTGCCTCACCCTGCCACTGCCCAAGGTGCCTCTCCCTGCCACTACCCAAGGTGCCTCACCCTGCCACTACCCAAGGTGCCTCACCCTGCCACTACCCAAGGTGCCTCTCCCTGCCACTACCCAAGGTGCCTCTCCCTGCCACTACCCAAGGTGCCTCGCCCTGCCACTACCCAAGGTGCCTCTCCCTGCCACTACCCAAGGTGCCTCTCCCTGCCACTGCCCAAGGTGCCTCTCCCTGCCACTACCCAAGGTGCCTCTCCCTGCCACTACCCAAGACTCCCTGCCTTACCCTGCCTCACCCTGCCACTACGCAAGGTGCCTCACCCTGCCACTACGCAAGGTGCCTCTCCCTGCCACTACCCAAGGTGCCTCACCCTGCCACTACCCAAGGTGCCTCACCCTGCCACTACCCAAGGTGCCTCACCCTGCCACTACCCAAGGTGCCTCGCCCTGCCACTACCCAAGGTGCCTCACCCTGCCACTACCCAAGGTGCCTCACCCTGCCACTACCCAAGGTGCCTCTCCCTGCCACTACCCAAGGTGCCTCGCCCTGCCACTACCCAAGGTGCCTCTCCCTGCCACTACCCAAGGTGCTTCTCCCTGCCACTACCCAAGGTGCCTCTCCCTGCCACTACCCAAGGTGCCTCTCCCTGCCACTACCCAAGGTGCCTCTCCCTGCCACTACCCAAGGTGCCTCTCCCTGCCACTACCCAAGGTGCCTCTCCCTGCCACTACCCAAGGTGCCTCACCCTGCCACTACCCAAGGTGCCTCTCCCTGCCACTACCCAAGGTGCCTCTCCCTGCCACTACCCAAGGTGCCTCTCCCTGCCACTACCCAAGGTGCCTCTCCCTGCCACTGCCCAAGGTGCCTCTCCCTGCCACTGCCCAAGGTGCCTCGCCCTGCCACTACCCAAGGTGCCTCTCCCTGCCACTACCCAAGGTGCCTCGCCCTGCCACTACCCAAGGTGCCTCTCCCTGCCACTGCCCAAGGTGCCTCTCCCTGCCACTGCCCAAGGTGCCTCACCCTGCCACTACCCAAGGTGCCTCTCCCTGCCACTACCCAAGGTGCCTCACCCTGCCACTGCCCAAGGTGCCTCACCCTGCCACTGCCCAAGGTGCCTCTCCCTGCCACTACCCAAGGTGCCTCTCCCTGCCACTACCCAAGGTGCCTCGCCCTGCCACTACCCAAGGTGCCTCACCCTGCCACTGCCCAAGGTGCCTCTCCCTGCCACTGCCCAAGGTGCCTCTCCCTGCCACTACCCAAGGTGCCTCTCCCTGCCACTACCCAAGGTGCCTCTCCCTGCCACTGCCCAAGGTGCCTCTCCCTGCCACTACCCAAGGTGCCTCTCCCTGCCACTGCCCAAGGTGCCTCACCCTGCCACTGCCCAAGGTGCCTCTCCCTGCCACTACCCAAGGTGCCTCTCCCTGCCACTACCCAAGGTGCCTCGCCCTGCCACTACCCAAGGTGCCTCACCCTGCCACTGCCCAAGGTGCCTCTCCCTGCCACTACCCAAGGTGCCTCACCCTGCCACTGCCCAAGGTGCCTCACCCTGCCACTGCCCAAGGTGCCTCTCCCTGCCACTGCCCAAGGTGCCTCTCCCTGCCACTGCCCAAGGTGCCTCGCCCTGCCACTACCCAAGGTGCCTCTCCCTGCCACTGCCCAAGGTGCCTCACCCTGCCACTACCCAAGGTGCCTCTCCCTGCCACTGCCCAAGGTGCCTCACCCTGCCACTGCCCAAGGTGCCTCTCCCTGCCACTACCCAAGGTGCCTCTCCCTGCCACTGCCCAAGGTGCCTCACCCTGCCACTGCCCAAGGTGCCTCTCCCTGCCACTACCCAAGGTGCCTCTCCCTGCCACTACCCAAGGTGCCTCGCCCTGCCACTACCCAAGGTGCCTCGCCCTGCCACTACCCAAGGTGCCTCACCCTGCCACTGCCCAAGGTGCCTCTCCCTGCCACTACCCAAGGTGCCTCTCCCTGCCACTACCCAAGGTGCCTCTCCCTGCCACTACCCAAGGTGCCTCACCCTGCCACTGCCCAAGGTGCCTCACCCTGCCACTGCCCAAGGTGCCTCTCCCTGCCACTGCCCAAGGTGCCTCTCCCTGCCACTACCCAAGGTGCCTCTCCCTGCCACTGCCCAAGGTGCCTCACCCTGCCACTGCCCAAGGTGCCTCTCCCTGCCACTACCCAAGGTGCCTCTCCCTGCCACTACCCAAGGTGCCTCGCCCTGCCACTACCCAAGGTGCCTCACCCTGCCACTGCCCAAGGTGCCTCTCCCTGCCACTACCCAAGGTGCCTCACCCTGCCACTGCCCAAGGTGCCTCACCCTGCCACTGCCCAAGGTGCCTCTCCCTGCCACTGCCCAAGGTGCCTCTCCCTGCCACTGCCCAAGGTGCCTCGCCCTGCCACTACCCAAGGTGCCTCTCCCTGCCACTGCCCAAGGTGCCTCACCCTGCCACTGCCCAAGGTGCCTCACCCTCCTGGCATGTGTCATGTGGGTGAAGCTAAAGGTTACTGACAGCCACTTAAGCTCAGAGATGACGCTGACCCTCATGTGGGTGAGGGAGAGGTGAGAGAAGGGTGAGGGAGAGGTGAGAGAAGGGTGAGGGAGAGGTGAGAGAAGGGTGAGGGAGAGGTGAGAGAAGGGTGAGGGAGAGGTGAGAGGTGATAGAGAGGAGAGAAGGGTGAGGGAGGACATCACCACCCCATACTAATATCACACTGTCATACAGGTTCATACATTGTATGATATTAATACAAGTATTACGTTCTTAAGACATTAGAAGCGGGAGGCCATGGAAGTACCTTCACCCTCCACACAGTGAGGGAACTGGTAGGTCAAAGTACCAGAGAACATCCAACATAACGTGACATAACAGAGAACATCCAGCATAACGTGTCATAACAGAGAACATCCAACATAACGTGACATAACAGAGAACATCCAGCATAACGTGACATAACAGAGAACATCCAGCATAACGTGACATAACAGAGAACATCCAACATAACGTGACATAACAGAGAACATCCAGCATAACGTGTCATAACAGAGAACATCCAGCATAACGTGACATAACAGAGAACATCCAACATAACGTGTCATAACAGAGAACATCCAACATAACGTGACATAACAGAGAACATCCAACATAACGTGTCATAACAGAGAACATCCAACATAACGTGACATAACAGAGAACATCCAACATAACGTGACATAACAGAGAACATCCAACATAACGTGACATAAGAGAACATCCAACATAACGTGACATAACAGAGAACATCCAACATAACGTGTCATAACAGAGAACATCCAACATAACGTGACATAACAGAGAACATCCAACATAACGTGACATAAGAGAACATCCAACATAACGTGACATAACAGAGAACATCCAACATAACGTGACATAACAGAGAACATCCAACATAACGTGACATAACAGAGAACATCCAACATAACGTGACATAACAGAGAACATCCAACATAACGTGACATAACAGAGAACATCCAACATATCGTGACATAACAGAGAACATCCAACATAACGTGACATAACAGAGAACATCCAACATAACGTGACATAACAGAGAACATCCAACATAACGTGACATAACAGAGAACAAGTGACTGGAGAACACCTACATGAAGAACAAGTGACTGAAGAACAAGTGACTGGAGAACACCTACATGAAGAACAAGTGACTGGAGAACACCTACATGAAGAACAAGTGACTGGAGAACAACTATGATAAGTGTACAAAGTCTGCTTGAGACGTGTTCCTGTGCTGAAGATCAAATAGAGGACCAGAATGAGAACAGACGACACTACATGAGAAAAAGATTAACTGAAAATCTTAAGCAGACTTTCACAACAGACAAGATGTACTTTAAACAAAGTGACAGACAGACAGAGCAGACCTTCAAGCGATCATACCAGGCTGAACATATACAAATTGAACAAAGAACTACACAAGATAGAGGAAAAAATATATAAACAACTTGTTCAGTATTACAAAATCGAAAACATAAATCTATCCACTACAGCCTGGTTGGTCCGGCACTTTTTGTAAGAACGTATCTAAGTGCTTCTTGAATACATCCACCTTTGTTCCAGCAATATTTATAATGCTTGCTGGGAGGGTGTTGAACAGCTGTGGATCTCTGATGTTCAGTGTTCTCTGATTGTGCTTATGGGGGAGCCGGTCGGCCGAGTGGACAGCACGCTGGACTTGTGATCCTGTGGTCCTGGGTTCGATCCCAGGCGTCGGCAAGAAACAATGGGCAGTAAAATAACAGTAAAATAGGTACCTGGGTGTTAGCCAGCTGTCACGGGCAGCTTCCTGGGGGTGGAGGCCTGGTCGAGGACCGGGCCGCGGGGACACTAAAGCCCCGAAATCATCTCAAGATAACCTCAAGATGGCACCTCTATTCCTCACTGGTTCTATTCTGCATTTCCTTCTGTACCTTTCGTTCCGGTATGTTTTACTGTTCTATTTTCCAGTATCCTTCTGTGCACGTTTGAGACCTGGCCGTCAAGTATCTTCCATGTATATGTTATCTGATACCTTGTCTCCTTTCCAGGGAGTATATTTTGAGAGCTATGATACGATCCCAATAATTTAGATATCAAAATATTTTATTTTATCGTTATTATGCGTGCCGTATATGTATTCCTTTTAATTCAGAGATCTCTCCCGCTCTCAAAGGGGAAGTGAGTACCGAGCAATACTCAAGACGGGACAACACCAGTGATGTAAATAGTATTAGCATTGCTGTGGGGTCTCTGGATTTGAATGTTCTCATAATCCATCCAATCATTTTCCTGGCCGCCGCTATATTTGCTCGGTTATGTTCACTAAATGTCAGGTCGTCAGACATCATAATTCACAGGTCTTTCACATATTGCTTTCCTTCTATGATTGTCTCCTGTACCTTGTGTTTCGTTTAACTTTCTCGTTTCCACCACACCTCAGTACCTGGAACTTGTCACCGTTAAACATCATTTTATTTTCACTGGCCCAATCGAAGACTATTAATATCTCCCTTTAGTTTTTCAGCTTTATCTACAGAGGAAATTTGCATGCTGATTTTTGTATCTGCAAAGGATGACACGAAGCTGTGACTAGTATTTTTATCTATATCCGAGATAAACATGAGAAACAGCAGCGGTGCAAGGACTGCGTCCTGGGGTACAGAGCTTTTCACTGCAACTGGGCTTGATCTTACTTGATTAACCGTCACACTCTGCATTCTGTTGAATAGAAAGTTGAAAATCCAACCCCCCACTTTACCCGTTATTCCTATTGCTCTCATTTTATGGGCTATCACTCCATGGTCACATTTGTCGAATGCTTTTACAAACTTTGTGTTTACAATATTTCCATTTTGCGTTGCTTGTAGAGCTTCTGTGATTTTGTCATAGTGGTTGAGTAACTGTGACAGACAGGATCTTCCCGCTCTAAATCCATGTTGTCCTGGGTTGTATAGTTCGATTTCTAACAGAGTTCGAAATTTGATTCCTAATCACTCTGTCAAAAACTTGTCTCTTGTGTGGTGAGGAGTGACCCACCAGCTGTCTTGTGTGGTGAGGAGTGACCCACCATCTCCTAGAGCTGCCACAAGCGTCACATTACTCTATAGTTTACCAACATTTTGGTTTACACTTTATAAGTTACCAGAGGAGAAGTCTTGCTTGCCGGGCTATCCCTGGAAACACAAACCGAAACTGTCTCTATTTTCCGCTTGTTACAACTTGTAATAAAGTTGTTACATCTTGGCTTAACGTGTTTATGATGTATTAGAACGTTGTTACAACTTGCTAGATTGGTTGTTATAACTGGTTAGGAAGTGTTAAAACTTGTTCGAACGTTGTAGCAACGTCGTAGTTTCGGTGTGTGTTTGGCGGGCTGAAGGCTCCTCTCACGGCCCATCTGAAGCTTCCCTCGCATGTTTTACCAGACAACACTATGTAATGTTCATCACTTTACTACTACTTTACTTTCTGCATCAACCACAAGCTGTTGTGTTGCTTCTGCAACACAATAGCCAGTAGTTCCACAACGGTGTGGGTACCTACCCAGGTCTTGTTGCAAGCAAAACAACTGGATTCAAATGCTAATCACCACACAACAAGGTGCCCACAGAATGTCCAAGTACTCCTGTCCAGTCGACCATGTCAGCACTCTGAAGTAGGCTCCTATTGGCTAAGCTCAAATCTGGAACTGCCCGATTGATTGATTTAAAGTGTTTCAAGCGCGGGTTGGACATGTATATGAGTGGGATTGGGTGGTTATAAATAGGAGCTGCGTCGTATGGGCCAATAAGCCTTCTGCAGTTACCTTTGTTCTTATGATTGTTTACTTCGAACGTGATTGGTCAGTTTCGATTTCAAAGACGTTTATAATGAGTGACTCCGGTCTGATTCAGCTTACCGCTAGTGTGACACTGCAGGTTTGCCTTCCTCACATGTGTGACTCCGGTCTGGTTCAGCTTACCGCTAGTGTGACACTGCAGGTTTGCCTTCCTCACATGTGTGATGTGTTTACCTTTTAACAGAAATATATTGGAAATTTGGTCTTGAACAATATGTATATTAGGAGAGGCGAGCGAACTCATCAAGCTGGGACTACAGTCACCCAAGTGCGTGATGAATATAGTAAGGTAGCACTGCTCATTACATTAACAGTAGCAGCAGCAGCAGTAACAGTAGAAGTAGTAACAGCAGCAGCAGTAACAGTAACAGCAGCAGCAGTAACAGTAGCTGCAGCAGTAGTAACAGTAGCAGCAGCAGCAGTAGTAACAGTAGCAGCAGCAGTAGTAACAGTAGCAGCAGCAGTAGTAACAGTAGCAGCAGCAGTAGTAAAAACTGTAGCAATAGTAACAGTAGCAGTAGTAGTAACAGTAACAGCAGCAGTAACAGTAGTAGCAACAGCAACAGTAGCAGCATTAGTAGTAATGTAACGGGGGGTGGGGGAAATAGCTCTATCTTGTCCATTATTCCACCCCCCAGTTAACTAACGAGGCCGGGGGAAACAGCTCTCTCTAGTCCGTTATCCCGTCCCCAGTTAGCTAACTATTCTAGAGCACCTCCAGAGCTCCTAAGGCAACCTCTCTCGTTCAACACCTTGTAACCTCGGTATTTGACTACCTAGGTGCTAAGACTACAAGGCGGCGTCACTTGATCAGTTACCCGAAACTCTAGAGAGAACTCTAGAATACATAATCATTGCCACAAACGTATAAGAGGAAACGAAAGGAAAGAAATGAATAGTGAAGTAATTAGTGAAGGTTTGGGGAGAGAGGTAGGGAGGAGCGAGGAGGGTCATTAGTTGAAAGTGAGAGTTTAGAGAGGGGTGGAGGGAGAGGAATAGATAGGTAGACGTAGAAGAGTAGATAGTAGTAGAAGAGTAGATAGTAGAAGACGAAATGCTGCCACCATCCATTCTAGACCATTACGTACAAGACAAGGAATGGAACTTGTCTGTATCACAATATTCACCAAAGATGTTATCAAGAGGTCATTATTAATCTGTCCCATCTTTATCATGTATCAACTCCAAACATGTACTCATTCCAAACATAGGGGACACAGTTAAAGGCCATTTAAATAATAAATTCAATTATATTTCACATACTAAGTATCATCATTTAAGCAATGTTCAAGATCTATATATGTAACGTGAGTCATCCTCCAAGAATCTGAGAACACTACAACTGACTGCCCCTGATCATCACACAACACTTGTAAAACACGACCAAGTCACCTTAATGTTCAACTCACCAAGTGTGTGCCTATAGCTGGATAGAGGGGGGGGGTCTATAGTTGACAGAGACTGTCTCGCCCTGCCGGCCGACAGCCCCCCCTGCTAGGGCCGTCTTCTCTGCTCTCCTGACTGCTGTTGTTCTCTTAATGCTGTCGAATCGATAGTTCTCCGAGTATTTATTGGGGAACCTAGTAGCTAACTCCGCCCACAAGTAGATAGCCTCCGGCTCTCTACCAAGCCACTCCTTAAACGTCGGCATGTTTGAAGGCTACCAGGGTCCAATTATAAGATTAGTAGAAGTAAGGTGAAATTCGCATGATCTGACCTCAGGTCACTTGGGGTCATTAACGCTTTGAGGTGTGAGATCTCAGGCCGACAACCTGGCGCCTTTCCAAATCCCTGTCTGTGACTCATGTACTATATATATTTTAAATAAACTAAACCAAACACTTTTACAGTGTTACAGTAACAGTAGCAGCAGCAGTAGTAACAGCAGCAGACGTACTAACAGTAGCAACAGTAATAATAACAGTAGCAGTAGAAATAACAGTAGGAGCAGGAGTAACAGTAGCAGCAGTAGTAACAGTAGCAGTATTAACAGTAGCAGCAGTATTAACAGTAGTAGTAACAGTAGCAACAGTAGTAGTAACAGTAGCAGCAGTAGTAACAGTAGCAACAGTAGTAGTAACAGTAGTAGCAGCAGTAATAACAGTAGCAGCAGCAGTAACAGTAGCAGCAGCAGTAGTAGCAGTACCAGCAGCAGTAGTAACAGCAGCAGCAGCAGTAGTAACAGTAGCAGCAGCAGTAGTAACAGTAGCAGCAGCAGTAGTAACAGAAGGAACAGTAGTAGCAGCAGCAGTAGTAACAGTAGCAGCAGCAGTAGTAACAGTAGAAGCAGCAGTAGTAACAGTACCAGCAGCAGTAGTAACAGTAGCAGCAGCAGTAGTAACAGTAGCAGCAGTAGTAACAGTAGCAGCAGCAGTAGTAACAGTACCAGCAGCAGTAGTAACAGCAGCAGCAGCAGTAGTAACAGCAGCAGCAGTAGTAACAGTAGCAGCAGCAGTAGTAACAGTAGCAGCAGCAGTAGTAACAGCAGCAGCAGTAGTAACAGTAGCAGCAGCAGTAGTAACAGTACCAGCAGTAGTAACAGTAGAAGCAGCAGTAGTAACAGTAGCAGCAGCAGTAGTAACAGTACCAGCAGCAGTAGTAACAGTAGCAGCAGCAGTAGTAACAGTACCAGCAGTAGTAACAGTAGCAGCAGTAGTAGTAACAGCAGCAGCAGCAGTAGTAACAGTAGCAACAGCAGTAGTAACAGTAGCAGCAGCAGTAACAGTAGCAGCAGCAGTAGTAACAATAGCAGCAGCAGCAGTAGTAACAGTACCAGCAGCAGTAGTAACAGTAGCAGCAGCAGTAGTGACAGTAGCAGCAGCAGTAGTAACAGTAGCAGCAGCAGTAGTAACAGTACCAGCAGCAGTAGTAACAGTACCAGCAGCAGTAGTAACAGTACCAGCAGCAGTAGTAACAGTACCAGCAGCAGTAGTAACAGTACCAGCAGCAGTAGTAACAGCACCAGCAGCAGTAGTAACAGTACCAGCAGCAGTAGTAACAGCAGCAGCAGCAGTAACAGCAGCAGCAGCAGTAGTAACAGTAGCAGCAGCAGTAGTGACAGTAGCAGCAGCAGTAGTAACAGTAGCAGCAGCAGTAGTAACAGCAGCAGTAGTAGTAACAGCAGCAGCAGCAGTAGTAACAGCAGCAGCAGCAGTAGTAACAGTAGCAGCAGCAGTAGTAACAGCAGCAGCAGCAGTAGTAACAGTAGCAGCAGCAGTAGTGACGGTAGCAGTAGTAGTAACAGTAGCAGCAGCAGTAGTGACAGTAGCAGCAGCAGTAGTAACAGCAGCAGCAGCAGTAGTAACAGCAGCAGCAGCAGTAGTAACAGCAGCAGCAGCAGTAGTAACAGCAGCAGCAGCAGTAGTAACAGTAGCAGCAGCAGTAGTAACAGTAGCAGCATCAGTAGTAACAGTAGCAGCAGTAGTAACAGTAGCAGCAGCAGTAGTAACAGTAGCAGCAGCAGTAGTAACAGCAGCAGCACCATTAGTAACAGTAGCAGCAGCAGTAGTAACAGCAGCAGACGTACTAACAGTAGCAACAGTAATAATAACAGTAGCAGTAGAAATAACAGTAGGAGCAGGAGTAACAGTAGCAGCAGTAGTAACAGTAGCAGTATTAACAGTAGCGGCAGTATTAACAGTAGCAGTAGTAGTAACAGTAGCAACAGTAGTAGTAACAGTAGCAGTAGTAGTAACAGTAGCAACAGTAGTAGTAACAGTAGCAGCAGTAGTAACAGTAGCAACAGTAGTAGTAACAGTAGTAGCAGCAGTAATAACAGTAGCAGCAGCAGTAACAGTAGCAGCAGCAGTAGTAGCAGTACCAGCAGCAGTAGTAACAGCAGCAGCAGCAGTAGTAACAGTAGCAGCAGCAGTAGTAACAGTAGCAGCAGCAGTAGTAACAGAAGCAACAGTAGTAACAGCAGCAGCAGTAGTAACAGTAGCCGCAGCAGTAGTAACAGTAGCAGCAGCAGTAGTAACAGTAGAAGCAGCAGTAGTAACAGTACCAGCAGCAGTAGTAACAGTAGCAGCAGTAGTAACAGTAGCAGCAGCAGTAGTAACAGTACCAGCAGTAGTAACAGCAGCAGCAGCAGTAGTAACAGCAGCAGCAGTAGTAACAGTAGCAGCAGCAGTAGTAACAGTAGCAGCAGCAGTAGTAACAGCAGCAGCAGTAGTAACAGTAGCAGCAGCAGTAGTAACAGTACCAGCAGTAGTAACAGTAGAAGCAGCAGTAGTAACAGTAGCAGCAGCAGTAGTAACAGTACCAGCAGCAGTAGTAACAGTAGGAGCAGCAGTAGTAACAGTACCAGCAGTAGTAACAGTAGCAGCAGTAGTAGTAACAGCAGCAGCAGCAGTAGTAACAGTAGCAACAGCAGTAGTAACAGTAGCAGCAGCAGTAACAGTAGCAGCAGCAGTAGTAACAATAGCAGCAGCAGCAGTAGTAACAGTACCAGCAGCAGTAGTAACAGTAGCAGCAGCAGTAGTGACAGTAGCAGCAGCAGTAGTAACAGTAGCAGCAGCAGTAGTAACAGTACCAGCAGCAGTAGTAACAGTACCAGCAGCAGTAGTAACAGTACCAGCAGCAGTAGTAACAGTACCAGCAGCAGTAGTAACAGTACCAGCAGCAGTAGTAACAGCACCAGCAGCAGTAGTAACAGTACCAGCAGCAGTAGTAACAGCAGCAGCAGCAGTAACAGCAGCAGCAGCAGTAGTAACAGTAGCAGCAGCAGTAGTGACAGTAGCAGCAGCAGTAGTAACAGTAGCAGCAGCAGTAGTAACAGCAGCAGTAGTAGTAACAGCAGCAGCAGCAGTAGTAACAGCAGCAGCAGCAGTAGTAACAGTAGCAGCAGCAGTAGTAACAGCAGCAGCAGCAGTAGTAACAGTAGCAGCAGCAGTAGTGACGGTAGCAGCAGTAGTAGTAACAGTAGCAGCAGCAGCAGTAGTAACAGTACCAGCAGCAGTAGTAACAGTAGCAGCAGCAGTAGTGACAGTAGCAGCAGCAGTAGTAACAGCAGCAGCAGCAGTAGTAACAGCAGCAGCAGCAGTAGTAACAGCAGCAGCAGCAGTAGTAACAGCAGCAGCAGCAGTACTAACAGTAGCAGCAGCAGTAGTAACAGTAGCAGCATCAGTAGTAACAGTAGCAGCAGTAGTAACAGTAGCAGCAGCAGTAGTAACAGTAGCAGCAGCAGTAGTAACAGTAGCAGCAGCAGTAGTAACAGCAGCAGCACCATTAGTAACAGTAGCAGCAGCAGTAGTAACAGTAGCAGCATCAGTAGTAACAGTAGCAGCAGCAGTAGTGACAGTAGCAGCAGCAGTAGTGACAGCAGCAGCAGCAGTAGTGACAGTAGCAGCAGCAGTAGTAACAGCAGCAGCAGTAGTAACAGCAGCAGCAGTAGTAACAGTAGCAGCAGCAGTAGTGACAGTAGCAGCAGCAGTAGTAACAGCAGCAGCAGCAGTAGTAACAGTAGCAGCAGCAGTAGTAACAGCAGCAGTAGTAGTAACAGCAGCAGTAGTAACAGCAGCAGCAGCAGTAGTAACAGCAGCAGTAGTAGTAACAGCAGCAGCAGCAGTAGTAACAGCAGCAGCAGCAGTAGTAACAGCAGCAGCAGTAGTAGTAACAGCAGCAGCAGCAGTAGTAACAGCAGCAGCAGCAGTAGTAACAGCAGCAGCAGCAGTAGTAACAGCAGCAGCAGTAGTAACAGCAGCAGCAGTAGTAACAGCAGCAGCAGCAGTAGTAACAGCAGCAGTAGTAGTAACAGCAGCAGCAGTAGTAACAGCAGCAGCAGTAGTAACAGCAGCAGCAGTAGTAACAGCAGCAGCAGTAGTAACAGCAGCAGTAGTAACAGCAGCAGCAGCAGTAGTAACAGCAGCAGTAGTAGTAACAGTAGCAGCAGCAGTAGTAACAGTACCAGCAGCAGTAGTAACAGCAGCAGCAGTAGTAGTAACAGCAGCAGCAGCAGTAGTAACAGTAACAGCAGCAGTAGTAACAGCAGCAGCAGCAGTAGTAACAGCAGCAGCAGTAGTAACAGCAGCAGCAGCAGTAGTAACAGCAGCAGTAGTAGTAACAGCAGCAGCAGCAGTAGTAACAGCAGCAGCAGTAGTAGTAACAGCAGCAGCAGCAGTAACAGCAGCAGCAGTAGTAACAGGAGCAGCAGTAGTAACAGCAGCCGCAGTAGTAACAGCAGCAGCAGCAGTAGTAACAGTAGTAGTATCAGACCCGCATATCCTCAAGAACCGTCGCTTCATGCACTAAGGTATACAATGCGGCCTTGAACACGCCTGTGTGTGAACATACTCCTTGAGCATACTCCTGCGTTTTGTATGGCTTATATTTCCTATTCACGCTGGGATATTGAATTCTCGTGGAGCTCTGATGTTTATACAGTGTTCCCTAATGTTTATAGTGTTCTCTTATGTTTATACAGTGTTCCCTAATGTTTATAGTGTTCTCTTATGTTTATACAGTGTTCTCTGATGTTTATAGTGTTCTCTGATGTTTATACAGTGTTCTCTGATGTTTATAGTGTTCTCTTATGTTTATACAGTGTTCTCTGATGTTTATACAGTGTTCTCTGATGTTTATAGTGTTCCCTTATGTTTACAGTGTTCTCTTATGTTTATACAGTGTTCTCTGATGTTTATACAGTGTTCTCTTATGTTTATACAGTGTTCTCTGATGTTTATACAGTGTTCTCTGATGTTTATAGTGTTCTCTTATGTTTATACAGTGTTCTCTGATGTTTATACAGTGTTCTCTGATGTTTATAGTGTTCCCTTATGTTTACAGTGTTCTCTTATGTTTATACAGTGTTCTCTGATGTTTATACAGTGTTCTCTTATGTTTATACAGTGTTCTCTGATGTTTATACAGTGTTCTCTGATGTTTATAGTGTTCTCTTATGTTTATACAGTGTTCCCTAATGTTTATAGTGTTCTCTTATGTTTATACAGTGTTCCCTAATGTTTATAGTGTTCTCTTATGTTTATACAGTGTTCTCTGATGTTTATAGTGTTCTCTGATGTTTATAGTGTTCTCTTATGTTTATACAGTGTTCTCTGATGTTTATACAGTGTTCTCTGATGTTTATACAGTGTTCTCTGATGTTTATACAGTGTTCTCTGATGTTTATAGTGTTCTCTTATGTTTATAGTGTTCTCTTATGTTTATACAGTGTTCTCTGCTGTTTATACAGTGTTCTCTGATGTTTATAGTGTTCTCTGATGTTTATAGTGTTCTCTGATGTTTATACAGTGTTCTCTGATGTTTATACAGTGTTCTCTGATGTTTATACAGTGTTCTCTGATGTTTATAGTGTTCTCTTATGTTTATAGTGTTCTCTTATGTTTATAGTGTTCTCTTATGTTTATACAGTGTTCTCTGCTGTTTATACAGTGTTCTCTGAGATTTATACATTGTTCTCTGCTGTTTATACAGTGTTCTCTGCTGTTTATACAGTGTTCTCTGATATTTATACAGTGTTCTCTGATGTTTATAGTGTTCTTTTCTGTTTATACAGTGTTCTTTTATGTTTATACAGTGATCGGATGTTTACACAGTGATCTAATGCCTATACAGTGTTCTCTGATGTCTCTACAGTGATATCAACATTATGTAATATCTCTCTCGTCTCCGTTCCAGAAAGTAGGAGCTTTTATCTTGTTTGTATGCGTGCCGTATATGGTCTGTGTATTCCCACTATTGTGTATGCGTGCCGTATATGGTCTGTGTATTCCCACTATTGTGTATGTTTGCCGTATATGGTCTGTGTATTCCCACTATTGTGTATGTGTGCCGTATATGGTCTCTGTATTCCCACTATTGTGTATGTGTGCCGTATATGGTCTCTGTATTCCCACTATTGTGTATGCGTGCCGTATATGGTCTCTGTATTCCCACTATTGTGTATGCGTGCCATATATGGTCTCTGTATTCCCACTATTGTGTATGCGTGCCGTATATGGTCTCTGTATTCCCACTATTGTGTATGTGTGCCGTATATGGTCTGTGTATTCCCACTATTGTGTATGTGTGCCGTATATGGTCTCTGTATTCCCACTATTGTGTATGTGTGCCGTATATGGTCTCTGTATTCCCACTATTGTGTATGTGTGCCGTATATGGTCTAGTATTCCCACTATTGTGTATGCGTGCCGTATATGGTCTCTGTATTCCCACTATTGTGTATGCGTACCGTATATGGTCTGTGTATTCCCACTATTGTGTATGTGTGCCATATATGGTCTAGTATTCCCACTATTGTGTATGTGTGCCGTATATGGTCTGTGTATTCCCACTATTGTGTATGCGTACCGTATATGGTCTAGTATTCCCACTATTTCAATAAAGGTAGCATCAGTAAGGGCACGAACAGTAGCAATAACAGCAGCATCGCTCTACCTCTACGACCATTCTCCTGTTGTTAGTAGTGCCCTCGTAGGAATCGTGTCGAAAACGCTTATTAAATTAAGTGTTGAAATGTGAAAATACTGAAGACAAAGAGACGGTGAACGACAGCAAACGAAGCGAGAGGGACGAACAAAGACTTGAGGAATAGAATAATATATCTCTAGTCTCCCCTCAGTGAGGTGAGGGGCAGAGATGTGGAGGGTATGTGGAGGGTATCTGCCAGAGGGGTATGTGGAGGGTATCTGACAGAGGGGTATGTGGAGGGTATCTGGCAGAGGGGTATGTGAGGGTATCTGCCAGAGGGGTATGTGGAGGGTATCTGCCAGAGGGGTATGTGGAAGGTATCTGGCAGAGGGGTATTTGAGGGTATCTGGCCGAGGGGTATCTGCCAGAGGGGTATGTGGAAGGTATCTGGCAGAGGGGTAAATGAGGGTATCTGCCAGAGGGATATCTGAGGGTATCTGGCAGAGGGGTATCTAAGGGTATCTGGCAGAGGGGTATCTAAGGGTATCTGGCAGAGGGGTATCTGGCAGAGGGGTATCTGAGGGTATCTGGCAGAGGGGTATCTGAGGGTATCTGGCAGAGGGGTATCTGAGGGTATCTGGCAGAGGGGTATCTGAGGGTATCTGGCAGAGGGGTATCTGAGGGTATCTGGCAGAGGGGTATCTGAGGGTATCTGCCAGAGGGGTATCTGAGGGTATCTGCCAGAGGGGGTATCTGAGGGTATCTGGCAGAGGGGTATCTGAGGGTATCTGGCAGAGGGGTATCTGAGGGTATCTGGCAGAGGGGTATCTGAGGGTATCTGGCAGAGGGGTATCTGAGGGTATCTGGCAGAGGGGTATCTGAGGGTATCTGCCAGAGGGGTATCTGAGGGTATCTGCCAGAGGGGGTATCTGAGGGTATCTGGCAGAGGGGTATCTGAGGGTATCTGGCAGAGGGGTATCTGAGGGTATCTGGCAGAGGGGTATCTGAGGGTATCTGGCAGAGGGGTATCTGAGGGTATCTGGCAGAGGGGTATCTGAGGGTATCTGCCAGAGGGGTATCTGAGGGTATCTGCCAGAGGGGGTATCTGAGGGTATCTGGCAGAGGGGTATCTGAGGGTATCTGGCAGAGGGGTATCTGAGGGTATCTGGCAGAGGGGTATCTGAGGGTATCTGGCAGAGGGGTATCTGAGGGTATCTGGCAGAGGGGTATCTGAGGGTATCTGGCAGAGGGGTATCTGAGGGTATCTGGCAGAGGGGTATCTGAGGGTATCTGGCAGAGGGGTATCTGAGGGTATCTGGCAGAGGGGTATCTGAGGGTATCTGGCAGAGGGGTATCTGAGGGTATCAGGCAGAGGGGTATGTGGAGGGTATCTGGCAGAGGGGTATCTGAGGGTATCTGGCAGAGGGGTATCTGAGGGTATCTGGCAGAGGGGGTATCTGAGGGTACCAGGCAGAGGGGTATGTGGAGGGTATCTGGCAGAGGGGGTATCTGAGGGTATCAGGCAGAGGGGTATGTGGAGGGTATCTGGCAGAGGGGGTATCTGAGGGTATCTGCCAGAGGGGTATCTGAGGGTATCTGCCAGAGGGGGTATCTGAGGGTATCTGCCAGAGGGGTATCTGAGGGTATCTGGCAGAGGGGTATCTGAGGGTATCTGGCAGAGGGGTATCTGAGGGTATCTGCCAGAGGGGTATCTGAGGGTATCTGGCAGAGGGGGTATCTGAGGGTATCTGGCAGAGGGGTATCTGAGGGTATCTGCCAGAGGGGTATCTGAGGGTATCTGGCAGAGGGGTATCTGAGGGTATCTGGCAGAGGGGTATCTGAGGGTATCTGCCAGAGGGGGTATCTGAGGGTATCTGCCAGAGGGGTATCTGAGGGTATCTGCCAGAGGGGGTATCTGAGGGTATCTGGCAGAGGGGTATCTGAGGGTATCTGGCAGAGGGGCGGCTAGGAATAGGGGACAAAAAATGTGTGAAGCTCCAAAGAGGAACAATAAGCAACAGGAGAAACAGGAGGATCATGACGCCCCAGTGGGGAGAGAACAGGGGTGGGGGAGAGAACAGGGGTGGGGGAGAGAACAGGGGTGGGGGAGAGAACAGGGGTGGGGGAGAGAACAGGGGTGGGGGAGAGAACAGGGGTGGGGGAGAGAACAGGGGTGGGGGAGAGAACAGGGGTGGGGGAGAGAACAGGGGTGGGGGAGAGAACAGGGGTGGGGGAGAGAGAACAGGGGTGGGGGAGAGAACAGGGGTGGGGGAGAGAACAGGGGTGGGGGAGAGAGAACAGGGGTGGGGGAGAGAACAGGGGTGGGGGAGAGAACAGGGGTGGGGGAGAGAGAACAGGGGTGGGGGAGAGAGAACAGGGGTGGGGGAGAGAACAGGGGTGGGGGAGAGAACAGGGGTGGGGGAGAGAGAACAGGGGTGGGGGAGAGAACAGGGGTGGGGGAGAGAACAGGGGTGGGGGAGAGAGAACAGGGGTGGGGGAGAGAGAACAGGGGTGGGGGAGAGAGAACAGGGGTGGGGGAGAGAACAGGGGTGGGGGAGAGAGAACAGGGGTGGGGGAGAGAACAGGGGTGGGGGAGAGAACAGGGGTGGGGGAGAGAACAGGGGTGGGGGAGAGAGAACAGGGGTGGGGGAGAGAACAGGGGTGGGGGAGAGAACAGGGGTGGGGGAGAGAACAGGGGTGGGGGAGAGAACAGGGGTGGGGGAGAGAACAGGGGTGGGGGAGAGAACAGGGGTGGGGGAGAGAGAACAGGGGTGGGGGAGAGAACAGGGGTGGGGGAGAGAACAGGGGTGGGGGAGAGAACAGGGGTGGGGGAGAGAGAACAGGGGTGGGGGAGAGAGAACAGGGGTGGGGGAGAGAACAGGGGTGGGGGAGAGAACAGGGGTGGGGGAGAGAACAGGGGTGGGGGAGAGAGAACAGGGGTGGGGGAGAGAGAACAGGGGTGGGGGAGAGAACAGGGATGGGGGAGAGAACAGGGGTGGGGGAGAGAACAGGGGTGGGGGAGAGAGAACAGGGGTGGGGGAGAGAACAGGGGTGGGGGAGAGAACAGGGGTGGGGGAGAGAGAACAGGGGTGGGGGAGAGAGAACAGGGGTGGGGGAGAGAGAACAGGGGTGGGGGAGAGAACAGGGGTGGGGGAGAGAGAACAGGGGTGGGGGAGAGAACAGGGGTGGGGGAGAGAACAGGGGTGGGGGAGAGAACAGGGGTGGGGGAGAGAGAACAGGGGTGGGGGAGAGAACAGGGGTGGGGGAGAGAACAGGGGTGGGGGAGAGAACAGGGGTGGGGGAGAGAACAGGGGTGGGGGAGAGAGAACAGGGGTGGGGGAGAGAACAGGGGTGGGGGAGAGAGAACAGGGGTGGGGGAGAGAGAACAGGGGTGGGGGAGAGAGAACAGGGGTGGGGGAGAGAACAGGGGTGGGGGAGAGAACAGGGGTGGGGGAGAGAACAGAAGTGGGGGAGAGAGAACAGGGGTGGGGGAGAGAACAGGGGTGGGGGAGAGAACAGGGGTGGGGGAGAGAACAGGGGTGGGGGAGAGAGAACAGGGGTGGGGGAGAGAACAGGGGTGGGGGAGAGAACAGGGGTGGGGGAGAGAACAGGGGTGGGGGAGAGAACAGGGGTGGGGGAGAGAGAACAGGGGTGGGGGAGAGAACAGGGGTGGGGGAGAGAACAGGGGTGGGGGAGAGAGAACAGGGGTGGGGGAGAGAGAACAGGGGTGGGGGAGAGAGAACAGGGGTGGGGGAGAGAACAGGGGTGGGGGAGAGAGAACAGGGGTGGGGGAGAGAACAGGGGTGGGGGAGAGAGAACAGGGGTGGGGGAGAGAGAACAGGGGTGGGGGAGAGAACAGGGGTGGGGGAGAGAGAACAGGGGTGGGGGAGAGAACAGGGGTGGGGGAGAGAACAGGGGTGGGGGAGAGAGAACAGGGGTGGGGGAGAGAGAACAGGGGTGGGGGAGAGAACAGGGGTGGGGGAGAGAGAACAGGGGTGGGGGAGGGAACAGGGGTGGGGGAGAGAACAGGGGTGGGGGAGAGAGAACAGGGGTGGGGGAGAGAGAACAGGGGTGGGGGAGAGAACAGGGGTGGGGGAGAGAGAACAGGGGTGGGGGAGAGAACAGGGGTGGGGGAGAGAACAGGGGTGGGGGAGAGAGAACAGGGGTGGGGGAGAGAACAGGGGTGGGGGAGAGAGAACAGGGGTGGGGGAGAGAACAGGGGTGGGGGAGAGAACAGGGGTGGGGGAGAGAGAACAGGGGTGGGGGAGAGAACAGGGGTGGGGGAGAGAACAGGGGTGGGGGAGAGAGAACAGGGGTGGGGGAGAGAACAGGGGTGGGGGAGAGAGAACAGGGGTGGGGGAGAGAACAGGGGTGGGGGAGAGAGAACAGGGGTGGGGGAGAGAGAACATGGTAGGGGAGAGAGAACAGTGGTGGGGGAGAGAGAACAGTGGTGGGGGAGAGAACAGTGGTGGGGGAGAGAGAACAGTGGTGGGGGAGAGAGAACAGTGGTGGGGGAGAGAACAGGGGTGGGGGAGAGAGAACAGTGGTGGGGGAGAGAGGACAGGGTGGGGGAGAGAACAGGGGTGGGGGAGAGAGAACAGGGGTGGGGGAGAGAACAGTGGTGGGGGAGAGAGAACAGTGGTGGGGGAGAGAGAACAGTGGTGGGGGAGAGAGAACAGTGGTGGGGGAGAGAACAGGGGTGGGGGAGAGAGAACAAGGGTTGGGGAGAGAGGACAGGGTGGGGGAGAGAACAGGGGTGGGGGAGAGAGAACAGGGGTGGGGGAGAGAGGACAGGGGTGGGGGAGAGAACAGGAGTGGGGGGAGAGAGAACAAGGGTTGGGGAGAGAGGACAGGGTAGGGGAGAGAACAGGGGTGGGGGAGAGAACAGGGGTGGGGGAGAGAACAGGGGTGGGGGAGAGAACAGGGGTGGGGGAGAGAGAACATGGTAGGGGAGAGAGAACAGGAGTGGGCGAGAGAGAACAGGGGTGGGGGAGAGAACAGGAGTGGGGGAGAGAGAACAAGGGTTGGGGAGAGAGGACAGGGTGGGGGAGAGAACAGGGGTGGGGGAGAGAGAACAAGGGTTGGGGAGAGAGGACAGGGTGGGGGAGAGAACAGGGGTGGGGGAGAGAGAACAGGGGTGGGGGAGAGAGGACAGGGGTGGGGGAGAGAACAGGAGTGGGGGGAGAGAGAACAAGGGTTGGGGAGAGAGGACAGGGTGGGGGAGAGAACAGGGGTGGGGGAGAGAACAGGGGTGGGGGAGAGAACAGGGGTGGGGGAGAGAACAGGGGTGGGGGAGAGAGAACATGGTAGGGGAGAGAGAACAGGAGTGGGCGAGAGAGAACAGGGGTGGGGGAGAGAACAGGAGTGGGGGGAGAGAGAACAAGGGTTGGGGAGAGAGGACAGGGTGGGGGAGAGAACAGGGGTGGGGGAGAGAACAGGGGTGGGGGAGAGAACAGGGGTGGGGGAGAGAACAGGGGTGGGGGAGAGAACAGGGGTGGGGGAGAGAGAACAGGGGTGGGGGAGAGAGGACAGGGGTGGGGGAGAGAGGACAGGGGTGGGGGAGAGAGGACAGGGGTGGGGGAGAGAGAACAGGGGTGGGGGAGAGAGGACAGGGGTGGGGGAGAGAACAGGGGTAGGGGAGAGAGAACAGGGGTGGGGAGAGAACAGGGGTGGGAGAGAGAACAGGGGTGGGGGAGAGAGAACAGGGGTGGGGGAGAGAGAACAAGGGTTGGGGAGAGAGGACAGGGGTGGGGGAGAGAACAGGGGTGGGGGAGAGAACAGGGGTGGGGGAGAGAGAACAAGGGTTGGGGAGAGAGGACAGGGTGGGGGAGAGAACAGGGGTGGGGGAGAGAGAACAGGGGTGGGGGAGAGAGGACAGGGGTGGGGGAGAGAACAGGAGTGGGGGGAGAGAGGACAGGGTGGGGGAGAGAGGACAGGGTGGGGGAGAGAACAGGGGTGGGGGAGAGAACAGGGGTGGGGGAGAGAACAGGGGTGGGGGAGAGAACAGGGGTGGGGGAGAGAGAACATGGTAGGGGAGAGAGAACAGGAGTGGGCGAGAGAGAACAGGGGTGGGGGAGAGAACAGGAGTGGGGGGAGAGAGAACAAGGGTTGGGGAGAGAGGACAGGGTGGGGGAGAGAACAGGGGTGGGGGAGAGAGAACAGGGGTGGGGGAGAGAGGACAGGGGTGGGGGAGAGAACAGGGGAAGGGGAGAGAGAACAGGGGTGGGGAGAGAACAGGGGTGGGAGAGAGAACAGGGGTGGGGGAGAGAGAACAGGGGTGGGGGAGAGAGAACAAGGGTTGGGGAGAGAGGACAGGGGTGGGGGAGAGAAAAGGGGTGGGGGAGAGAACAGGGGTGGGGGAGAGAGAACAAGGGTTGGGGAGAGAGGACAGGGGTGGGGGAGAGAACAGGGGTGGGGGAGAGAACAGGGGTGGGGGAGAGAACAGGGGTGGGGGAGAGAACAGGGGTGGGGGAGAGAACAGGGGTGGGGGAGAGAACAGGGGTGGGGGAGAGAACAGGGGTGGGGGGAGAGAACGGGGGTGGGGGAGAGAGAACGGGGGTGGGGGAGAGAGGACAGGGGTGGGGGAGAGAGAACAGGGGTGGGGGACAGAACAGGGGTGGGGGAGAGAACAGGGGTGGGGGAGAGAACAGGGGTGGGGGAGAGAGAACAGGGGTGGGGGAGAGAGAACAGGGGTGGGGGAGAGAGAACAGGGGTGGGGGAGAGAACAGGGGTGGGGGAGAGAACAGGGGTGGGGGAGAGAACAGGGGTGGGGGAGAGAACAGGGGTGGGGGAGAGAACAGGGGTGGGGGAGAGAGAACAGGGGTGGGGGAGAGAGAACAGGGGTGGGGAAGAGAACAGGGGTGGGGGAGAGAACAGGGGTGGGGCAGAGAGGACAGGGGTGGGGGAGAGAGGACAGGGGTGGGGGAGAGAGGACAGGGGTGGGGGAGAGAACAGGGGTGGGGGTGAGAACAGGGGTGGGGGGAGAGAACAGGGGTGGGGGAGAGAACAGGGGTGGGGGAGAGAACAGGGGTGGGGGAGAGAGAACAGGGGTGGGGGAGAGAGAACAGGGGTGGGGGAGAGAGAACAGGGGTGGGGGAGAGAGAACAGGGGTGGGGGAGAGAGAGAACAGGGGTGGGGGAGAGAGAGGACAGGGGTGGGGGAGAGAACAGGGGTGGGGGAGAGAACAGGGGTGGGGGAGAGAGGACAGGGGTGGGGGAGAGAGGACAGGGGTGGGGGAGAGAGAACAGGGGTGGGGGAGAGAGAACAGGGGTGGGGGAGAAAGGACAGGGGTGGGGGAGAGAGAACAGGGGTGGGGGAGAGAGAACAGGGGTGGGGGAGAGAGGACAGGGGTGGCGGAGAGAGAACAGGGGTGGGGGAGAGAGGACAGGGGTGGGGGAGAGAGAACAGGGGTGGGGGAGAGAGAACAGGGGTGGGGGAGAGAGAACAAGGGTTGGGGAGAGAGGACAGGGGAGGGGGAGAGAACAGGGGTGGGGGAGAGAACAGGGGTGGGGGAGAGAACAGGGGTGGGGGAGAGAACAGGGGTGGGGGAGAGAGAACAGGGGTGGGGGAGAGAGGACAGGGGTGGGGGAGAGAACAGGGGTGGGGGAGAGAACAGGGGTGGGGGAGAGAGAACAGGGGTGGGAGAGAGAACAGGGGTGGGGGAGAGAGAACAGGGGTGGGGGAGAGAGAACAGGGGTGGGGGAGAGAACAGGGGTGGGGGAGAGAACAGGGGTGGGGGAGAGAACAGGGGTGGGGGAGAGAACAGGAGTGGGGGAGAGAAAACAGGGGTGGTTATCTTGAGTTATCTTGAGTTAGTTATCTTGAGATGATTTCGGGGCTTTTTAGTGTCCCCGCGGCCCGGTCCTCGACCAGGCCTACAGCCCCAGGAAGCAGCCCGTGACAGCTGACTAACACCCAGGTACCTATTTACTGCTAGGTAACACGAGCATAGGGTGAAAGAAACTCTGCCCATTGTTTCTCACCGGCGCCTGGGATCGAACCCAGGACCATAGGATCACAAGTCCCGCGTGCTGTCCGCTCGGCCGAACGGCTCCCGGGTGGGGGAGAGAACAGGGGTGGGGGAGAGAACAGGGGTGGGGGAGAGAGAACAGGGGTGGGGGAGAGAGAACAGGGGTGGGGGAGAGAGAACAGGGGTGGGGGAGAGAGAACAGGGGTGGGGGAGAGAGAACAGGGGTGGGGGAGAGAACAGGGGTGGGGGAGAGAGAACAGGGGTGGGGGAGAGAACAGGGGTGGGGGAGAGAACAGGGGTGGGGGAGAGAACAGGGGTGGGGGAGAGAGAACAGGGGTGGGGGAGAGAGAACAGGGGTGGGGGAGAGAACAGGGGTGGGGGAGAGAACAGGGGTGGGGGAGAGAGAACAGGGGTGGGGGAGAGAGAACAGGGGTGGGGGAGAGAGAACAGGGGTGGGGGAGAGAACAGGGGTGGGGGAGAGAGAACAGGGGTGGGGGAGAGAACAGGGGTGGGGGAGAGAGAACAGGGGTGGGGGAGAGAGAACAGGGGTGGGGGAGAGAACAGGGGTGGGGGAGAGAGAACAGGGGTGGGGGAGAGAACAGGGGTGGGGGAGAGAACAGGGGTGGGGGAGAGAACAGGGGTGGGGGAGAGAGAACCGGGGTGGGGGAGAGAGAACAGGGGTGGGGGAGAGAACAGGGGTGGGGGAGAGAGAACAGGGGTGGGGGAGAGAACAGGGGTGGGGGAGAGAACAGGGGTGGGGGAGAGAGAACAGGGGTGGGGGAGAGAGAACAGGGGTGGGGGAGAGAACAGGGGTGGGGGAGAGAGAACAGGGGTGGGGGAGAGAACAGGGGTGGGGGAGAGAACAGGGGTGGGGGAAAGAGAACAGGGGTGGGGGAGAGAACAGGGGTGGGGGAGAGAGAACAGGGGTGGGGGAGAGAACAGGGGTGGGGGAGAGAACAGGGGTGGGGGAGAGAGAACAGGGGTGGGGGAGAGAACAGGGGTGGGGGAGAGAGAACAGGGGTGGGGGAGAGAACAGGGGTGGGGGAGAGAGAACAGGGGTGGGGGAGAGAACAGGGGTGGGGGAGAGAGAACAGGGGTGGGGGAGAGAGAACATGGTAGGGGAGAGAGAACAGTGGTGGGGGAGAGAGAACAGTGGTGGGGGAGAGAACAGTGGTGGGGGAGAGAGAACAGTGGTGGGGGAGAGAGAACAGTGGTGGGGGAGAGAACAGGGGTGGGGGAGAGAGAACAGTGGTGGGGGAGAGAGGACAGGGTGGGGGAGAGAACAGGGGTGGGGGAGAGAGAACAGGGGTGGGGGAGAGAACAGTGGTGGGGGAGAGAGAACAGTGGTGGGGGAGAGAGAACAGTGGTGGGGGAGAGAGAACAGTGGTGGGGGAGAGAACAGGGGTGGGGGAGAGAGAACAAGGGTTGGGGAGAGAGGACAGGGTGGGGGAGAGAACAGGGGTGGGGGAGAGAGAACAGGGGTGGGGGAGAGAGGACAGGGGTGGGGGAGAGAACAGGAGTGGGGGGAGAGAGAACAAGGGTTGGGGAGAGAGGACAGGGTGGGGGAGAGAACAGGGGTGGGGGAGAGAACAGGGGTGGGGGAGAGAACAGGGGTGGGGGAGAGAACAGGGGTGGGGGAGAGAGAACATGGTAGGGGAGAGAGAACAGGAGTGGGCGAGAGAGAACAGGGGTGGGGGAGAGAACAGGAGTGGGGGGAGAGAGAACAAGGGTTGGGGAGAGAGGACAGGGTGGGGGAGAGAACAGGGGTGGGGGAGAGAGAACAAGGGTTGGGGAGAGAGGACAGGGTGGGGGAGAGAACAGGGGTGGGGGAGAGAGAACAGGGGTGGGGGAGAGAGGACAGGGGTGGGGGAGAGAACAGGAGTGGGGGGAGAGAGAACAAGGGTTGGGGAGAGAGGACAGGGTGGGGGAGAGAACAGGGGTGGGGGAGAGAACAGGGGTGGGGGAGAGAACAGGGGTGGGGGAGAGAACAGGGGTGGGGGAGAGAGAACATGGTAGGGGAGAGAGAACAGGAGTGGGCGAGAGAGAACAGGGGTGGGGGAGAGAACAGGAGTGGGGGGAGAGAGAACAAGGGTTGGGGAGAGAGGACAGGGTGGGGGAGAGAACAGGGGTGGGGGAGAGAACAGGGGTGGGGGAGAGAACAGGGGTGGGGGAGAGAACAGGGGTGGGGGAGAGAACAGGGGTGGGGGAGAGAGAACAGGGGTGGGGGAGAGAGGACAGGGGTGGGGGAGAGAGGACAGGGGTGGGGGAGAGAGGACAGGGGTGGGGGAGAGAGAACAGGGGTGGGGGAGAGAGGACAGGGGTGGGGGAGAGAACAGGGGTAGGGGAGTGAGAACAGGGGTGGGGAGAGAACAGGGGTGGGAGAGAGAACAGGGGTGGGGGAGAGAGAACAGGGGTGGGGGAGAGAGAACAAGGGTTGGGGAGAGAGGACAGGGGTGGGGGAGAGAACAGGGGTGGGGGAGAGAACAGGGGTGGGGGAGAGAGAACAAGGGTTGGGGAGAGAGGACAGGGTGGGGGAGAGAACAGGGGTGGGGGAGAGAGAACAGGGGTGGGGGAGAGAGGACAGGGGTGGGGGAGAGAACAGGAGTGGGGGGAGAGAGGACAGGGTGGGGGAGAGAGGACAGGGTGGGGGAGAGAACAGGGGTGGGGGAGAGAACAGGGGTGGGGGAGAGAACAGGGGTGGGGGAGAGAACAGGGGTGGGGGAGAGAGAACATGGTAGGGGAGAGAGAACAGGAGTGGGCGAGAGAGAACAGGGGTGGGGGAGAGAACAGGAGTGGGGGGAGAGAGAACAAGGGTTGGGGAGAGAGGACAGGGTGGGGGAGAGAACAGGGGTGGGGGAGAGAGAACAGGGGTGGGGGAGAGAGGACAGGGGTGGGGGAGAGAACAGGGGTAGGGGAGAGAGAACAGGGGTGGGGAGAGAACAGGGGTGGGAGAGAGAACAGGGGTGGGGGAGAGAGAACAGGGGTGGGGGAGAGAGAACAAGGGTTGGGGAGAGAGGACAGGGGTGGGGGAGAGAACAGGGGTGGGGGAGAGAACAGGGGTGGGGGAGAGAGAACAAGGGTTGGGGAGAGAGGACAGGGGTGGGGGAGAGAACAGGGGTGGGGGAGAGAACAGGGGTGGGGGAGAGAACAGGGGTGGGGGAGAGAACAGGGGTGGGGGAGAGAACAGGGGTGGGGGAGAGAACAGGGGTGGGGGAGAGAACAGGGGTGGGGGGAGAGAACGGGGGTGGGGGAGAGAGAACGGGGGTGGGGGAGAGAGGACAGGGGTGGGGGAGAGAACAGGGGTGGGGGAGAGAGAACAGGGGTGGGGGACAGAACAGGGGTGGGGGAGAGAACAGGGGTGGGGGAGAGAGAACAGGGGTGGGGGAGAGAGAACAGGGGTGGGGGAGAGAGAACAGGGGTGGGGGAGAGAACAGGGGTGGGGGAGAGAACAGGGGTGGGGGAGAGAACAGGGGTGGGGGAGAGAACAGGGGTGGGGGAGAGAACAGGGGTGGGGGAGAGAACAGGGGTGGGGGAGAGAGAACAGGGGTGGGGGAGAGAGAACAGGGGTGGGGAAGAGAACAGGGGTGGGGGAGAGAACAGGGGTGGGGCAGAGAGGACAGGGGTGGGGGAGAGAGGACAGGGGTGGGGGAGAGAGGACAGGGGTGGGGGAGAGAACAGGGGTGGGGGTGAGAACAGGGGTGGGGGAGAGAACAGGGGTGGGGGAGAGAACAGGGGTGGGGGAGAGAACAGGGGTGGGGGAGAGAGAACAGGGGTGGGGGAGAGAGAACAGGGGTGGGGGAGAGAGAACAGGGGTGGGGGAGAGAGAGAACAGGGGTGGGGGAGAGAGAGGACAGGGGTGGGGGAGAGAACAGGGGTGGGGGAGAGAACAGGGGTGGGGGAGAGAACAGGGGTGGGGGAGAGAGGACAGGGGTGGGGGAGAGAGGACAGGGGTGGGGGAGAGAGGACAGGGGTGGGGGAGAGAGAACAGGGGTGGGGGAGAGAGAACAGGGGTGGGGGAGAAAGGACAGGGGTGGGGGAGAGAGAACAGGGGTGGGGGAGAGAGAACAGGGGTGGGGGAGAGAGGACAGGGGTGGCGGAGAGAGAACAGGGGTGGGGGAGAGAGGACAGGTGTGGGGGAGAGAGAACAGGGGTGGGGGAGAGAGAACAGGGGTGGGGGAGAGAGAACAAGGGTTGGGGAGAGAGGACAGGGGAGGGGGAGAGAACAGGGGTGGGGGAGAGAACAGGGGTGGGGGAGAGAACAGGGGTGGGGGAGAGAACAGGGGTGGGGGAGAGAGAACAGGGGTGGGGGAGAGAGGACAGGGGTGGGGGAGAGAACAGGGGTGGGGGAGAGAACAGGGGTGGGGGAGAGAGAACAGGGGTGGGAGAGAGAACAGGGGTGGGGGAGAGAGAACAGGGGTGGGGGAGAGAGAACAGGGGTGGGGGAGAGAACAGGGGTGGGGGAGAGAACAGGGGTGGGGGAGAGAACAGGGGTGGGGGAGAGAACAGGAGTGGGGGAGAGAAAACAGGGGTGGTTATCTTGAGTTATCTTGAGTTAGTTATCTTGAGATGATTTCGGGGCTTTTTAGTGTCCCCGCGGCCCGGTCCTCGACCAGGCCTACAGCCCCAGGAAGCAGCCCGTGACAGCTGACTAACACCCAGGTACCTATTTACTGCTAGGTAACACGAGCATAGGGTGAAAGAAACTCTGCCCATTGTTTCTCACCGGCGCCTGGGATCGAACCCAGGACCATAGGATCACAAGTCCCGCGTGCTGTCCGCTCGGCCGAACGGCTCCCGGGTGGGGGAGAGAACAGGGGTGGGGGAGAGAACAGGGGTGGGGGAGAGAACAGGGGTGGGGGAGAGAGAACAGGGGTGGGGGAGAGAGAACAGGGGTGGGGGAGAGAACAGGGGTGGGGGAGAGAGAACAGGGGTGGGGGAGAGAACAGGGGTGGGGGAGAGAACAGGGGTGGGGGAGAGAGAACAGGGGTGGGGGAGAGAACAGGGGTGGGGGAGAGAGAACAGGGGTGGGGGAGAGAACAGGGGTGGGGGAGAGAACAGGGGTGGGGGAGAGAGAACAGGGGTGGGGGAGAGAACAGGGGTGGGGGAGAGAACAGGGGTGGGGGAGAGAGAACAGGGGTGGGGGAGAGAACAGGGGTGGGGGAGAGAGAACAGGGGTGGGGGAGAGAACAGGGGTGGGGGAGAGAGAACAGGGGTGGGGGAGAGAGAACAGGGGTGGGGGAGAGAGAACATGGTAGGGGAGAGAGAACAGTGGTGGGGGAGAGAGAACAGTGGTGGGGGAGAGAACAGTGGTGGGGGAGAGAGAACAGTGGTGGGGGAGAGAGAACAGTGGTGGGGGAGAGAGAACAGTGGTGGGGGAGAGAACAGGGGTGGGGGAGAGAGAACAGTGGTGGGGGAGAGAGGACAGGGTGGGGGAGAGAACAGGGGTGGGGGAGAGAGAACAGGGGTGGGGGAGAGAGAACAGGGGTGGGGGAGAGAACAGTGGTGGGGGAGAGAGAACAGTGGTGGGGGAGAGAGAACAGTGGTGGGGGAGAGAGAACAGTGGTGGGGGAGAGAACAGGGGTGGGGGAGAGAGAACAAGGGTTGGGGAGAGAGGACAGGGTGGGGGAGAGAGAACAGGGGTGGGGGAGAGAGGACAGGGGTGGGGGAGAGAACAGGAGTGGGGGGAGAGAGAACAAGGGTTGGGGAGAGAGGACAGGGTGGGGGAGAGAACAGGGGTGGGGGAGAGAACAGGGGTGGGGGAGAGAACAGGGGTGGGGGAGAGAACAGGGGTGGGGGAGAGAGAACATGGTAGGGGAGAGAGAACAGGAGTGGGCGAGAGAGAACAGGGGTGGGGGAGAGAACAGGAGTGGGGGGAGAGAGAACAAGGGTTGGGGAGAGAGGACAGGGTGGGGGAGAGAACAGGGGTGGGGGAGAGAGAACAAGGGTTGGGGAGAGAGGACAGGGTGGGGGAGAGAACAGGGGTGGGGGAGAGAGAACAGGGGTGGGGGAGAGAGGACAGGGGTGGGGGAGAGAACAGGAGTGGGGGGAGAGAGAACAAGGGTTGGGGAGAGAGGACAGGGTGGGGGAGAGAACAGGGGTGGGGGAGAGAACAGGGGTGGGGGAGAGAACAGGGGTGGGGGAGAGAGAACATGGTAGGGGAGAGAGAACAGGAGTGGGCGAGAGAGAACAGGGGTGGGGAGAGAACAGGAGTGGGGGGAGAGAGAACAAGGGTTGGGGAGAGAGGACAGGGTGTGGGAGAGAACAGGGGTGGGGGAGAGAACAGGGGTGGGGGAGAGAACAGGGGTGGGGGAGAGAACAGGGGTGGGGGAGAGAACAGGGGTGGGGGAGAGAGAACAGGGGTGGGGGAGAGAGGACAGGGGTGGGGGAGAGAGGACAGGGGTGGGGGAGAGAGGACAGGGGTGGGGGAGAGAGAACAGGGGTGGGGGAGAGAGGACAGGGGTGGGGGAGAGAACAGGGGTAGGGGAGAGAGAACAGGGGTGGGGAGAGAACAGGGGTGGGAGAGAGAACAGGGGTGGGGGAGAGAGAACAGGGGTGGGGGAGAGAGAACAAGGGTTGGGGAGAGAGGACAGGGGTGGGGGAGAGAACAGGGGTGGGTGAGAGAACAGGGGTGGGGGAGAGAGAACAAGGGTTGGGGAGAGAGGACAGGGTGGGGGAGAGAACAGGGGTGGGGGAGAGAGAACAGGGGTGGGGGAGAGAGGACAGGGGTGGGGGAGAGAGGACAGGGGTGGGGGAGAGAACAGGAGTGGGGGGAGAGAGAACAAGGGTTGGGGAGAGAGGACAGGGTGGGGGAGAGAACAGGGGTGAGGGAGAGAACAGGGGTGGGGGAGAGAACAGGGGTGGGGGAGAGAACAGGGGTGGGGGAGAGAGAACATGGTAGGGGAGAGAGAACAGGAGTGGGCGAGAGAGAACAGGGGTGGGGGAGAGAACAGGAGTGGGGGGAGAGAGAACAAGGGTTGGGGAGAGAGGACAGGGTGGGGGAGAGAACAGGGGTGGGGGAGAGAACAGGGGTGGGGGAGAGAACAGGGGTGGGGGAGAGAACAGGGGTGGGGGAGAGAACAGGGGTGGGGGAGAGAGAACAGGGGTGGGGGAGAGAGAACAGGGGTGGGGGAGAGAGGACAGGGGTGGGGGAGAGAGGACAGGGGTGGGGGAGAGAGGACAGGGGTGGGGGAGAGAGAACAGGGGTGGGGGAGAGAGGACAGGGGTGGGGGAGAGAACAGGGGTAGGGGAGAGAGAACAGGGGTGGGGAGAGAACAGGGGTGGGAGAGAGAACAGGGGTGGGGGAGAGAGAACAGGGGTGGGGGAGAGAGAACAAGGGTTGGGGAGAGAGGACAGGGGTGGGGGAGAGAACAGGGGTGGGGGAGAGAACAGGGGTGGGGGAGAGAGAACAAGGGTTGGGGAGAGAGGACAGGGGTGGGGGAGAGAACAGGGGTGGGGGAGAGAACAGGGGTGGGGGAGAGAACAGGGGTGGGGGAGAGAACAGGGGTGGGGGAGAGAACAGGGGTGGGGGAGAGAACAGGGGTGGGGGAGAGAACAGGGGTGGGGGAGAGAACAGGGGTGGGGGAGAGAACGGGGGTGGGGGAGAGAGAACGGGGGTGGGGGAGAGAGGACAGGGGTGGGGGAGAGAACAGGGGTGGGGGAGAGAGAACAGGGGTGGGGGACAGAACAGGGGTGGGGGAGAGAACAGGGGTGGGGGAGAGAGAACAGGGGTGGGGGAGAGAGAACAGGGGTGGGGGAGAGAGAACAGGGGTGGGGGAGAGAACAGGGGTGGGGGAGAGAACAGGGGTGGGGGAGAGAACAGGGGTGGGGGAGAGAACAGGGGTGGGGGAGAGAACTGGGGTGGGGGAGAGAGAACAGGGGTGGGGGAGAGAGAACAGGGGTGGGGAAGAGAACAGGGGTGGGGGAGAGAACAGGGGTGGGGCAGAGAGGACAGGGGTGGGGGAGAGAGGACAGGGGTGGGGGAGAGAGGACAGGGGTGGGGGAGAGAGGACAGGGGTGGGGGAGAGAACAGGGGTGGGGGTGAGAACAGGGGTGGGGGAGAGAACAGGGGTGGGGGAGAGAACAGGGGTGGGGGAGAGAACAGGGGTGGGGGAGAGAGAACAGGGGTGGGGGAGAGAGAACAGGGGTGGGGGAGAGAGAACAGGGGTGGGGGAGAGAGAGAACAGGGGTGGGGGAGAGAGAGGACAGGGGTGGGGGAGAGAACAGGCGTGGGGGAGAGAACAGGGGTGGGGGAGAGAGGACAGGGGTGGGGGAGAGAGGACAGGGGTGGGGGAGAGAGAACAGGGGTGGGGGAGAGAGAACAGGGGTGGGGGAGAAAGGACAGGGGTGGGGGAGAGAGAACAGGGGTGGGGGAGAGAGAACAGGGGTGGGGGGGAGAGGACAGGGGTGGCGGAGAGAGAACAGGGGTGGGGGAGAGAGGACAGGGGTGGGGGAGAGAGAACAGGGGTGGGGGAGAGAGAACAGGGGTGGGGGAGAGAGAACAAGGGTTGGGGAGAGAGGACAGGGGAGGGGGAGAGAACAGGGGTGGGGGAGAGAACAGGGGTGGGGGAGAGAACAGGGGTGGGGGAGAGAACAGGGGTGGGGGAGAGAGAACAGGGGTGGGGGAGAGAGGACAGGGGTGGGGGAGAGAACAGGGGTGGGGGAGAGAACAGGGGTGGGGGAGAGAGAACAGGGGTGGGAGAGAGAACAGGGGTGGGGGAGAGAGAACAGGGGTGGGGGAGAGAGAACAGGGGTGGGGGAGAGAACAGGGGTGGGGGAGAGAACAGGGGTGGGGGAGAGAACAGGGGTGGGGGAGAGAACAGGAGTGGGGGAGAGAGAACAGGGGTGGTTATCTTGAGTTATCTTGAGTTAGTTATCTTGAGATGATTTCGGGACTTTTTAGTGTCCCCGCGGCCCGGTCCTTGACCAGGCCTACAGCCCCAGGAAGCAGCCCGTGACAGCTGACTAACACCCAGGTACCTATTTACTGCTAGGTAACAGGAGCATAGGGTGAAAGAAACTCTGCCCATTGTTTCTCACCGGCGCCTGGGATCGAACCCAGGACCATAGGATCACAAGTCCCGCGTGCTGTCCGCTCGGCCGAACGGCTCCCGGGTGGGGGAGAGAACAGGGGTGGGGGAGAGAACAGGGGTGGGGGAGAGAACAGGGGTGGGGGAGAGAACAGGCGTGGGGGAAAGGACAGGGGTGGGGGAGAGAGGACAGGGGTGGGGGAGAGGACAGGGGCGGGGGAGAGAACAGGGGCGGGGGCGAGAACAGGGGTGGGGGAGAGAACAGGGGTGGGGGAGAGAACAGGGGTGGGGGAGAGAACAGGGGTGGGGGAGAGAGAACAGGGGTGGGGGAGAAAGAACAGGGGTGGGGGAGAGAGAACAGGGGTGGGGGAGAGAGAACAGGGGTGGGGGAGAGAGAGAACAGGGGTGGGGGAGAGAGAGAACAGGGGTGGGGGAGAGAGGACAGGGGTGGGGGAGAGAACAGGGGTGGGGGAGAGAACAGGGGTGGGGGAGAGAGGACAGGGGTGGGGGAGAGAACAGGGGTGGGGGAGAGAGAACAGGGGTGGGGGAGAGAGAACAGGGGTGGGGGAGAGAGGACAGGGGTGGGGGAGAGAGAACAGGGGTGGGGGAGAGAACAGGAGTGGGGGGAGAGAGAACAAGGGTTGGGGAGAGAGGACAGGGTGGGGGAGAGAACAGGGGTGGGGGAGAGAACAGGGGTGGGGGAGAGAACAGGGGTGGGGGAGAGAACAGGGGTGGGGGAGAGAACAGGGGTGGGGGAGAGAGAACAGGGTGGGGGAGAGAGAACAGGGGTGGGGGAGAGAGGACAGGGGTGGGGGAGAGAGGACAGGGGTGGGGGAGAGAGGACAGGGGTGGGGGAGAGAGAACAGGGGTGGGGGAGAGAGGACAGGGGTGGGGGAGAGAACAGGGGTAGGGGAGAGAGAACAGGGGTGGGGAGAGAACAGGGGTGGGAGAGAGAACAGGGGTGGGGGAGAGAGAACAGGGGTGGGGGAGAGAGAACAAGGGTTGGGGAGAGAGGACAGGGGTGGGGGAGAGAACAGGGGTGGGGGAGAGAACAGGGGTGGGGGAGAGAGAACAAGGGTTGGGGAGAGAGGACAGGGGTGGGGGAGAGAACAGGGGTGGGGGAGAGAACAGGGGTGGGGGAGAGAACAGGGGTGGGGGAGAGAACAGGGGTGGGGGGAGAGAACAGGGGTGGGGGAGAGAACAGGGGTGGGGGAGAGAACAGGGGTGGGGGAGAGAACGGGGGTGGGGGAGAGAGAACGGGGGTGGGGGAGAGAGGACAGGGGTGGGGGAGAGAACAGGGGTGGGGGAGAGAGAACAGGGGTGGGGGACAGAACAGGGGTGGGGGAGAGAACAGGGGTGGGGGAGAGAGAACAGGGGTGGGGGAGAGAGAACAGGGGTGGGGGAGAGAGAACAGGGGTGGGGGAGAGAACAGGGGTGGGGGAGAGAACAGGGGTGGGGGAGAGAACAGGGGTGGGGGAGAGAACAGGGGTGGGGGAGAGAACTGGGGTGGGGGAGAGAGAACAGGGGTGGGGGAGAGAGAACAGGGGTGGGGAAGAGAACAGGGGTGGGGGAGAGAACAGGGGTGGGGCAGAGAGGACAGGGGTGGGGGAGAGAGGACAGGGGTGGGGGAGAGAGGACAGGGGTGGGGGAGAGAGGACAGGGGTGGGGGAGAGAACAGGGGTGGGGGTGAGAACAGGGGTGGGGGAGAGAACAGGGGTGGGGGAGAGAACAGGGGTGGGGGAGAGAACAGGGGTGGGGGAGAGAGAACAGGGGTGGGGGAGAGAGAACAGGGGTGGGGGAGAGAGAACAGGGGTGGGGGAGAGAGAGAACAGGGGTGGGGGAGAGAGAGGACAGGGGTGGGGGAGAGAACAGGCGTGGGGGAGAGAACAGGGGTGGGGGAGAGAGGACAGGGGTGGGGGAGAGAGGACAGGGGTGGGGGAGAGAGAACAGGGGTGGGGGAGAGAGAACAGGGGTGGGGGAGAAAGGACAGGGGTGGGGGAGAGAGAACAGGGGTGGGGGAGAGAGAACAGGGGTGGGGGGGAGAGGACAGGGGTGGCGGAGAGAGAACAGGGGTGGGGGAGAGAGGACAGGGGTGGGGGAGAGAGAACAGGGGTGGGGGAGAGAGAACAGGGGTGGGGGAGAGAACAGGGGTGGGGGAGAGAACAGGGGTGGGGGAGAGAACAGGGGTGGGGGAGAGAGAACAGGGGTGGGGGAGAGAGGACAGGGGTGGGGGAGAGAACAGGGGTGGGGGAGAGAACAGGGGTGGGGGAGAGAGAACAGGGGTGGGAGAGAGAACAGGGGTGGGGGAGAGAGAACAGGGGTGGGGGAGAGAGAACAGGGGTGGGGGAGAGAACAGGGGTGGGGGAGAGAACAGGGGTGGGGGAGAGAACAGGGGTGGGGGAGAGAACAGGAGTGGGGGAGAGAGAACAGGGGTGGTTATCTTGAGTTATCTTGAGTTAGCTATCTTGAGATGATTTCGGGACTTTTTAGTGTCCCCGCGGCCCGGTCCTTGACCAGGCCTACAGCCCCAGGAAGCAGCCCGTGACAGCTGACTAACACCCAGGTACCTATTTACTGCTAGGTAACAGGAGCATAGGGTGAAAGAAACTCTGCCCATTGTTTCTCACCGGCGCCTGGGATCGAACCCAGGACCATAGGATCACAAGTCCCGCGTGCTGTCCGCTCGGCCGAACGGCTCCCGGGTGGGGGAGAGAACAGGGGTGGGGGAGAGAACAGGGGTGGGGGAGAGAACAGGGGTGGGGGAGAGAACAGGCGTGGGGGAAAGGACAGGGGTGGGGGAGAGAGGACAGGGGTGGGGGAGAGGACAGGGGCGGGGGAGAGAACAGGGGCGGGGGCGAGAACAGGGGTGGGGGAGAGAACAGGGGTGGGGGAGAGAACAGGGGTGGGGGAGAGAACAGGGGTGGGGGAGAGAGAACAGGGGTGGGGGAGAAAGAACAGGGGTGGGGGAGAGAGAACAGGGGTGGGGGAGAGAGAACAGGGGTGGGGGAGAGAGAGAACAGGGGTGGGGGAGAGAGAGAACAGGGGTGGGGGAGAGAGGACAGGGGTGGGGGAGAGAACAGGGGTGGGGGAGAGAACAGGGGTGGGGGAGAGAGGACAGGGGTGGGGGAGAGAACAGGGGTGGGGGAGAGAGAACAGGGGTGGGGGAGAGAGAACAGGGGTGGGGGAGAGAGGACAGGGGTGGGGGAGAGAGAACAGGGGTGGGGGAGAGTGAACAGGGGTGGGGGAGAGAACAGGGGTGGGGGAGAGAGGACAGGGGTGGGGGAGAGAACAGGGGTGGGGGAGAGAGAACAAGGGTGGGGGAGAGAGAACAAGGGTTGGGGAGAGAGAACAAGGGTTGGGGAGAGAGGACAGGGGTGGGGGAGAGAACAGGGGTGGGAGAGAGAACAGGGGTGGGGGAGAGAGAACAGGGGTGGGGGAGAGAACAGGGGTGGGGGAGAGAACAGGAGTGGGGGAGAGAGAACAAGGGTGGGGGAGAGAGAACAGGGGTGGGGAGGGAGAACACGGGGTGGGAGAACAGGGGTGGGGGAGAGAAAACAGGAGTGGGGGAGGGAGGACAGGGGTGGGGGAGAGAGAACAGGGGTGGGGGAGAGAGGACAGGGGTGGGGGAGAGAGAACAGTGGTGGGGGAGAGAGAACAGGGGTGGGGGAGAGAGAACAGGGGTGGGGGAGAGAGGACAGGGGTGGGGGAGAGAGAACAGTGGTGGGGGAGAGAGAACAGTGGTGGGGGAGAGAGAACAGGTACAAACACCCATCAGCAGGTGCATGTGGTACAAACATGAAGATAACTACGACGACCACTCAATAATGATGAAGAACAAGACGAAAAGCTTAAGTGTAAGCTTATCTAGCAAGTTGCCTGCAAGTGAGAGTAACTGTGGTGCCAGAGACGGGTCTTACCTCTGGTATACGGGTCCTCCTGGCAAGGGACTCACGCCCCACAAAGGATTGATTATAGCACCTCGGCTAATCTTACGAGTAACCCCCAGAGGCTCTGGAGGAGGGAGCGCCCCTTGTTTTGACTCCCTCTCTCAGGACAAGTGCTCTTTATAACTCACTACACCTCTGTCTCTCTCTCTCTCTCTCTCTCCCTTCCTCCCTCCCTCTCCCTCTCCCTCCCTCCCTTCCTCTCCCTCTCCCTCCCTCCCTCCCTCTCCCTCTCCCTCCCTCTCCCTCTCCCTCTCCCTCCCTCCCTCCCTCCCTCCCTCTCCCTCCCTCCCTCCCTCCCTCTCCCTCCCTCCCTCTCCCTCTGTGAGGGAGGCTACTCTGGATTGAACTAAATTGAACTACTAAGGGGAGGCTACTCTGAACAAAAGCTACAAGAATCATACAAAATCCAAGAGAGACAAAGAGAGCAAAAGGCCGTCAGTGAAATAGAGAGAAATCCCAAATATTTTTTCTCCTATGCAAAATCAAGATCAAAATCCACATCTAGTATCGGGCCCCTGCGAAAGGGAGATGGAACTTTCACTGATGACAACAAAGAAATGAGCAAAATACTGATAAATCAGTACGACTCCGTTTTCAGCGAGCCACTAAACACACTAAAGATTGATACCTTACCTTGAGGTGCTTCCGGGGCTTAGCGTCCTCGCGGCCAGGTCGTCGACCAGGCCTCCTGGTTGCTGGACTGATCAACCAGGCTGTTGGACGCGGCTGCGTCCAACCCAAATTATTTTTATCCCTTTCCTATCCCCCTATTTTTATCACTCTATCCCCCCTGGATTTTGAAGAAGCCATAAACAGTATGCCTATATGCACTCTGCACCAGGCCCTGATTCTTGGAACTCCATATTCATCAAGAACTGTAAAAAAAAAAAACTATCGCAGGCCCTCCACATTCTGTGGAGACGGAGCCTAGATACTGGCGTTATCCCTGACATACTAAAAACAGCAGAGATAGCACCACTCCATAAAGGAGGAAATAAGGCAGAGGCAAAAAATTACAGACCGATAGCACTAACATCACACACAAAAAATTTTTTGAGAGAGTGCTAAGAAGTAAGATCACAAAATACATGGAATCACAGCATCTCCATAACCCCGGACAACATGGTTTCAGAACAGGGCGCTCTTGCCTGTCACAGTTGCTGGACCACTATGATATGGCATTAGATGCCATGGAAGACAAACAAAACGCTGATGTAATTTACACAGATTTCGCAAAAGCTTTTGATAAATGTGACCATGGTGTTATTGCACATAAAATGCGTTCAAAAGGAATTACCGGATAAATAGGCAGATGGATCTACAATTTCCTGACTAACAGAACCCAATGTGTAATAGTCAACAAAATAAAATCCAGAACATCGACCGTGAAGAGCTCAGTCCCCCAGGGTACTGTGCTTGCTCCAGTACTTTTTCCCATCCTCGTATCGGACATAGACAAGGACACAACCTATAGCACTGTATCATCCTTTGCAGATGACACTAGGATTTTTATGAGAGTAGACAACATAGAGGACGCGGTAAACCTCCAATCAGATGTCAATCAGGTCTTTCAATGGGCAACAGAAAAAAATATTGTGTTTAACGAAGATAAGTTCCAGCTCATGCGCTATGGAAAAAAATAAAAATATAAAAACAGAAACCACGTACAAACTCAGGCAAATCATAACAACGAAAAAGCAATGTAAAGGATCTGGGTGTACTCATGTCGGAAGACCTTACCTTGACAGAACACAATAAAGTAGCCGTCACAACTGCAAGAAAATTGACAGGTTGGATAACAAGAACCTTTCACACTAGAGATGCCAATGATGATACTCTTTAAGACACTAGTATGGAATACTTTTGCACAATAACAGCCTCTTTCAAAGCTGGAGAAATTGCTGACCTGGAGAGCGTGCAGAGATCCTCTACTGCTAGAATCCACTCAGTAAAACATCTAAACTATTTGAACCGACTAAAAGCCCTAAATCTGATTTCTCTTGAGCGCAGGCGGGAGAGATACATAATAATTTACACGTGGAAAATATTAGAGGGGCTGGTCCCAAACCTGCACACATAAATAACATCACATGAGACCAGAAGGCATGGCAGGATGTGCAGAATACCCCCGTTGAAAAGCAGAGGTGCAATAGGTACTCTGAGAGAGAACTCTATCAACATCAGAGGCCCGAGACTGTTCAACACGCTTCCACTATACATAAGGGACATAACTGGCCGACCCTCACAGTGTTCAAGAGAGAACTATCAACATCAGAGGCCCGAGACTGTTCAACACGCTTCCACTGCACATAAGGGGCATAACTGGCTGACCCCTCACAGTGTTCAAGAGAGAACTATCAACATCAGAGGCCCGAGACTGTTCAACACGCTTCCACTACACATAAGGGACATAACTGGCCGACCATCACATTGTTCAAGAGAGAACTATCAACATCAGAGGCCCGAGACTGTTCAATACGCTTCCACTACACATAAGGGACATAACTGGCCGACCCCTCACAGTGTTCAAGAGAGAACTATCAACATCAGAGGCCCGAGACTGTTCAACACGCTTCCACTACACATAAGGGACATAACTGGCCGACCCCTCACAGTGTTCAAGAGAGAACTATCAACATCAGAGGCCCGAGACTGTTCAACACGCTTCCACTACACATAAGGGACATAACTGGCCGACCCTCACAGTGTTCAAGAGAGAACTATCAACATCAGAGGCCCGAGACTGTTCAACACGCTTCCACTACACATAAGGGACATAACTGGCCGACCCTCACAGTGTTCAAGAGAGAACTATCAACATCAGAGGCCCGAGACTGTTCAACACGCTTCCACTACACATAAGGGACATAACTGGCCGACCACTCGCAGTGTTCAAGAGAGAACTATCAACATCAGAGGCCCGAGACTGTTCAACACGCTTCCACTACACATAAGGGACATAACTGGCCGACCACTCGCAGTGTTCAAGAGAGAACTATCAACATCAGAGGCCCGAGACTGTTCAACACGCTTCCACTACACATAAGGGACATAACTGGCCGACCACTCGCAGTGTTCAAGAGAGAACTATCAACATCAGAGGCCCGAGACTGTTCAACACGCTTCCACTACACATAAGGGACATAACTGGCCGACCACTCGCAGTGTTCAAGAAAGAACTTGAAAAAACACCTCCAAAGAATACCTGATGAACCAGGCTGTGACTCATACGTCAGGCTGCGAGCAGCTGCGTTCAACAGCCTGGTAGACCAGTCCAGCAACGAAGAGGTCTGGTTGAGGACCGAGCCGCGGGCACGCTAATCCCCGAATCATCGCAAGGTAACCTCAAGGTAAGGTGTTCACACACAGTGGCACTATAGAGCATGTACAGCTATAGTGTTCACATACAGTGCCACTATAACCATGCTCTACCTCATGGTTGATGGTCTACCTCATGGTTGATGGTCTACCTCATGGTTGATGGTCTACCTCATGGTTGATGGTCTACCTCATGGTTGATGGTCTACCTCATGGTTGATGGTCTACCTCATGGTTGATGGTCTACCTCACTACATCATGGTTAATGGTCTACCTCATGGTTGATGGTCTACCTCACTACCTCATGGTTGATGGTCTACCCCACTACCTCATGGTTGATGGTCTACCTCATGGTTGATGGTCTACCTCATGGTTAATGGTCTACCTCATGGCTGATGGTCTACCTCACTACCTCATGGTTGATGGTCTACCTCACTACCTCATGGTTGATGGTCTACCTCATGGTTGATGGTCTACCTCACTACCTCATGGTTGATGGTCTACCTCATGGTTGATGGTCTACCTCACTACCTCATGGTTGATGGTCTACCTCACTACCTCATGGTTGATGGTCTACCTCATGGTTGATGGTCTACCTCACTACCTCATGGTTGATGGTCTACCTCACTACCTCATGGTTGATGGTCTACCTCATGGTTGATGGTCTACCTCATGGTTAATGGTCTACCTCATGGTTGATGGTCTACCTCACGGTTGATGGTCTACCTCATGGTTGATGGTCTACCTCATGGTTGATGGTCTACCTCACTACCTCATGGTTGATGGTCTACCTCACTACCTCATGGTTGATGGTCTACCTCACTACCTCATGGTTGATGGTCTACCTCATGGTTGATGGTCTACCTCACTACCTCATGGTTGATGGTCTACCCCACTACCTCATGGTTGATGGTCTACCTCACTACCTCATGGTTGATGGTCTACCCCACTACCTCATGGTTGATGGTCTACCTCATGGTTGATGGTCTACCTCATGGTTAATGGTCTACCTCATGGTTGATGGTCTACCTCATGGTTGATGGTCTACCTCATGGTTGATGGTCTACCTCACTACCTCATGGTTGATGGTCTACCTCACTACCTCATGGTTGATGGTCTACCTCACTACCTCATGGTTGATGGTCTACCTCACTACCTCATGGTTGATGGTCTACCTCACTACCTCATGGTTGATGGTCTACCTCACTACCTCATGGTTGATGGTCTACCTCACTACCTCATGGTTGATGGTCTACCTCACTACCTCATGGTTGATGGTCTACCTCACTACCTCATGGTTGATGGTCTACCTCACTACCTCATGGTTGATGGTCTACCTCACTACCTCATGGTTGATGGTCTACCTCATGGTTGATGGTCTACCTCATGGTTGATGGTCTACCTCATGGTTGATGGTTACCCCACGCAACAGGCTTTGATTTTTTATTGTTGTTGCCACCGGAGGCGGCTAGTTTATTGTGCACCCCATACTCATCCTGTGAGCGGTAGCGCAAAAAGCATTACAGAGGGCACAAAAGGTCTTTATGAGACCTCATCTTAGATTATTACATAAACAATTTCTTCAATCCTTCACACCTTATAGATACAATGTCAGCTAGTTACAGAGAAAGTGCTATTACAAGAGCTACATATTTACAGTAATTCATCATACATTAATGGTAGGTCTTATCGCTAATACATAATAGTTTGACCAATGGGGATATTACAGAGTCATAGGGGAGCTTCTGTTTATTATTAGTCTTCACAATACATTACTTGTTTCTGAATCTCATATGTCGTTTATCTACTGGAAGCGAAATGTGGGTACAGTGCAAGGATTTCAGGTAATTTATCCATGGTAATAAGATAGGTTGCCATATCATACAGAGTGAGCTTAGATTTATCTCTAAATGGCTCAATTTTACTACAATCCAAGATATAGTGTTCGAGTGTGTGTCCCTGTCTTTGTCCACACACTTTACACTTTACTTCATTGTTACGGACCCGAGCCCGACGTCCGAGCACGGAGCAGTGACGACCGCGCCATCTGTGGGTCAGCTCCCGAAACCCCCTCCAAATGGCCGCCACCATCTAGTGAGGACGAGATATACTGGCTACAAGGGCTAGTTTCCCGTCCTAATCAGCTCATAACACAGCCGCTGCTGACCTCTGGTGAGGCGGCGCCTAGACAGCAACGCCATCTATGGAATGGATAGGTAGGCGTTTGGGTCTGAGCCGGTAAGTGACGTGCCCTAGAGTGTCCCTCGTACTGATGATGTGTCTGATTACAGAGTCGACCTGGGACTGCTGTAACGAACGTTGGATCAGTCTACCCAAGGCAGTCGTCTCGTCTCCAAGTGTTTGCTGCAGCAGCTGTGAGTCGCCCCCGGATGAACACTGTGGTGTTAAGCTGCCTGTGAAGTGGCAGTTGAGGGATTGTCATACCCGGGACTGACTGGTGGAGACGCTTAACCACTGGGGAGTTGTGGCAAGGAGAGTGATCTGTGGGATCACACGAGGCTCCTGACTAGGGATCGCTACCCTAGTATCGGTCGTGGAGTGGCCTAACCAGCGCTGCTGTTTGGAACCTGCCAGCTACCGGCTGGACTTGTGGTTGATGGCCTCCACGACGGTGCCCCCAGTGGAACTGCGATTTGGCTGCCCCGTGGCCAGGGTAGACTCAAGAGGATCGAAGAATTCATAGTGAGGCCACAAGAGCATCAAGAGCTTAGCATCGTGAGCACCGTGAAAGTCCAGAGTCTTCAGAGGAAGACTACGTTGTGTATTCTAGTGTTTATACCCCCCCCCCCCTGTAATCGTTTATATAGTATTTTTGGTGATGGTAATAATTATATTATTAAGTTTTTGACTTTATTTCCCTTCCCTCTTTAATTTACTTGCATTACGGATCACATCCCTTGAAAGCCACTACTGGCTTGGGGCAGGATACCCTTCCTCTAACAACATCAGAGTAAGAACCCGGTTGCGACCCGAGAGGGCCGTAACATTCATCTAGATCCCTATACAAGCCGAACGGCTCAACTAGGGTTCATGGTTGATGACTTAGTCAGCCATCTTTTGACCTTGTTAGTCAAATTTCCTCTTGAACACCATTAGTGATCTGTTAGGAATTAGAGTTAAGGAGAGGTTGTTGAAAAATCTTGGGTCCTTAATGTATATTGCCCTGTCACTAGTGAACATATTGCTCTCTTCTCGTTGGGGCTCTTTGGCTTGTCTCACCCCATTAAGCTGCCCATATTTATATCCACTTGCTTCTTTAGAGTCGAGGCTGCTGAACTAACGTGTAATGGACATTTGTATAACCAAGATAAGAACTTTAGCCTTATGTGAGAGAGAGAGAGTGAGTGAGAGAGAGAGAGAGAGAGAGAGAGAGAGAGAGAGAGAGAGAGAGAGAGAGAGAGAGAGAGAGAGAGAGAGAGAGAGAGAGAGAGAGACCTGCAAATGGGTGGGAAAACCCTACAGTTCACAGATGAAATTGACTTTTTGGGAATGAAGTTCGACTCTTCAATGACAATGAAGAGCCACATGCTTAACATAGTCCAAAAGACAGCCAGGAAACTTACAGCTCTACGGCGCATCTCACACCTTCTTGACAGCAAGGGCTGCAATACCTTATATGAAGCACAAGTTCGCTCTCATCTAGAGTATGTATCCCTTTCCTGGACCGCCTGCCCCCCCTCCCCCTCCCTCCCTCATTCATCAGACTGTTGGACAAAGTGAAGAGACGGGCCAGAAGGCTCATCTCTAGTCTTGACCAAGTCTGGTGGGAACGGTCTGAACATCAGAACCTGCAACACCATCGGGACGTTGTTGGTCTTACTGTTATGTACAAGGCCAACATGCTCAAAGTTCCGCACCTGGCCCAACTCCGTGGACTACCAGTAGTTGCCACCCGTAGCACTAGGCTCTACACCTTCAACAGTCTCATGCTGGAAGTGACATTCTCAAGAACATCACTCCATCAGCGATCATTCACTCCGAGGCTGACTCGCATCTGGTACTTGTTCGCTCAACAGGTTGGCACACGGGAGATCAGGTCAACTGATCACATGAAGGCTCTGGCACACAGTTGGCTACAGGCTCATCCTCTTCCTTATATGATTATTCATTAACAACATTAGGTAACAAAGTCTATTGCTACTGATACATATTAACAAGCTCATGCAATAAATGGGCCTCTAGGAGTAGGTTTCAACTGAGCTGAGGAAGGAGAACAGATCTTGCTTGCAGTTTTACCAGGTTCCTTATATGATAGTTTCTAATGTGATAGTTTCAAAGAACATTCTCATGAAATTAATGAGTCTCTATGAGCAGGCTCAGGTCAGCTCAGATGAGCTGAGGTTGGAAAACAGCTCTTGCTTGCAGTATCACTAGGTACGTCATCTGACAGCCCTTATGAACCCTAGTCTTAGTTACAAAAAAAAGAGGAAGAGAGAGAGAGAGAGAGAGAGAGAGAGAGAGAGAGAGAGAGAGAGAGAGAGAGAGAGAGAGAGAGAGAGAGAGAGAGAGAGAGAGAGAGAGAGGAGAGCAGGGGAGAGAGAGAGAGAGAGAGAGAGAGAGAGAGAGAGAGAGAGAGAGAGAGAGAGAGAGGAGAGCAGGGGAGAGAGAGAGAGAGAGAGAGAGAGAGAGAGAGAGAGAGAGAGAGAGAGAGATAAGGGCCCCACGCCACCACACGGACCAGACCTCACCTGCACAGCCTCACACCTACACCAAGGCCTCCACCACATCTCCCTTACCCCAGCCCTCATAACACCACCCACATTCCTTTTCCATTAGTAAAATTAACCACCACATTTATACGATTAACTACCACATTAGCACGACTAACGAGCACGTTAACAGAGGCAACTGCTTCGTTAAGCTTAACATTAGAATGATAGAGATAATATTTACACATATATTAGTCGGTTACACTTCAGGCGAATATTAACAAGGTATGATTAATTATTGCAGTTAATTCGAGAACTATAACAATTATAGAGAGTATCAGTACAGTTATGGAACTATTAGGGGTATTGAGAGTATCAGTACGGTTAACGGAATATAAGGATTATGGAGAGTTAACGGAATATAAGGATTATGGAGAGTTAACGGTATATAAGGATTATGGAGAGTTAACGGTATACAAGGATTATGGAGAGTTAACGGTATATAAGGATTATGGAGAGTTAACGGTATATACGGATTATGGAGAGTTAACGGTATATAAGGATTATGGAGAGTTAACGGTATATACGGATTATGGAGAGTAAACGGTATATAAGGATTATGGAGAGTTAACGGTATATACGGATTATGGAGAGTTAACGGAATATAAGGATTATGGAGAGTTAACGGTATATAAGGATTATGGAGAGTTAACGGTATATACGGATCATGGAGAGTTAACGGTATATAAGGATTATGGAGAGTTAACGGTATATAAGGATTATGGAGAGTTAACGGTATATACGGATTATGGAGAGTTAACGGTATATAAGGATTATGGAGAGTTAACGGTATATACGGATTATGGAGAGTTAACGGTATATAAGGATTATGGAGAGTTAACGGAATATAAGGATTATGGAGAGTTAACGGAATATAAGGATTATGGAGAGTTAACGGAATATAAGGATTATGGAGAGTTAATGGAATATAAGGATTATGGGGAGTTAACAGAATATAAGGATTATGGAGAGTTAACGAACTATAAGGATTATGGAGAGTTAACGAACTATAAGGATTATGGAGAGTTAACGAACTATAAGGATTAATGAGAGAGTACGGTTAACGATGCATTATTGTGGTTGATGACAATTTTGCCGAGCGTTAACAAGACAAATCGGTTTAAAAATACCCATTATAGTGAGAGTTGTGTTCGGATAACCGTGTTCGGAGACCGTGTTCTTACGGCTACTATTACAATGCCATTATTAAAGATATTCGGTTAACCGGACTGAGATGGAAAGAGTCCGGATAAGGTTATAAAGCCCAGGAAATAACACCGTTTATGGCTTTCAATGGCCGTTGATCCTGATAATGACCGGAAGACAACGTTGGTCACAGAGAACAGCTTGGTGTTCAAGGGAGACAACGTTGGTCTCAGAGAACAGCTTGGTGTTCAGGGGAGACAACGTTGGTCACAGAGAACAGCTTGGTGTTCAAGGGAGACAACGTTGGTCTCAGAGAACAGCTTGGTGTTCAGGGAAGACAACGTTGGTCACAGAGAACAGCTTGGTGTTCAAGGGAGACAACGTTGGTCACAGAGAACAGCTTGGTGTTCAAGGGAGACAACGTTGGTCTCAGAGAACAGCTTGGTGTTCAAGGGAGACAACGTTGGTCTCAGAGAACAGCTTGGTGTTCAGGGGAGACAACGTTGGTCTCAGAGAACAGCTTGGTGTTCAGGGGAGACAACGTTGGTCTCAGAGAACAGCTTGGTGTTCAAGGGAGACAACGTTGGTCACAGAGAACAGCTTGGTGTTCAAGGGAGACAACGTTGGTCACAGAGAACAGCTTGGTGTTCAGGGGAGACAACGTTGGTCACAGAGAACAGCTTGGTGTTCAAGGGAGACAACGTTGGTCTCAGAGAACAGCTTGGTGTTCAGGGGAGACAACGTTGGTCACAGAGAACAGTTTGGTGTTCAGGGGAGACAACGTTGGTCACAGAGAACAGCTTGGTGTTCAAGGGAGACAACGTTGGTCACAGAGAACAGCTTGGTGTTCAAGGGAGACAACGTTGGTCTCAGAGAACAGCTTGGTGTTCAGGGGAGACAACGTTGGTCTCAGAGAACAGCTTGGTGTTCAAGGGAGACAACGTTGGTCTCAGAGAACAGCTTGGTGTTCAAGGGAGACAACGTTGGTCTCAGAGAACAGCTTGGTGTTCAAGGGAGACAACGTTGGTCTCAGAGAACACCTTGGTGTTCAGGGGAGACAACTTCAATTTTGATGAGAATAACCCAACCTCTGCGTGTACTCACATAGTTGTGCTTGCGGAGGTTGAGCTTTGTCTCTTTGGTCCCGCCTCTCAACTGTCAATCAACTGATACCTGCTTGATGGGGTTCTGGGAGTTGTTCTACTCCCCAACTTGTGACAGTTTGGTCCACCAGACTGTTGCTTGGAGCGGCCCGCAGGCCCACATACCCACTACAGCCCGGTTGTGGGTATGACACCAGACAAATGTGACCATGGTGTTATTGCACATAAAATGCGTTCAAAATGAATTACCGGAAAAATAGGCAGATGGATCTACAATTTCCTGACTAGCAGAACCCAATGTGTAATAGTCAACAAAATAAAATCCGGTCCATCAACCGTGAAGAGCTCAGTCCCCCAGGGTACTGTGCTTGCTCCAGTACTTTTTCTCATCCTCATATCGGACATAGACAAGAACACAACCTATAGTACTGTATCATCCTTCGCAGATGACACTAGGATCTTTATGAGAGTAGACAACACAGAGGACACGGCAAACCTCCAATCAGATGTAAATCAGGTCTTTCTATGGGCTACAGAAAATAATATGGTGTTTAACGAAGATAAGTTCCAGCTCATGCGCTACGCAGTCAAATCATACCGTAGAACGAAAAGGCAATGTAAAGGATCTGGGTGTACTCATGTCGGAAGACCTTACCTTTAAAGAACACAATAAAGTAGCCGTCACAACTGCAAAAAAAAAAATGACAGTTTGGATAACAAGAACCTTTCACACCAGAGATGCTATACCGATGATGATACTCTTCAAGACGCTAGTGCTCTCTAGAGTGGAGTACTGCTGCACAATGACAGCCCCTTTCAAAGCTGGAGAAATTGCTGACCTGGAGAGCGTGCAGAGATCCTTTACTGCTAGAATCCACTCAGTAAAACATCTTCACTATTGGGATCAACTAAAATGCCTAAATCTGTATTCTCTTGAGCGCAGGCGGGAGAGATACATAATAATTTACACGTGGAAAATAGTAGAGGGGCTGGTCCCAAACCTGCACACAGAAATAACATCACATGAGACCAGAAGGCATGGCAGGATGTGCAGAATACCCCCTGTTAAAGAGCAGAGGTGCAACAAGTATTCTGAGAGAACTCTATGAACATCAGAAGCCCGAGACTGTTCAACACGCTTCCACTACACATAAGGGAAATAACTGGCCGACCCCTCACAGTGTTCAAGAGAGAACTATCAACATCAGAGGCCCGAGACTGTTCAACACGCTTCCACTACACATAAGGGGCATAACTGGCCGACCCCTCACAGTGTTCAAGAGAGAACTATCAACATCAGAGGCCCGAGACTGTTCAACACGCTTCCACTACACATAAGGGACATAACTGGCCGACCCCTCACAGTGTTCAAGAGAGAACTGGATAAGCACCTCCAAAGGATACCTGATCAACCAGGCTGTGACTCATATGTTAGGCTGCGAGGAGCCGCGTACGACAGTCTAGTTGACCAGTCCAGCAATGAGGAGGCCCGGTCGACGACCGGGCCGCGTGGTCGCTAAGCCCCGGAATCACCTCAAGGTAACCTCAAGGTAAGGTAAGTTGGGTTGAGTCGGTGTTCTCCCTGTGTCTGTGAACACTTCACCAGACACAGTCGGTGTTCTCCCTGTGTCTGTGAACACTTCACCAGACACAGTCGGTGTTCTACCTGTGTCTGTGAACACTTCACCAGACACAGTCGGTGTTCTACCTCTGTGTCTGTGAACACTCCACCAGACACAGTCGGTGTTCTACCTGTGTCTGTGAACACTACACCAGACACAGTCGGTGTTCTACCTCTGTGTCTGTGAACACTACACCAGACACAGTCGGTGTTCTACCTCTGTGTCTGTGAACACTACACCAGACACAGTCGGTGTTCTACCTGTGTCTGTGAACACTACACCAGACACAGTCGGTGTTCTACCTCTGTGTCTGTGAACACTTCACCAGACACAGTCGGTGTTCTACCTGTGTCTGTGAACACTACACCAGACACAGTCGGTGTTCTACCTCTGTGTCTGTGAACACTTCACCAGACACAGTCGGTGTTCTACCTGTGTCTGTGAACACTACACCAGACACAGTCGGTGTTCTACCTCTGTGTCTGTGAACACTACACCAGACACAGTCGGTGTTCTACCTCTGTGTCTGTGAACACTACACCAGACACAGTCGGTGTTCTACCTCTGTGTCTGTGAACACTACACCAGACGCAGTCGGTGTTCTACCTGTGTCTGTGAACACTACACCTGACACATGGAGTCGCTGTTTGAGTCCTCTGATATTAAGGTTTTCAACTGGGTGTAATAGGCAGCCCTCATTAGGTAGCGTCATTTTGCCATTGTTAAGCACCAAGATGGCCGCCGATCCTGCCTGATAACTTTAGCCAGTGCCATCCGCCCTAAGAGTAATCATTTAATATGGGTCTGACCTGTAATTATGGGCAATAGAAGATGATATGAGATGGGCGGAGGTGTGCAGGAGCCAGGTGGATCACAGATGGCTTGATCATACCATCTGCCACTCTCGGTCATTGTTGTAGAGGCACTAGAGGCATCAGGTGTTAAGGGCAGTTTCATCCAGGTTTACCATTGTATAATGTTTAATGTAAAACTATGTGCTGTGGTGAATGTTATGTTCTGTGGTGAATGTTATGTGCTGTGGTGAATGTTATGTTCTGTGGTGAATGTTATGTGCTGTGGTGAATGTTATGTTCTGTGGTGAATGTTATGTGCTGTGGTGAATGTTATGTGCTGTGGTGAATGTTATGTGCTGTGGTGAATGTTATGTTCTGTGGTGAATGTTATGTTCTGTGGTGAATGTTATGTTCTGTGGTGAATGTTATGTGCTGTGGTGAATGTTATGTTCTGTGGTGAATGTTATGTTCTGTGGTGAATGTTATGTGCTGTGGTGAATGTTATGTTCTGTGGTGAATGTTATGTGCTGTGGTGAATGTTATGTGCTGTGGTGAATGTTATGTGCTGTGGTGAATGTTATGTTCTGTGGTGAATGTTATGTTCTGTGGTGAATGTTACGAGCTGTAGCCACGGTTTAATGTATACTGAAGGTGACAAGTTGTGAGCAATTATACGTTTTATAATTTTTGGAATAAATTCAATAAATATAACATAATATATTTGATATATTTCTTAACATTACTTCCGTTGAGAATCTTTTTGACATGTGTATTTGTGTTGAGGTAATTAATATTGTCACAGTCTTGATGCTCTCTCCTCAGTGCCATTCATCTCCTTCTATTGACGTGTGGATCCTCCTTAACAGCTGCTCCATTATCTACCTCACTTTCTCTACCCGTCTCTCTCTCTCTCTCTCTCTCTCTCTCTCTCTCTCTCTCTCTCTCTCTCTCTCTCTCTCTCTCTCTCTCTCTCTTTAAGAGGACCTCACTCTCGAATTCTTTACATCAGAATACAGAAGAGTGAATGGCGGGAGCTCCGGAGAGGGTTGGCGTGGGGACCAGGGAAACCTTGGGAGGTCGCGCTGAGTGGAGAGCGCCGCGGCAACCTCTGAACATGCCATCTTACATCCATTACATCCATGAACATCTTACATCCATTACATCCATGAACATCTTACATCCATTCACGAAAAGCTTGGCATTCTCAGTGCCCGCTTACGTGTAGTTGGCCTGCCTGTCGCTAGAGTGCAGTACTGCTTCTCATTCCACCACCTTTAGTGAAAATGTTCTCCCTTGCACCATTTTACCAGTCACAGTCACCCTGCTTGATGGGGTTCTGGGAGTAGTTCTACTCCACAAGCCCGGCCCGAGGCCAGGATTGACTTGTGAGAGTTTGGTCCACCAGGCTGTTGCTTGAAGCGGCCCACAGGCCCACATACCCACCACAGCCCGGTTGGTCCGGCACTTCTTGAAGAAAACTATCTAGTTTTCTCTTGAAGATGTCCACGGTTGTTCCGGCAATATTTCTTATGCTCGCTGGGAGGACGTTGAACAACCGCGGACCTCTGATGTTTATACAGTGTTCTCTGATTGTGCCTATGGCACCTCTGCTCTTCACTGGTTCTATTCTGCATTTTCTTCCAAATCGTTTACTCCAGTATGTTGTTATTTTACTGTGTAGATTAGGGACCTGGCCCTCCAGTATTTTCCATGTGCATATTATTTGGTATCTCTCTCATCTCCTTACTAGAGAGTACATTTGGAGAGCTTTGAGACGATCCCAATAATTTAGGTACTTTATCGCGTCTATGTATTCCGTATATGATCTCTGTACTCCCTCTACTGAACCTATTTCAGAAGTCTCACCAGCTCTGAAGGGGGAAGTGAGTACTGAGCAATCCTTAAGATGGGACAGCACCAGTGATTTGAAGAGTAAAACCATTGTGATGAGATCTCTGGATTTGAAAGTTCTCGTAATCCATCCAATCATTTTCTGGCTGACGCAATATTTGCTTGGTTATGCTCCCTAAACGTTAGGTCGTCAGACATCATTATTCCCAAATCCTTTACATGCTGCTTTCCTACTATGGGCAGATTTAAATGTGTTTTGTACCCTGTATCATATTTAAGGTCCTCATTTTTACCGTATCTGAGTACCTGGAATTTATCACTAATAAACATCATGTTATTTTCTGCTGCCCAGTAGAAAACTTTATTAATATCTGCTTGTAGTTTTTCAATGTCTTCAGCAGAGGTAATTTTCATGCTGATTTTCGTCTCATCTGCAAAGGATGATACGAAGCTGTGACTTGAATTTCTGTCTATATCTGATATGAGAATAAGGAAAAGCTGTGGTGCAAGGACTGTACCCTGAGATACAGAGCTTTTAACTGCGCTTGGAGTCGATTTTATATGGTAGACTGTTACTCTTTGTGTTCTGTTCGACAGAAAACTGAGTATCCAGTGTCCTACTCTACCAGTTATTCCCATTGACCTCATTTTGTGTGCTATCACTCCACGGTCACATTTATCGAAAGCCTTGCTCGTGTATACCACATCTGCATCTGCATTATGTTTTTCTTCTAATGCCTCAGTGATTTTGTCGTAGTGGTAAAGTAGCTGTGAGAGGCATGATCTTCCTGCTCTAAATCCATGTTGGCCTGGGTTGTGGAGGTCATTGGTCTCCATGAAACTAGTGAGCTGACTCCTGGTCACTCTCATATACTTTTATTATGTGAGACGTTAGTGCAACTGGTGTATAATTCTTTGCCAATGCTTTGCTCCCTCCCTTGTGTAGTGGGGCTATGTCTGCTGCTTTAATTGTGGCGGATATCATAATTTTGACTTAATAAACTCTTGTTAAATTTGCATCTGTATGTGTCGCTTGATTCCTCCTTATCTCCAGCGTGTGTCATCAGGGACACTGAGCCTTACCCATGTTCTCCCGTACCCGATTGTTTAACATACTGTCAGTAAGTGATTACATCAAAAGAAGAATCCCACTCAGTAAAGCATTGTTTCCTGTTACATTGTTGTATATGATTTTAAGATCTCATTTTGACAGGATGGTGGCAGCATTAGTAATAAGTTCCTCTGTCTACACCTTATTTCATCCTCCTCCTCCTCATTCCGTCCTTCTCTTCTCGTGTTCTGATCCTCCATTTTCTATTCACTCCCTACTAGTTCCTTCGATCGCCCTCAATCTTACCCGTTTTCTATTCCTTTCCCCTCTCCTTTCAATTCTTACTTCCTTACTTCCTCTCTTACTCATCCTCTTCCCTCATTACTTAGTTTTCCTTCTACCCACTAAGCCCTAAATTATCATATCTGATTTTCTCCTTTGAATTGAGAGTATTTCTTTGATCATAACATTGGATCAGAGTGTAAACCTCAACCCGTCCTCGACTCGAGTCCATTCCATCAGAGAACCAGTAATAGCGAGAATCCGTCTAGGATACAAATATCCATGGAGATTTGGAATGGAAACAACAGTTGATCAGCGAAGTTGCAGAATCTGTGGTGAGAGTGATGGACACCGCCTTGACCACTATCTACGTGAATGTCGACACCTGAGAGACATTAGGAATAACTGTAGAATAATAAACCCCACATTGTTTGAGTTAGGAAAACACTATTTGTCAAATATTGATACTGTTCTTAAAAGATTTCCCCATTTTGCACCCGCAAGATAACGTAAGCTTTGAAGGGTTGATAAATGTTAATCTTCTTGTTTGAGGAGCTGTTCACTTGAGACAGTTAAGCAAGTCCCAGCTGTGTCTGGGTACAAGAGACAGGATGAACAACCCAGCGGGTTTTCTTCCTATTGGGGAGTGTTGTACATTCTGCTATAGGGGTATGTTCACTCACAAGATGAGTGGCGCTGCCCAATAAACTAGCCCCTCGGGGCAAAATTTAAAAAAAAATTAGCATATTGTGCATATATAGGGATAGGTTAGGTTAGGTATTTAGATTCTGTTGGCGATTATATTTAATTGTAGTACGTGGGTACTGCCGCCGTCCGTGATGCTGCCACCGTCCGTGATGCTGCCGCCGTCCGTGATGCTGCCACCGTCCGTGATGCTGCCGCCGTCCGTGATGCTGCCACCGTCCGTGATGCTGCCGCCGTCCGTGATACTGCCACCGTCCCTGATACTGCCACCGTCCCTGATACTGCCACCGTCCCTGATACTGCCGCCGTCCCTGATACTGCCGCCGTCCCTGATACTGCCGCCGTCCGTGATACTGCCGCCGTCCCTGATACTGCCACCGTCCCTGATACTGCCGCCGTCCCTGATACTGCCGCCGTCCGTGATACTGCCGCCGTCCCTGATACTGCCGCCGTCCGTGATACTGCCGCCGTCCCTGATACTGCCACCGTCCCTGATACTGCCGCCGTCCCTGATACTGCCACCGTCCGTGATACTGCCGCCGTCCCTGATACTGCCACCGTCCGTGATACTGCCACCGTCCGTGATACTGCCGCCGTCCCTGATACTGCCACCGTCCGTGATACTGCCACCGTCCGTGATACTGCCACCGTCCGTGATACTGCCACCGTCCGTGATACTGCCACCGTCCGTGATACTGCCGCCGTCCGTGATACTGCCACCGTCCCTGATACTGCCGCCGTCCCTGATACTGCCACCGTCCGTGATACTGCCGCCGTCCGTGATACTGCCGCCGTCCGTGATACTGCCACCGTCCCTGATACTGCCACCGTCCCTGATACTGCCGCCGTCCCTGATACTGCCACCGTCCCTGATACTGCCGCCGTCCGTGATACTGCCGCCGTCCGTGATACTGCCACCGTCCGTGATACTGCCACCGTCCCTGATACTGCCGCCGTCCCTGATACTGCCACCGTCCCTGATACTGCCGCCGTCCGTGATACTGCCGCCGTCAGTGATACTGCCACCGTCCCTGATACTGCCACCGTCCCTGATACTGCCACCGTCCCTGATACTGCCACCGTCCCTGATACTGCCACCGTTCGTGATACTGCCACCGTTCGTGATACTGCCACCGTCCCTGATACTGCCACCGTCCCTGATACTGCCACCGTCCGTGATACTGCCACCGTCCGTGATACTGCCACCGTTCGTGATACTGCCACCGTTCGTGATACTGCCACCGTCCGTGATACTGCCGCCGTCCGTGATACTGCCACCGTCCGTGATACTGCCACCGTCCCTGATACTGCCGCCGTCCCTGATACTGCCGCCGTCCGTGATACTGCCACCGTCCCTGATACTGCCACCGTCCCTGATACTGCCACCGTCCGTGATGCTGCCACCGTCCCTGATACTGCGGCCGTCCCTGATACTGCCACCGTCCGTGATGCTGCCGCCGTCCGTGATGCCGCCGTCCGTGATGCCGCCGTCCGTGATGCTGCCGCCGTCCGTGATGCTGCCGCCGTCCCTGATACTGCCGCCGTCAGTGATACTGCCACCGTCCGTGATACTGCCACCGTCCGTGATACTGCCACCGTCCCTGATACTGCCACCGTCCCTGATACTGCCGCCGTCCCTGATACTGCCGCCGTCCCTGATACTGCCGCCGTCCCTGATACTGCCGCCGTCCGTGATACTGCCGCCGTCCCTGATACTGCCACCGTCCCTGATACTGCCGCCGTCCCTGATACTGCCGCCGTCCGTGATACTGCCGCCGTCCCTGATACTGCCGCCGTCCGTGATACTGCCGCCGTCCCTGATACTGCCACCGTCCCTGATACTGCCGCCGTCCCTGATACTGCCGCCGTCCCTGATACTGCCACCGTCCGTGATACTGCCGCCGTCCCTGATACTGCCACCGTCCGTGATACTGCCACCGTCCGTGATACTGCCACCGTCCGTGATACTGCCGCCGTCCCTGATACTGCCACCGTCCCTGATACTGCCACCGTCCGTGATACTGCCACCGTCCGTGATACTGCCACCGTCCGTGATACTGCCGCCGTCCGTGATACTGCCACCGTCCCTGATACTGCCGCCGTCCCTGATACTGCCACCGTCCCTGATACTGCCGCCGTCCCTGATGCTGCCACCGTCCGTGATACTGCCGCCGTCCGTGATACTGCCGCCGTCCGTGATACTGCCACCGTCCCTGATACTGCCACCGTCCCTGATACTGCCGCCGTCCCTGATACTGCCACCGTCCCTGATACTGCCACCGTCCGTGATACTGCCGCCGTCAGTGATACTGCCACCGTCCCTGATACTGCCACCGTCCCTGATACTGCCACCGTCCCTGATACTGCCACCGTCCCTGATACTGCCACCGTTCGTGATACTGCCACCGTTCGTGATACTGCCACCGTCCCTGATACTGCCACCGTCCCTGATACTGCCACCGTCCGTGATACTGCCACCGTCCGTGATACTGCCACCGTTCGTGATACTGCCACCGTTCGTGATACTGCCACCGTCCGTGATACTGCCGCCGTCCGTGATACTGCCACCGTCCGTGATACTGCCACCGTCCCTGATACTGCCGCCGTCCCTGATACTGCCGCCGTCCGTGATACTGCCACCGTCCCTGATACTGCCACCGTCCCTGATACTGCCACCGTCCGTGATGCTGCCACCGTCCCTGATACTGCGGCCGTCCCTGATACTGCCACCGTCCGTGATGCTGCCGCCGTCCGTGATGCTGCCGCCGTCCGTGATGCTGCCGCCGTCCGTGATGCTGCCGCCGTCCCTGATACTGCCGCCGTCAGTGATACTGCCACCGTCCGTGATACTGCCACCGTCCGTGATACTGCCACCGTCCCTGATACTGCCACCGTCCCTGATACTGCCGCCGTCCCTGATACTGCCGCCGTCCCTGATACTGCCGCCGTCCCTGATACTGCCACCGTCCGTGATACTGCCGCCGTCCCTGATACTGCCACCGTCCCTGATACTGCCGCCGTCCCTGATACTGCCGCCGTCCGTGATACTGCCGCCGTCCCTGATACTGCCGCCGTCCGTGATACTGCCGCCGTCCCTGATACTGCCACCGTCCCTGATACTGCCGCCGTCCCTGATACTGCCGCCGTCCCTGATACTGCCACCGTCCGTGATACTGCCGCCGTCCCTGATACTGCCACCGTCCGTGATACTGCCACCGTCCGTGATACTGCCACCGTCCGTGATACTGCCGCCGTCCCTGATACTGCCACCGTCCCTGATACTGCCACCGTCCCTGATACTGCCACCGTCCGTGATACTGCCACCGTCCGTGATACTGCCGCCGTCCGTGATACTGCCACCGTCCCTGATACTGCCGCCGTCCCTGATACTGCCACCGTCCGTGATACTGCCGCCGTCCGTGATACTGCCGCCGTTCGTGATACTGCCACCGTCCCTGATACTGCCACCGTCCCTGATACTGCCGCCGTCCCTGATACTGCCACCGTCCCTGATACTGCCACCGTCCGTGATACTGCCGCCGTCAGTGATACTGCCACCGTCCCTGATACTGCCACCGTCCCTGATACTGCCACCGTCCCTGATACTGCCACCGTCCCTGATACTGCCGCCGTCCGTGATACTGCCGCCGTCCCTGATACTGCCGCCGTCAGTGATACTGCCGCCGTCCGTGATACTGCCGCCGTCCCTGATTCTGCCGCCGTCCGTGATGCTGCCACCGTCCCTGATACTGCCGCCGTTCGTGATACTGCCACCGTCCGTGATACTGCCACCGTTCGTGATACTGCCACCGTCAGTGATACTGCCACCGTCCGTGATACTGCCACCGTCCGTGATACTGCCACCGTTCGTGATACTGCCACCGTCCGTGATACTGCCACCGTCCGTGATACTGCCACCGTCCGTGATACTGCCGCCGTCCGTGATACCAGGAGCGTGTACATGTCGCCTTTAGTGCCACTGCTGTATTCGCCCTCCCATCATGTCCCTTCTCCAAACATCTCCATCCCACACGTTCCGTCCCCTGGCCCCCCCTCCCCCCCCACCCCCCTCCCCTGCCGCCCCGTCCCCACCACCTCCCCACCGCCACCCTCCCCACACCCCCTCCCCATCGCCACCCTCCCCACACCCCCCTCCCCACCGCCACCTTCCCCACACCACCTCCCCACCGCCACCCTCCTACACCCCCTCCCCACTGCCACCGTAGCCCAGACATAAACAAACAGCCAAGCCGCCGTGCTCTCAACAGCTGTAGACGCGCCTCAAAGGAACGGGGGTCGTAAGGAGGCCAATAATCCCCACCAACTGGTGGCGGGCGACCGTGAAGATGAAAGAGAAATGGGAATAAAGAGGGAACAAGAGGCACCGGGGAGAGGACGAGGGAGAAGTGCCATGTGGGAGGCTGGATGGAGGCTCAGTGGGCCTTCGGTGTGGCGGCCACTGTCTCGATAACCTTACGTAAAATGTATTACTATTTCGCTTTAGAATGTTTTAGACTGTACTCACGTAACTGTGCTGCGGGGGTTGAGCTTCAGTTCTTTGATCCCGCCTCTTAACTCTTAATCAACTGGTGTACAGGTTCCTGAGTACGGAGGCGACATTAATGCATTATGTTTGTTAACTATTCTGACACTGAAAAAGTTCTCTCTTAGTGGCTCATTTGGGAGCTAAGCTTCCACCTGTGTCCCCTTGTACGTGTTCCACCCGTGCTAAATATTTTGTCTTTGTCTACCCCGTCAATTCCTCTGAGAATTGACAGTCCAAATACTTGAACTAGTCAATTATGAAGCGAAGGTTTCGCTTCATGCAGATCGGCGTTCAATCCCTGACCGTCCAAGTGATTGGGTACCATTCATTTCCCCCCGTCCCATCCCAAATCCTTTATCCTGACCCCTTCCGGGTGCTATATAGTCGTAATGGGTTGGCATTTTTCCCTTGATAATTCCTTCCCTTCCTCCCCTGAGAACTTTGCGTTTAGCAGTCATCTTCTGTCTGCCAGGGATGTGAGGTGCAGTTCACACAGCCTTTCCTCGTAGCTCATACCTCGTAGTTCTGGAACTAGTCTGGTGGTAAACCTTTGAACCTTCTCCACCTTAATCTTGTGATTGTATGACTAGGTATGGATGCCACACTGGAGCCGCATACTCCAGGATTGGTCTCACGTATGTGGTATACAACGTTTTAAAGGATTCCTTACACAAATTCAAATAGGAAGTTCTGATGTTAGCCAGTCTTGCACATGACGCTGATGGTATCCTTTTGATGATGGCTTCAGGAGACAGCTTTGGTGTGATATCAAGTCCTAGAACACGATAAGGTTGATATCACTGCTAAGGTTGCAGTAAATTAAGATAATGTTGAACTTAATCTTGAGTTATCAAATAGGTCCCTTAAAAATGTCATTAGACGAGAACTCCTGGATGGATTTGAAGAAAGTAGAACAGTGCAGACTGGAACTAGCAGGTCCATTGTTCATTAGTTTGAAATGTGTCAAGTAAAATACGTGTATGGAGCAAGTAACATGTGTATGAAGCAAGTAACATGTGTATGAAGCAAGTAACATGTGTATGGGGCAAGTAACATGTGTATGAAGCAAGTAACATGTGTATGGGGCAAGTAACATGTGTATGGGGGCAAGTAACATGTGTATGGAGCAAGTAACATGTGTATGAAGCAAGTAACATGTGTATGAAGCAAGTAACATGTGTATGGGGCAAGTAACATGTGTATGGGGCAAGTAACATGTGTATGAAGCAAGTAACATGTGTATGGGGGCAAGTAACATGTGTATGGGGCAAGTAACATGTGTATGGGGCAAGTAACATGTGTATGGGGGCAAGTAACATGTGTATGGGGGCAAGTAACATGTGTATGGGGGCAAGTAACATGTGTATGGGGGCAAGTAACATGTGTATGGGGGCAAGTAACATGTGTATGGGGGCAAGTAACATGTGTATGGGGCAAGTAACATGTGTATGGGGCAAGTAACATGTGTATGGGGCAAGTAACATGTGTATGGAGCAAGTAACATGTGTATGGAGCAAGTAACATGTGTATGGAGCAAGTAACATGTGTATGGAGCAAGTAACATGTGTATGGGGCAAGTATCATGTGTATGGGGCAAGTAACATGTGTATGGGGGCAAGTAACATGTGTATGGGGGCAAGTAACATGTGTATGGGGCAAGTAACATGTGTATGGGGGCAAGTAACATGTGTATGGGGGCAAGTAACATGTGTATGGGGGCAAGTAACATGTGCATGGGGGCAAGTAACATGTGTATGGGGGCAAGTAACATGTGTATGGGGGCAAGTAACATGTGTATGGGGGCAAGTAACATGTGTATGTGGAAACGTATCATGTGTATGGGGGCAAGTAACATGTGTATGGGAGCAAGTAACATGTGTATGGGGGCAAGTAACATGTGTATGGGGGCAAGTAACATGTGTATGGGGCAAGTAACATGTGTATGGGGCAAGTAACATGTGTATGGGGGCAAGTAACATGTGTATGGGGGCAAGTAACATGTGTATGGGGGCAAGTAACATGTGTATGGGGGCAAGTAACATGTGTATGGGGGCAAGTAACATGTGTATGGGGGCAAGTAACATGTGTATGGGGCAAGTAACATGTGTATGGGGCAAGTAACATGTGTATGGGGCAAGTAACATGTGTATGGAGCAAGTAACATGTGTATGGAGCAAGTAACATGTGTATGGAGCAAGTAACATGTGTATGGAGCAAGTAACATGTGTATGGGGCAAGTATCATGTGTATGGGGCAAGTAACATGTGTATGGGGGCAAGTAACATGTGTATGGGGGCAAGTATCATGTGTATGGGGGCAAGTAACATGTGTATGTGGAAACGTATCATGTGTATGGGGGCAAGTAACATGTGTATGGGAGCAAGTAACATGTGTATGGGGGCAAGTAACATGTGTATGGGGGCAAGTAACATGTGTATGGGGCAAGTAACATGTGTATGGGGGCAAGTATCATGTGTATGGGGCAAGTAACATGTGTATGGGGGCAAGTAACATGTGTATGGGGGCAAGTAACATGTGTATGGGGGCAAGTAACATGTGTATGGGGGCAAATAACATGTGTATGGGGCAAGTAACATGTGTATGGGGGCAAGTAACATGTGTATGGGGGCAAATAACATGTGTATGGGGCAAGTAACATGTGTATGGGGGCAAGTAACATGTGTATGGGGGCAAGTATCATGTGTATGGGGCAAGTAACATGTGTATGGGGGCAAGTAACATGTGTATGGGGGCAAGTATCATGTGTATGGGGCAAGTAACATGTGTATTGGGGCAAATAACATGTGTATGGGGGCAAGTAACATGTGTATGGGGCAAGTAACATGTGTATGGGGCAAGTAACAACATCAGCAGACTAACAGACGTTGTCACAGCCTGAATAAGACTTGGCTACAAGTATCTCTGGCAGTTCGGCTTGTATAGGGATCTTGATGAAGTAGAGTACACAGTGTGTGGACAAAGACAGACACACACACACCAGAACATTATATCTTGGACTGAAAAAATTAAGCCATCTCTCATCATATTATAAATGATAAAATATCTGAACTCCTTCCATTGTATCCATTTTTGGCTTCGAAAAGATAAATGACATATGTGAGATAATGAATATTTTGTGTAGAGTGAAGACTGATGAAGCTCTTCTGACGACTGACGACTGAAGCTCTGAAGACTGACACAGAAGCTCTTCTGTGATCCAGTAATGTGCCTATATATATATATATATATTATGCATATGTATAAAATATTTACATATGGGGATATTACACGTCCCCCCCCAGGGTACTGTGCTTGCTCCAGTACAGTCCCCCCCCAGGGTACTGTGCTTGCTCCAGTACAGTCCCCCCCAGGGTACTGTGCTTGCTCCAGTACAGTCCCCCCCCAGGGTACTGTGCTTGCTCCAGTACAGTCCCCCAGGGTACTGTGCTTGCTCCAGTACAGTCCCCCCCCAGGGTACTGTGCTTGCTCCAGTACAGTCCCCCCCCAGGGTACTGTGCTTGCTCCAGTACAGTCCCCCAGGGTACTGTGCTTGCTCCAGTACAGTCCCCCCCCCAGGGTACTGTGCTTGCTCCAGTACAGTCCCCCCCAGGGTACTGTGCTTGCTCCAGTACAGTCCCCCCCCCAGGGTACTGTGCTTGCTCCAGTACAGTCCCCCCCCAGGGTACTGTGCTTGCTCCAGTACAGTCCCCCAGGGTACTGTGCTTGTTCCAGTACAGTCCCCCAGGGTACTGTGCTTGTTCCAGTACAGTCCCCCAAGGTACTGTGCTTGTTCCAGTACAGTCCCCCAGGGTACTGTGCTTGTTCCAGTACAGTCCCCCAGGGTACTGTGCTTGTTCCAGTACAGTCCCCCAGGGTACTGTACTTGCTCCAGTACAGTCCCCCAGGGTACTGTGCTTGTTCCAGTACAGTCCCCCAGGGTACTGTGCTTGTTCCAGTACAGTCCCCCAGGGTACTGTGACTGCTCCAGTACAGTCCCCCAGGGTACTGTGCTTGTTCCAGTACAGTCCCCCAGGGTACTGTGCTTGCTCCAGTACAGTCCCCCAGGGTACTGTGCTTGTTCCAGTACAGTCCCCCAGGGTACTGTGCTTGCTCCAGTACAGTCCCCCAGGGTACTGTGCTTGCTCCAGTACAGTCCCGCAGGGTACTGTGCTTGCTCCAGTACAGTCCCCCCCCAGGGTACTGTGCTTGCTCCAGTACAGTCCCCCAGGGTACTGTGCTTGCTCCAGTACAGTCCCCCAGGGTACTGTGCTTGCTCCAGTACAGTCCCCCAGGGTACTGTGCTTGTTCCAGTACAGTCCCCCAGGGTACTGTGCTTGTTCCAGTACAGTCCCCCAGGGTACTGTGCTTGCTCCAGTACAGTCCCCCAGGGTACTGTGCTTGTTCCAGTACAGTCCCCCAGGGTACTGTGCTTGCTCCAGTACAGTCCCCCAGGGTACTGTGCTTGTTCCAGTACAGTCCCCCAGGGTACTGTGCTTGTTCCAGTACAGTCCCCCAGGGTACTGTGCTTGCTCCAGTACAGTCCCCCAGGGTACTGTGCTTGTTCCAGTACAGTCCCCCAGGGTACTGTGCTTGTTCCAGTACAGTCCCCCCGGGTACTGTGCTTGCTCCAGTACAGTCCCCCAGGGTACTGTGCTTGTTCCAGTACAGTCCCCCAGGGTACTGTGCTTGTTCCAGTACAGTCCCCCAGGGTACTGTGCTTGCTCCAGTACAGTCCCCCAGGGTACTGTGCTTGTTCCAGTACAGTCCCCCAGGGTACTGTGCTTGCTCCAGTACAGTCCCCCAGGGTACTGTGCTTGTTCCAGTACAGTCCCCCAGGGTACTGTGCTTGCTCCAGTACAGTCCCCCAGGGTACTGTGCTTGCTCCAGTACAGTCCCCCAGGGTACTGTGCTTGTTCCAGTACAGTCCCCCAGGGTACTGTGCTTGTTCCAGTACAGTCCCCCAGGGTACTGTGCTTGCTCCAGTACAGTCCCCCAGGGTACTGTGCTTGCTCCAGTACAGTCCCCCAGGGTACTGTGCTTGCTCCAGTACAGTCCCCCCCCAGGGTACTGTGCTTGCTCCAGTACAGTCCCCCAGGGTACTGTGCTTGCTCCAGTAGAGTCCCCCAGGGTACTGTGCTTGCTCCAGTACAGTCCCCCAGGGTACTGTGCTTGTTCCAGTACAGTCCCCCAGGGTACTGTGCTTGTTCCAGTACAGTCCCCCAGGGTACTGTGCTTGCTCCAGTACAGTCCCCCAGGGTACTGTGCTTGTTCCAGTACAGTCCCCCAGGGTACTGTGCTTGCTCCAGTACAGTCCCCCAGGGTACTGTGCTTGTTCCAGTACAGTCCCCCAGGGTACTGTGCTTGCTCCAGTACAGTCCCCCAGGGTACTGTGCTTGTTCCAGTACAGTCCCCCAGGGTACTGTGCTTGTTCCAGTACAGTCCCCCAGGGTACTGTGCTTGCTCCAGTACAGTCCCCCAGGGTACTGTGCTTGTTCCAGTACAGTCCCCCAGGGTACTGTGCTTGCTCCAGTACAGTCCCCCAGGGTACTGTGCTTGTTCCAGTACAGTCCCCCAGGGTACTGTGCTTGCTCCAGTACAGTCCCCCAGGGTACTGTGCTTGCTCCAGCACAGTCCCCCAGGGTACTGTGCTTGCTCCAGTACAGTCCCCCAGGGTACTGTGCTTGCTCCAGTACAGTCCCCCATGGTACTGTGCTTGTTCCAGTACAGTCCCCCAGGGTACTGTGCTTGTTCCAGTACAGTCCCCCAGGGTACTGTGCTTGCTCCAGCACAGTCCCCCAGGGTACTGTGCTTGCTCCAGTACAGTCCCCCAGGGTACTGTGCTTGCTCCAGTACAGTCCCCCATGGTACTGTGACTGCTCCAGTACAGTCCCCCAGGGTACTGTGCTTGCTCCAGTACAGTCCCCCCCAGGGTACTGTGCTTGTTCCAGTACAGTCCCCCAGGGTACTGTACTTGCTCCAGTACAGTCCCCAGGGTACTGTGCAACAGCCTCACAGCGTGCTGTGCAACAGCCTCACAGCGTGCTGTGCAACAGCCTCACAGCGTGCTGTGCAACAGCCTCACAGCGTCCTGTGCAACAGTCTCACAGCGTGCTGTGCAACAGCCTCACAGCGTGCTGTGCAACAGTCTCACAGCGTGCTGTGCAACAGCATCACAGCGTGCTGTGCAACAGCCTCACAGCGTGCTGTGCAACAGCCTCACAGCGTGCTGTGCAACAGTCTCACAGCGTGCTGTGCAACAGTCTCACAGCGTGCTGTGCAACAGCATCACAGCGTGCTGTGCAACAGCATCACAGCGTGCTGTGCAACAGCCTCACAGCGTGCTGTGCAACAGCCTCACAGCGTGCTGTGCAACAGTCTCACAACGTGCTGTGCAACAGCATCACAGCGTGCTGTGCAACAGCCTCACAGCGTGCTGTGCAACAGTCTCACAGCGTGCTATGCAACAGCCTCACAGCGTGCTGTGCAACAGCCTCACAGCGTCCTGTGCAACAGCCTCACAGCGTGCTGTGCAACAGCCTCACAGCGTGCTGTGCAACAGCCTCACAGCGTCCTGTGCAACAGCCTCACAGCGTGCTGTGCAACAGCCTCACAGCGTCCTGTGCAACAGCCTCACAGCGTCCTGTGCAACAGCCTCACAGCATCCTGTGCAACAGCCTCACAGCGTCCTGTGCAACAGCCTCACAGCGTCCTGTGCAAGAGCCTCACAGCGTGCTGTGCAACAGCCTCACAGCGTCCTGTGCAACAGCCTCACAGCGTCCTGTGCAACAGCCTCACAGCGTCTTGTGCAACAGCATCACAGCGTGCTGTGCAACAGTCTCACAGCGTGCTGTGCAACAGCCTCACAGCGTCCTGTGCTACAGCCTCACAGCGTGCTGTGCAAGAGCCTCACAGCGTGCTGTGCAAGAGCCTCACAGCGTCCTGTGCAAGAGCCTCACAGCGTCCTGTGCAACAGCCTCACAGCGTGCTGTGCAACAGCCTCACAGCGTGCTGTGCAAGAGCCTCACAGCGTCCTGTGCAAGAGCCTCACAGCGTCCTGTGCCACAGCCTCACAGCGTCCTGTGCAACAGTCTCACAGCGTGCTGTGCAACAGCCTCACAGCGTCTTGTGCAACAGCCTCACAGCGTGCTGTGCAACAGCCTCACAGCGTGCTGTGCAAGAGCCTCACAGCGTCCTGTGCAACAGCCTCACAGCGTGCTGTGCAACAGCCTCACAGCGTCCTGTGCAACAGCCTCACAGCGTGCTGTGCAACAGCCTCACAGCGTCCTGTGCAAGAGCCTCACAGCGTCCTGTGCAACAGCCTCACAGCATCCTGTGCAACAGCCTCACAGCGTCCTGTGCAAGAGCCTCACAGCGTGCTGTGCAACAGCCTCACAGCGTCCTGTGCAACAGCCTCACAGCGTCTTGTGCAACAGCATCACAGCGTGCTGTGCAACAGTCTCACAGCGTGCTGTGCAACAGCCTCACAGCGTCCTGTGCAACAGCCTCACAGCGTGCTGTGCAACAGCCTCACAGCGTGCTGTGCAAGAGCCTCACAGCGTCCTGTGCAAGAGCCTCACAGCGTCCTGTGCCACAGCCTCACAGCGTCCTGTGCAACAGTCTCACAGCGTGCTGTGCAACAGCCTCACAGCGTCCTGTGCAACAGCCTCACAGCGTCCTGTGCAACTATCAACATTATCTGGGAATTTCTGACATTTCCCGCCACCAAGACTCGCCAGCTTAGGATATGAGTTATTAAAGTTGTCTCGTTGGTTCACTATATTAAAAAATTAACGTTTAATGAATTCTGTAGAAGCAAAAATATTGACAAATTGCTATTTATTCAATATTTTTGTACTGTCGCTCACTTTTAATAATTCCCTGTTGGAATATACCGAAAAGTTCAGTTACAGCGTCATATAGATTTATTGAACATCTGTGTTCAGAGAGAGAGAGAGAGAGAGAGTATGCCTCAGGTATGGCCAGCATACTACTTAACAATGCCCCCCATGCCTCAGGTATGGCCAGCATACTACTTAACAATGCCCACCCCATGCCTCAGGTATGGCCAGCATACTACTTAACAATGCCCCCCCCCCATGCCTCAGGTATGGCCAGCATACTACTTAACAATGCCCCCCCCATGCCTCAGGTATGGCCAGCATACTACTTAACAATGCCCCCCATGCCTCAGGTATGGTCAGCATACTACTTAACAATGCCCCCCCCATGCCTCAGGTATGGCCAGCATACTACTTAACAATGCCCCCCATGCCTCAGGTATGGCCAACATACTACTTAACAATGCCCCATGCCTCAGGTATGGCCAGCATACTACTTAACAATGCCCCATAACTCAGGTATGGCCAACATACAACTTAACAATGCCCCATGCCTCAGGTATGGCCAACATACTACTTAACAATGCCCCCCATGCCTCAGGTATGGCCAACATACAACTGAACAATGCCCCATACCTCAGGTATGGCCAACATACTACTTAACAATGCCCCATGCCTCAGGTATGGCCAACATACTACTTAAAAATGCCCCCTATGCCTCAGGTATGGCCAACATACTACTTAACAATGCCCCATGCCTCACGTATGGCCAACATACAACTTAACAATGCCCCATGCCTCAGGTATGGCCAACATACTACTTAACAATGCCCCATAACTCAGGTATGGCCAACATACTACTTAACAATGCCCCATGCCTCAGGTATGGCCAGCATACTACTTGACAATGCCCCATGCCTCAGGTATGGCCAGCATACTACTTGACAATGCCCCATGTCTCAGGTATGGCCAACATACTACTTAACAATGCCCCATGCCTCAGGTATGGCCAACATACTACTTAACAATGCCCCATGCCTCAGGTATGGCCAACATACTACTTAACAATGCCCCATAACTCAGGTATGGCCAACATACTACTTAACAATGCCCCATGCCTCAGGTATGGCCAACATACTACTTAACAATGCCCCATGCCTCAGGTATGGCCAGCATACTACTTAACAATGCCCCATAACTCAGGTATGGCCAACATACAACTTAACAATGCCCCATGCCTCAGGTATGGCCAACATACTACTTAACAATGCCCCCCATGCCTCAGGTATGGCCAACATACAACTGAACAATGCCCCATACCTCAGGTATGGCCAACATACTACTTAACAATGCCCCATGCCTCAGGTATGGCCAACATACTACTTAACAATGCCCCCTATGCCTCAGGTATGGCCAACATACTACTTAACAATGCCCCATAACTCAGGTATGGCCAACATACTACTTAACAATGCCCCATGCCTCAGGTATGGCCAGCATACTACTTAACAATGCCCACCCCATGCCTCAGGTATGGCCAGCATACTACTTAACAATGCCCCCCCCCATGCCTCAGATATGGCCAGCATACTACTTAACAATGCCCCCCCCCATGCCTCAGGTATGGCCAGCATACTACTTAACAATGCCCCCCCCATGCCTCAGGTATGGCCAGCATACTACTTAACAATGCCCCCCCATGCCTCAGGTATGGCCAGCATACTACTTAACAATGCCCCCCCCCATGCCTCAGGTATGGCCAGCATACTACTTAACAATGCCCCCCATGCCTCAGGTATGGCCAACATACTACTTAACAATGCCCCATGCCTCAGGTATGGCCAGCATACTACTTAACAATGCCCCATAACTCAGGTATGGCCAACATACAACTTAACAATGCCCCATGCCTCAGGTATGGCCAACATACTACTTAACAATGCCCCCCATGCCTCAGGTATGGCCAACATACAACTGAACAATGCCCCATACCTCAGGTATGGCCAACATACTACTTAACAATGCCCCATGCCTCAGGTATGGCCAACATACTACTTAACAATGCCCCCTATGCCTCAGGTATGGCCAACATACTACTTAACAATGCCCCCTATGCCTCAGGTATGGCCAACATACTACTTAACAATGCCCCATGCCTCACGTATGGCCAACATACAACTTAACAATGCCCCATGCCTCAGGTATGGCCAACATACTACTTAACAATGCCCCATAACTCAGGTATGGCCAACATACTACTTAACAATGCCCCATGCCTCAGGTATGGCCAGAATACTACTTGACAATGCCCCATGCCTCAGGTATGGCCAGCATACTACTTGACAATGCCCCATGTCTCAGGTATGGCCAACATACTACTTAACAATGCCCCATGCCTCAGGTATGGCCAACATACTACTTAACAATGCCCCATGCCTCAGGTATGGCCAACATACTACTTAACAATGCCCCATAACTCAGGTATGGCCAACATACTACTTAACAATGCCCCATGCCTCAGGTATGGCCAGCATACTACTTAACAATGCCCCATGCCTCAGGTATGGCCAACATACTACTTAACAATGCCCCATAACTCAGGTATGGCCAACATACTACTTAACAATGCCCCATGCCTCAGGTATGGCCAACATACTACTTAACAATGCCCCATGCCTCAGGTATGGCCAGCATACTACTTAACAATGCCCCATGCCTCAGGTATGGCCAACATACTACTTAACAATGCCCCATAACTCAGGTATGGCCAACATACTACTTAACAATGCCCCATGCCTCAGGTATGGCCAACATACTACTTAACAATGCCCCATGCCTCAGGTATGGCCAACATACTACTTAACAATGCCCCATGCCTCAGGTATGGCCAACATACTACTTAACAATGCCCCATGCCTCAGGTATGGCCAGCATACTACTTAACAATGCCCCATGCCTCAGGTATAGCCAGCATACTACTTAACAATGCCCCATGCCTCAGGTATGGCCAGCATACTACTTAACAATGCCCCATGCCTCAGGTATGGCCAGCATACTACTTGACAATGCCCCATGCCTCAGGTATGGCCAGCATACTACTTGACAATGCCCCATGCCTCAGGTATGGCCAGCATACTACTTGACAATGCCCCATGCCTCAGGTATGGCCAGCATACTACTTAACAATGCCCCATGCCTCAGGTATGGCCAGAACACAGCGGCCGGATAATATATTTCAGTTATGCCATATTTGGTGTCTTGTGGCGGGGTAGTATATTCCTGCATCATGGTCAGTGAAGGTCGCCCACACCACAGACTGGTCATGGTGGGTGATGCCTGTGCTCTCTTCCTGCTGTGCTCAGGCTGTGTCTGTGCTGTGCTCATGCTGTGTGTGTCTGTGCTGTGCTCAGGCTGTGTCTGTGCTGTGCTCAGGCTGTGTCTGTGCTGTGCTCAGGCTGTGTCTGTGCTGTGCTCAGGCTGTGTCTGTGCTGTGCTCATGCTGTGTCTGTGCTGTGGTTGTTGTGTGTCTGTGCTGTGCTCAGGCTGTGTCTGTGCTGTGGTCACGCTATGTGCTGTGCTCATGCTGTGTCTGTGCTGTGCTCAGGCTGTGTCTGTGCTGTGCTCAGGCTGTGTCTGTGCTGTGCTCATGTTGTGTGTGTCTGTGCTGTGCTCATGCTGTGTGTGTCTGTGCTGTGCTCATGCTGTGTGTGTCTGTGCTGTGCTCAGGCTGTGTCTGTGCTGTGCTCAGGCTGTGTCTGTGCTGTGCTCATGCTGTGTGTGTCTGTGCTGTGCTCATGCTGTGTGTGTCTGTGCTGTGCTCAGGCTGTGTCTGTGCTGTGCTCAGGCTGTGTCTGTGCTGTGCTCATGCTGTGTGTGTCTGTGCTGTGCTCATGCTGTGTGTGTCTGTGCTGTGCTCAGGCTGTGTCTGTGCTGTGCTCAGGCTGTGTCTGTGCTGTGCTCATGCTGTGTGTGTCTGTGCTGTGCTGATGCTGTGTGTGTCTGTGCTGTGCTCAGGCTGTGTCTGTGCTGTGCTCAGGCTGTGTCTGTGCTGTGCTCAGGCTGTGTCTGTGCTGTGCTCAAGCTGTGTCTGTGCTGTGCTCAGGCTGTGTCTGTGCTGTGCTCAGGCTGTGTCTGTGCTGTGGTTGTTGTGTGTCTGTGCTGTGCTCAGGCTGTGTCTGTGTTGTGCTCAGGCTGTTTCTGTGCTGTGCTCAGGCTGTGTGTGTCTGTGCTGTGCTCAGGCTGTGTCTGTGCTGTGCTCAGGCTGTGTCTGTGCTGTGCTCAGGCTGTGTCTGTGCTGTGGTCAGGCTATGTGCTGTGCTCATGCTGTGTCTGTGCTGTGCTCAGGCTGTGTCTGTGTTGTGCTCAGGCTGTGTCTGTGCTGTGCTCAGGCTGTGTCTGTGCTGTGGTCAGGCTATGTGCTGTGCTCATGCTGTGTCTGTGCTGTGCACAGGCTGTGTCTGTGTTGTGCTCAGGCTGTGTCTGTGTTGTGCTCAGGCTGTGTCTGTGCTGTGCTCATGCTGTGTGTGTCTGTGCTGTGTTCATGCTGCGTCTGTGCTGTGCTCAGGCTGTGTCTGTGCTGTGGTCACGCTATGTCTGTGCTGTGCTCAGGCTGTGTCTGTGCTGTGCTCAGGCTGTGTCTGTGCTGTGCTCAGGCTGTGTCTGTGCTGTGCTCATGCTGTGTCTGTGCTGTGCTCATGCTGTGTCTGTGCTGTGCTCATGCTGTGTCTGTGCTGTGCTCAGGCTGTGTCTGTGCTGTGCTTATGCTGCGTATGTGCTGTGCTCATGCTGCGTATGTGCTGTGCACATGCTGTGTCTGTGCTGTGCTCATGCTATGTCTGTGCTGTGCTCATGCTGTGTTTGTGGTCATGCTATGTGCTGTGCTCATGATGTGTCTGTGCTGTGTTCATGCTGTGTCTGTGCTGTGCTCAGGCTGTGTCTGTGCTGTGCTCAGGCTGTGTCTGTGCTGTGCTCAGGCTGTGTCTGTGCTGTGATTATGCTGTGTCTGTGCTGTGCTCATGCTGTGTCTGTGCTGTGCTCAGGCTGTGTCTGTGCTGTGCTCAGGCTGTGTCTGTGCTGTGCTCAGGCTGTGTCTGTGCTGTGCTCAGGCTGTGTCTGTGCTGTGCTCATGCTGTGTCTGTGCGGTGTGGATGGTGCGGTTTTACTGTGCTAATGCTGTCGTTGTGCTGCTGTATGATGCTGTATGATGCTGTATGATACTGTATGATGCTGTATGATACTGTATGATGCTGTATGATGCTGCATGATGCTGTATGATGCTGTATGATGCTGCATGATGCTGTATGATGCTGTATGATGCTGTATGATGCTGCATGATGCTGTATGATGCTGTATGATGCTGTATGATGCTGTATGATGCTGTATGATGCTGCATGATGCTGTATGATGCTGCATGATGCTGTATGATGCTGTATGATGCTGTATGATGCTGTATGATGCTGTATGCGTGTTTAATTCCTGATCTTAGTATTCAAAATGTCTTTTTTTGACATTTTTTGACAGGACCATTTTGGTTTCGGAACTTGTCTTGTGCTTGGTGGTCTGGTCAGCCAGGCTGTTACACGACGCTGCTCGCAGCCTCACCTATGAATCTCAGCCTGGTTGATGAGGTACCCTTTGGGGGCGTTTATCAGGTCCTGTGTAGTTATGTCCCTTGTGTTCAGAGGGTGTTCAGGTCCTGTGTAGTTATGCCCCTTGTGTTCAGAGGGTGTTCAGGTCCTGTGTAGTTATGTCCCTTGTGTTCTGAGGGTGTTCAGGTCCTGTGTAGTTATGCCCCTTGTGTTCTGAGGGTGTTCAGGTCCTGTGTAGTTATGTCCCTTGTGTTCAGGTCCTGTGTAGTTATGTCCCTTGTGTTCTGAGGGTGTTCAGGTCCTGTGTAGTTATGTCCCTTGTGTTCTGAGGGTGTTCAGGTCCTGTGTAGTTATGTCCCTTGTGTTCTGAGGGTGTTCAGGTCCTGTGTAGTTATGTCCCTTGTGTTCTGAGGGTGTTCAGGTCCTGTGTAGTTATGTCCCTTGTGTTCTGAGGGTGTTCAGGTCCTGTGTAGTTATGTCCCTTGTGTTCTGAGGGTGTTCAGGTCCTGTGTAGTTATGCCCCTTGTGTTCTGAGGGTGTTCAGGTCCTGTGTAGTTATGCGCCTTGTGTTCTGAGGGTGTTCAGGTCCTGTGTAGTTATGCCCCTTGTGTTCAGAGGGTGTTCAGGTCCTGTGTAGTTATGCCCCTTGTGTTCTGAGGGTGTTCAGGTCCTGTGTAGTTATGCCCCTTGTGTTCTGAGGGTGTTCAGGTCCTGTGTAGTTATGTCCCTTGTGTTCTGAGGGTGTTCAGGTCCTGTGTAGTTATGCCCCTTGTGTTCAGAGGGTGTTCAGGTCCTGTGTAGTTATGCCCCTTGTGTTCTGAGGGTGTTCAGGTCCTGTGTAGTTATGCCCCTTGTGTTCAGAGGGTGTTCAGGTCCTGTGTAGTTATGCCCCTTGTGTTCTGAGGGTGTTCAGGTCCTGTGTAGTTATGCCCCTTGTGTTCTGAGGGTGTTCAGGTCCTGTGTAGTTATGTCCCTTGTGTTCTGAGGGTGTTCAGGTCCTGTGTAGTTATGCCCCTTGTGTTCAGAGGGTGTTCAGGTCCTGTGTAGTTATGCCCCTTGTGTTCTGAGGGTGTTCAGGTCCTGTGTAGTTATGCCCCTTGTGTTCAGAGGGTGTTCAGGTCCTGTGTAGTTATGCCCCTTGTGTTCTGAGGGTTTTCAGGTCCTGTGTAGTTATGCCCCTTGTGTTCTGAGGGTGTTCAGGTCCTGTGTAGTTATGTCCCTTGTGTTCAGAGGGTGTTCAGGTCCTGTGTAGTTATGCCCCTTGTGTTCAGGTCCTGTGTAGTTATGCCCCTTGTGTTCTGAGGGTGTTCAGGTCCTGTGTAGTTATGCCCCTTGTGTTCAGAGGGTGTTCAGGTCCTGTGTAGTTATGCCCCTTGTGTTCTGAGGGTGTTCAGGTCCTGTGTAGTTATGCCCCTTGTGTTCAGAGGGTGTTCAGGTCCTGTGTAGTTATGTCCCTTGTGTTCAGAGGGTGTTCAGGTCCTGTGTAGTTATGCCCCTTGTGTTCAGAGGGTGTTCAGGTCCTGTGTAGTTATGCCCCTTGTGTTCTGAGGGTGTTCAGGTCCTGTGTAGTTATGCCCCTTGTGTTCTGAGGGTGTTCAGGTCCTGTGTAGCTATGCCCCTTGTGTTCAGAGGGTGTTCAGGTCCTGTGTAGTTATGCCCCTTGTGTTCTGAGGGTGTTCAGGTCCTGTGTAGTTATGCCCCTTGTGTTCTGAGGGTGTTCAGGTCCTGTGTAGTTATGCCCCTTGTGTTCAGAGGGTGTTCAGGTCCTGTGTAGTTATGCCCCTTGTGTTCAGAGGGAGGGTGTTCAAGTCTTGAACCCTTAAAGTTTAACTCAGCTGTCCGTTGGAGTACTTGTTGCACTCGTAGTATTGAGTGGTGCTGTACACATTCTGCTACACCTTCCCGTCTTTTTAAAAGGAATATGGAACTGTTTCTTAATATTGTGCTGGGGTAAATATTGTATTTATGATGTGTGTTGATGGTGTATATTGTGTTCCTGCAGGGAGCATGTATTCCATGCTGCTATACATGCCCCTCTGCTCATCTCGTCGTCAAGGGGCATGTATTCCATGCTGCTATACATGCCCCTCTGCTCATCTGGTCGTCAGGGAGCATGTATTCCATGCTGCTATACATGCCCCTCTGCTCATCTGGTCGTCAGGGAGCATGTATTCTATGCTGCTACACATGCTCCTCCCACTACTGCTCACCTGGTCGTCACTTTCCATCTAGCTGCGCTAATATCTAGGATCCTCTCCCCAGACCGTGTCTCCAGTGTGTCAGGATTCCTCTGCAATCACAGATCGCAAACATTCTGATCCTCCTGCTTGATACCTGGTTGATGGGGTTCTGGGGGTTCTTCTACTCCCCAAGCCCGGCCCGAAGCCAGGCTTGACTTGTGAGAGTTTGGTCCACCAGGCTGTTGCTTGAAGAGGCCCGCAGGCTCACATATCCACCACAGCCCGGTTGGTCCGGCACTTGTTGAAGAAAACTATTTAGTTTTATCTTGAAGATGTCCACGGTTGTTCCGGTAATGTTTCTTATAGTCGCTGGGAGGACGTTGAACAACCGCGGACCCCTGATGTTTATACAGTGTTCTCTGATTGTGCCTATGGCACCTCTGCTCTTCACTGGTTCAATCTTGCATTTTCTTCCATATCGTCCACTCCAGTACGTTGTTATTTTACTGTGTAGATTTGGGACCTGACCCTCCAGTATTTTCCATGTGTATATTATTTGGTATCTCTCTCGTCTCCTTTCTAGAGAGTACATTTGGAGAGCTTTGAGACGATCCCAATAATTTAGGTGTTTTATCTCGTCTATGCGTGCCGTATATGTTCTCTGTATTCCCTCTATTTCAGCAATCTCTCCTGCTCTGAAGGGGGAAGTGAGTACTGAGCAGTACTCGTGATGGGACAACGCAAGTGACTTGAAGAGTACAACCATTGTGATGGGATCCTTGGATTTGAAAGTTCTCGTAATCCATCCTATCATTTTTCTGGGTGATGCAATATTTGCTTGGTTATGCTCCCTAAACGTTAGGTCGTCGGACATCATTATTCCCAAATCCTTGACATTCTGTTTTTCTACTATGGGGAAGATTCGATTGTGTTTTGTACCCTGTATTATGTTTCAGATCCTCATTTTTGCCGTACCTGAGTACCTGAAATTTATCACGTTTATCGTTCACTCCAGTACGTTGTTATTTTACTGTGTAGATTATGGACCTGTCCCTCCAATATTTTCCATATGTATATTATTTGGTATCTCTCTCGTCTCCTTACTAGTGAGTACATTTGGAGAGCTTTGAGACGATCCCAATAATTTAAGGAGGGAGACATTAATTTTACGTCAATAAACATGCTACGGATGATCCAATTGCCTCAGGTCATTAGCATTAAAAACTTTGTAGCAAACATTGAGGAGGTTCTCTTGCTGCCATTCTCTGTTCACGTCTCTCCTCTCCCGCAGTCTTTATTG